>NC_137543.1:83629555-84017055 GCF_963082525.1 Nesoenas mayeri
CACCTCTGTTTGCATGCCCTTTAAATCCTCTACCAGTGCCCTGATCAGCTTGATTGCAAGAGCTGCAAGGTAGGAAGAAGCATGTCATAGAGCCACAAGTGCAGTTATACTGTTTGGTTCTGTCTTTTAGGGAAAACTTAACCTTCCATTAATGACAACATGATGTTAAACACAGAACTTATGCAATTGACTTGATTTAACTTCATATTGCCTTCCAGCACGAAGATATTGTATTGGCAAAACTAACAAACTTGGTAAAGATAACTGAATGACCATTATGAGAGCCTATGTGGGACAGTAAATCCTTCTTTTTTCCAATAGACATCCAATGGTGAAATATTGCTTGATGTTTCACAAAGAGACAAAGCAAGAAATAGTGTCAGATAGACTATATCCCTGTACAGAGATGCCACTTCAGCTGAGCTCTTCTTGGAGCCCTGCCCTGTACGACATAGCATATGCAAGTTGAAGACAGAAGAGCTGCAGTCTTCTTTGGATGATATGACTCCAAAATAAAAAACTGTGGAAAGAATGGGAATGTTATATCCAGCAAAAACATATGCTGATCTGTTTTTCCCTTTCTTCCTAAATGTACATTTTTAATTTGTAGATCAGTCAGGATTTGGTTTGTTTACAACCCTTATTGTTCAGAGATTTTCTTTGGGAAATTAGCAGAGAGAAAGGATTGATATTTTTCTTTTCTCCTTTACTTCCAGAGGGTGATTCTTCCATTTCCTTCGTCTGCCACCTCAGACTTTCATGATAACTACAAGCTTCACTGAACCCTGAAGCACTTGCAAGTGGATGCTGAGGTTTTTTTTCACCCCATTAAGGGTGAAAGCAAGCCACAGTCTGCATTAGCGCATACAGATCAAGAGTAGCTATTAACATCACAACACATTTTCAGTTTGTGTTTTGAAATGTTACACTGACTGGCCACAGCTCTCAATGTGTTGTTGCCCCACTGTGAACCTATGTTAACCAGTGAGGGAAATGGCAGCAGAAAAAAAGGTAGTCACAGACAGTATGGATTTCATTTAATAAAGAGATTTCTCAAAGATTTATGGTTTAATATTTTTGGTGAGCCAACTGTCAACAACAAATGGTGGAATAACAATGGTTCTTTGTCTTGAGCCTGAAAAAAGGATTTTTTTTTGTGGTTGCTAGCCTGCAAGTTCTATATTCATGTCATTGCAGCTTTATAGTGAGGATTTTACTGTGCTGTACAAACAAATAAGAAAATGGTAATCACAGTTCCAAAGACCAGTGGTCCAACTAACACAAAATAAAGCATGAACTTCACCTGCAGTCTGCCCTTAGGGAAGAAGATTAACATGCTCAGCTGTCTTTCTACAGCTAGAAGTCTAAGGGCACACAATTTAAGAAGACATGTAGATGATTGCTGACAAGGGACAATAGGACAATCTGTAAAAAGATATGGCCCAAAATGTAAGCCCTGGTCTGAGTGGCTCATTAATATATGGAAAACAAAATTGTTTAGTTCAGGCCACAAAAAAAAAGAAAAACAAGTATTAACAGAAATATTGGTTTGAGTGTACCAGTATTTGTTTGCTTCTCTAGGTAGAATGGGAAGAAGGGGAGGAGGTTACGTACCGTTACACTGTAAGTACCAACACGTGCCATGATGTAGGAAATGTGCTGTGTTTGAAACAGATGGTTGTAAGGCTTTTGTATTGTGTAATATATTTGAGTACAAGGATGATGCCAAGCAGATTCACAATTATGATGATCGTAAGCACTAACTATGCTATATTTCCTGCCTTTTCATTTTCTGAATAACATTCTTGCCCATCCCACCCATTTCTCATTATCTCCTTTCTCAGCCCCCATATGACAGTTTTAAATCTGCAAGCTGTTTTTAGATTGTCGTCCTGGGCCTCTAACCTCTCAACTGTCCCTCATTTCAGAGCTATCTCTATTCCACAGAGGCCGACTGTACAGACTTCTATCAGCACCAGTAAATCTTTCAAAGAGGAATATGAGACAAGTGTGTGTATGTGTGTGCAATTCAATATAGGAATGAAGGACAGTTGGGAAAGTCAAGTGGTGGAACATAAAATATGAATGATGGATGAGGAACAAAGGAAGTGCAGATCCTCCACAGCATTTATTCTACTTTTTAAGAGAATGACAAGTATTCAGCCTATTGAAGTGGGAGACAGGTGACATAAGCATTTAAACAGGAAGAGGGAAAGGGGCTAAGAAATCTGATTTTTATTTATTTTAAAATCCCAGTTTAGAAATTTTTTACTTTTAGGTGTGCTTAAGGTCATTTAACCTGCTTGTACGTCAGTTTTCTCACCTGTAAAAGGCTTGTCTTGATGCTTCTTTTACCACAGAGTTAAACATATTATTGCAAGTAACTAATATTGGTATGCATAAAGGACCTTAAGACTTTCTTGTCAGAAGCAAGGCCCATGAAAACCCTGTGCTCTGCTAAGAGAGAAGTTCCTCTGCAGAGAGTGGTGCAGACAGCTATCAGTGCTCCCCAAGGACCACAGCACCCTCATACCGATGGTATGCTAGAGGCAGCCTAAATCTGCAAGGGTGCAAAACTTTAGTCCTCCTTCTTCTGCATGGTAAAGGGTGTGGAGGTCCTCTGAGAGGTAGAGCATCAAGTCAAACTTCATGTGCACATTTAGCTGTGTAAAAAATACTGTTGAAGACTTGCCAGGGGCAGGGGTCCAGCCCAGAGCCTTGTGTACACTGTGGGGAGTGCTGCAACCCACAAAGTCCCTCAGATTGACTGATGCAACCTAGGGATGACTGATAGCTGTCTTCAGTTTTGCTGTGAGCCACTTCAAGCCCAGGAATTGTTCAGGACTGAGAGATCGTTCAGAGGCTTAAAGCCTGGCTCTCTGGCTGCCAGTTTTCCTGGAAACAGGGTGCAGAATGTAGACCTGGAGAAGATATATTCTGAGTGTCAGAAGACATTGAAAACTGTTTCGAGTAGACTCCCTGAATAAACAGAAGTCAGAAGTGGAAATCTTAATTTTAGACCTCATAAAGATTACAAATAGTCATTGCGTTTGGAACTGGAAGCTGAAGGCATCTGATGTGTGTCACTGTGCAAGTTACAAGGTAAAGAAAACAAATACTGAGCAAGTGTTTGCCAATAGAAATGAAGATGGGAAGAATTATTTCAGTTCGACCTTTCAAATCTTGCATTTTGGGGGGTCAAAAGTTTTGATGATAAGTACAGAATGCTAGTGTACTAAAGATCTGAGAGGACGTGAAAGTTTCTCTTGCTAGTTGTCACATCATCCAATTAAGATATGATACCTTTTAACCATTGGAGTCATGTGACCTGTTACTGCCTCAAATGCTGAAAATACATGGACTATATTACATTGCAATAATTTTCCTTGTTTAAATAGCCCTTTGGGCCTGCTCACAGCCAGATATTTTTGCCTCAGTATGTGACTTAGTCCCACTACTTGCAATCATTAGGAGAGATACTATCTTTTGTTTTATTTGCTTCTGGTGAAATACACTGCAAGAGAGAGTTCTGCTTGCCTTTAGAATACTTGTAGCCAGAAGTAAAATCAGGCAAAAGAAAGAAAAACAGTACTGAGACTACATTATATCATTCAGTTCACCCCCTCTTCCTCCTCCAAAGCAGGGCCAATGGTACCTTAAACTGTTCCTGACAGAGGGGAACTTATCTTTCGCAGCGGTTCTTTCAACACCAAAGGATTCTGGTTTTGCTCAGAATAATGCAGTATCCTTTCTGCTTTGCCTAGCCACATAGCAGCAGGACTTTGAATTTATTTTCCTTGAAAAACTGAGTTGTCAGCAGGGGATGATTGTTTATGATAGGTTGTACAGGTAGTAACATCAGATAGTTTCCAGGCAAGCCTACTGCTTGAACTATATGAACATCAATAAGACACAGTAAAAATGAAAATTATGTCTAGAAGTTTACTTTTAGTGCCAGACAGGCAGAGTGTGACAAAACAATCTCACAGTTGTGCCTGTTGTTATCAGGAAAGCCAGTCGAACCTCTCCACTCCAGGCTGCCAGAAGCTGTTTCTGGGTTAATGAGTAAGATTTAAGACTAGTTCAGATCTTTCTTCAGTCTAAAAGAAAGAGACATCCTGTCCCTTTATGTAACAATGATTTGAAGGTTTGTGCTCTGACAACACCACTCAGTGATGGATGCAAGTACATGAATTTTATGTAGCCAATGGGACAGCCATACAAAGACATCAAGTGCATACAAATGGTAACTATACCTTTGAGTATAATCTTGGAGCATGGCAGATTTTTTGTGCAGGAATATCTGAAGACTTCTAGGGAACATAGCATATATTTCTATATACATCTGCAATACTGTTTGATTGTTTACCTGTGATTTAGAGATGCATTCACCTCAGTCCTTTAAAATTGTACAAAGCAGCCACAGGTACAACTAGATCTCTTTTAAAACCCAAATCAAATGTTGCAGACTTTGGCTGGCTAGTAGTGCTGGGCACTTCTCTACTTTGATGCTCATGTAATCCTTTTATTTTATTTTGGGATTGAGTCCCTGCCAAGTGCCATAATTTCTGAACCAGGAGAAAAGATATCTTCAGGTTAAAATGTCACTCTGCCCATCAATCACACTTCAACGAATAGCTGTAGTTCACAAGTTATATTCAGCAGTGCGATGAATAATTCCAGTCTAAAACTTTTATGCAAGTTCCTTATATTATTATGTCTGAGGCTAACCAAGACTGCAGAGATGAATTTCTAATTTTTTAAAAAGGCTTTATTTCATTAATATATAGGAATGAAATTCAGGAATACAAGAACTGGGTAATAAAAGGGTGGATCTAGTGTCAGAGCCACAGCACAATCAACTTACATTGATAACACCAGGAGCTTCTTGTTGGCAGCCACATATCCTTGATCAGTGTGACACAGCAGCATATTTGGGCTGACAGTAAAATGTATAGCATACAAAACTGGGGAGCACTTTTTAAAAGCTAATAGTACTCACAGGTACCAAAAAACGGCTACTTTGTTTTGTGTGTGCTTCGGCATGGAAGGCATTTGTGTTCATTCGATATAGCATATGCAGGGTATGAAGCACAGTAGTGCTTGGTCTAATACAGATGATGCTTCAGCATTGTCTTCAGTACTGCCTTGAACTCTGTCTTCAGAGACATTATCTTTCTCTTTTATTACTTGAAGTCTCAATGCATTCCCCTTCACTTTTTCCCCCTTCTCTCTAAAACTATCATGATAAAAATGTGGGGTTTTTTTTGTAGTATAGAAAGTTACAGGACTTTACAACTGTAATTTAGGCTGTTTCTAGAAATGATGCTGTTTGTTAAAATCTTTCAAAACAAACTTCTTGTATCTCAAATTTTAATATATATGTTTGAATTAAACAGATATTAACAAATGAAAAGATGAAGTAAAACCAGTCTGAGTAAAATAGTTTTTTCTTTTAGTATCAATTTTTCATATAGTATCAATTTTTAATAATTATTATGTTAATGACCACTAGCTTTAACCACTAAACACAAAAAACACAGAAGATCCAGGTCTGACTGCTTATACAGTAGAGCATAAGCACAATTCTTCTTTACATATGTACATCCCTATTATTTTAAAAGATTTTCCTGTTCACATTTCTTTATGGTATAAGAGAATAAAAAGACGATAACCAAATATTCTTACCATTCTTATTCTTATTTCGGTTTATGTTTAAGGCTAACATGTAGTCCTCTCAGAAAAAATCTGCTTCATAAACATGTTTGTTATCCTCATTTGCCCACACCAATCAAGTTTAATTGCTCAGTTAAATTGCCTGGTTACCTTCATTTGGAGACATTTGGCTGTTTCTATCTATACTCATACCAACACGCAACTTTCTCTAATAATAAATGGCTGCTCTTCCATGCCTCTTGGCTAATTGTTCAATTACAAGGGTGTGAGCAGTTCTGGCATTTGAAAGACATGTGAAAGGCCACTTGTGAACAGCCCAGGGACACAGAATCAATGACATTTATACATTATGTGTCATTTCTACGATTTCTAATCATAAGTGTATTAAAGTACCAATAGGCAGAACAACAACTTTTAAAAATAACAGCTACATTTTTTTCTCTCTCAATGACTCCAGTTCAAACTTTCTTCATTTTCTGGTCCAACTAAATAATTTTTTAACTATCAGCAAACTTTTTCTGCAGGAATATTTACTCCACCATCAGTCCCTCTGTAGCCAATAGTTTCTACTAAAATTCTGCAGTGGAGAGAATGGAGGGCTTGGTGCTGAGCAGGTTTAATGTCAAAATTCACAGTGAAAATGGCAGGCTGTAGGTCTTGCCTCAACAGCACATTATTTATCTTTGGAGAATGAGATTCTCTGTTACCCCATCCCCCCTGAGCAGACTGCGAAAGAGGAGTGTATGTGGAAGACAGCTGCCCTTTGTTTTCCTGGTGTTGGTTGGTTTTGTTTGTTTGTCTGTTTGTTTTGAGGTTTAAGTTTGTTTTGTTGTTGTTGTTGTTTTGTTGTTGTTGTTTTTTTTCTTGACTCTATATTTCTTACCTCTTTTTTTTTTCCCTCTTCTTCCTTCACTATCTCATCTTCTGTTTTTATTTGTGCTCTCTTTAGGTAACCCTTTTCTCCTGACTCCTATCCTCTATCCTCATTTGATGTCCCTTTCCTCTATCTTGATTTCTCTTTGTAAAGCTTCTTCTCCATCCATATCTGTCTTTTTAGTTCTTCTCTCTTATTCTGTCTTTTTTTCTTACCCTCTTGTCTTCCCTCTCTGCTTCTCCTCTCCGAGGATTCTCTGCCTTTGGCTTTTTGCTGTAGAATGGTCTTAATGTTACCCTTTATGAATGCTGATTATCCTGGTTGGAGCTCTATGAGTATTACACCAGCTGACTAGCTCTTCATTTGAATTGTGCCTTGCAGCCAGTTAGCAGGAAAGGAGTGTCACATCTAACTTTGACGGACAGCTGATTGGCAGGCAAGAAAAGCAGCCACCATCTCTCATGGGAATGCTCAGAAGCTTGCAGAGGGACATAAAATGTCAAACCACTGTGATCTGCAGCCTTTGCTAAGAAGCTTGAGAGATCAAACTAGATCAGAGACAATCCCACTTTAGTTTGGAAAACTAAGCTGTATTTTTTCTACTTTGAATGTGTCATCATCAATAGCATAATTTCTGCATTCTGCAAGAGAGACTCCTATAGACTATGGCACCCTGGGCAGTGTAGAGTCTCTAGACTTACCACAAGTGCATTAGCTCTACAATTCACATGAAGGTATGCTGCTTGGGGAGGTGGATATTCTCAGAGTGAAGCTATGATTTTTTTTTTTTTTCCAATTGTAATTTTTATTATTTTTTAGAGACCTTTTTTTAACTGTCAGCATGCTTTGAACTTAGAAATTTCAAGCTCTCTGTTGCTTCTAGTGTACAAGCAAAGTGTTCTTCAACTCTTTGTAATAGCATGGCTTGTGATACTATGGTCATGTCACAGAGTCCTCAGTGGCACCACAAAGGCTCATCAGAAAATGGCTGCAACATTGTTGTGTGCAGTGGAAAAAAAAAAAGGAAATGGTTGCCTTTTGCTACATAGAGAAGCCTCAACAAAATGTGTGTACTGTGAACCCTAAGTATCTTGGAACAAAACTTCTTCTAGTTTATATAGTTTGACTCTAGGAAAATTGATGAGTATGAGGGGAAAAAAAAGATTACATTTTAAAGCTAAAAATCTGGCCCAGACCACCCTATAATGAAGCTGCATTATTTCCAAACAAAAATTAAAAGGAAATATTCACCATAATTGTGCATGATTGGTCATGGGACTTGCTGGTTAAATGAGGAACTTCCTGCTATTGGTTACAATTTGAAGCTGAAGTGTACTAACCTTTCTGCTGAACTACTCCTCAGCAGAATCTGGGCAGACAGAAAAGTGAACTAAAAGCTGTAGCCAGCATTGTTTTTACCTTCTTGTTATTGCTGGCTTTCTAGTGCTTCTAAAATCAAAACATAGATGTGTATGAAAGAGTCTTACCTTGCCAACATATTGGTAGTCAGTTCCTGTGTATTCCTCCAATAAAAAGAACTGATTCCACATCCAGCTCCTTTTGGAACGATGAAGGTCTTGCCTGCTGTTTCCAGACAACACCAAAATCTTTTCCTTTTCTGGAAAGCTGCTAGTCCTTTTGGATAGTGGAGTTAAGAAACTTTGGTGGGGCTGACCAGCCCAAAACAGCAGCCAGAAGCAGTGGTAAGTTCTCATCACGGCAACACAAGAAGGTCTAAATAATGACTTTTTGTTGTGTTTTTTTTTTCTTGTCCTCAAACTAACCTACTTTACTGCATTGAATCCAATCTCATGCCGTCTTCCTTTAAATAGTCTTCACAGTCTGAAAGGATCTCTGAAAAGAGAAATACCAACTTTTTAAGCATTTTCAAAGATACTTAATATTCATCACTACAGCAAATAAGTCCAAAAAGTAGAAGAGTAATAGTGATGGAAAGCTGGGCTGTTTCTGGTTCAAAATGTTGCAAGTGGTCCTTCAAATAACTTCTGTGAATCTATACTGAGTAGGAGGAAGGAGTTGCGATGTTTGGGTTTGTGTGAGTTGCTTGTGTTGATATTTATTTATTTATTTATTTATTCATTCAATTATTCATTCATTCATTCATTCATTTATTTATTTCCTCCCCACTCCTTTAACTCCAGTTAGTTCCATTAATTGACTGAGACAACCAGGCTTTTCTCTTTTTACTGCCTGGAATTTGATGTGTAACTGATCAGTTTCTGATTGGGGACCTTGATGAGGTTACCTTACCAAAGAAGCAAGAGTGCACTCTGTCTTCCCAGGAGGCATTCTGTTGCTATAGTTATGGGCTGAAGAGCCTGAACTTAGATAATTCCATGATTTTCCCTCACATTTAAGGAGTTTTGCCTTTGATTTCATTTAGGAAGGGTCAGGTAAACAACTTAGTGAAATAAATATGCATATTTGTCAATATGTCCCACATACTAGACCTGGTAGAAACGGTGTAGGTAGTTAAGTGGACAATTTGATTACCTCAGTTATCTACTGCCAGACTTCTATACTGAGTTTTGGTTCTTTAAATACATAGTTCTATACATAAATACTTCATTAATAACTTCTAAAAAAATCCCCACACAGTGTATCTCTGTAAGCTTGTACTAGCTACTCCTTACTACTATTAATACTGAATATCTGTGCACCTACAAAATAATTATGAAAATGATCCCTATGTCTGAAGACTGAATGATGTTCATAATGAAAAAAAGCTATACATACAGTACCATAGCGTAGTGTGGATTATTCTTCAGTTTTTAAAAAAGGTGAAAGCTTCTATTCAGGAAGAAGAAATTAAACTGTGTGTCTCAGGTAACCTGCCAGGCAAAATGCCTAATGAACTGCTTTGGAACATTTTATAATCTGAAGAAATCAGAATTAGTTGACAGAAATATTCCACAATATATATATTTTCATAAACAACTTGATAAATCTTTAGTCCGAACAGATCCATACACTTAGAGAATAATAATTTGATTAATTTTAATTTGGTTTTACACAGATGCTCTTTGGAAAAGTTATTTTTTTCAATATCCTGATCAAAAAACCATATGTCATTCTGAACCATTTCAAAATTCAATACAGCAGCTCTCAGTATTTGTAAATAAAGATCATGGAATGACAGACAGACTATACCAAATTGAAAAGAGAGTTTTTTATTTCTTTCATTTTGTAAACATTTCACACAACAGTACTTGGATCATATTCTATATAAAAGGCCATTTTTTTTCCCTATATTATTTGTGTTTGTTTTTTTCAAGGTGTAAATCAGGCAGAATGTAGCCTTTGAGCTACATTGATGAAGTTAAAACATTTACAATGCCTCAGGTTAGCCACTCTTCTGGTTGTTATTGCTCTTAGTAATAAATTGTATAAAATAACCTCAAGTCTCTTACAGTTCCTCTTAGTAAATCATTTTCTATAAAGAAATACCACTTAGCTTTGAGATGGATAGTAGATAATGGAACAGGACTGTTCAAATAGTATTGTTTTAAAGCCTCACAAAGTAAAATACCATAAAAAAGTAAGTTCTGGGTGAAAAGAAGTCAGTTTTTTAGCATTTAGAGGAAGTATTGAAAAGGTACAATTAATTCTGAAGCACTGTATTTTCCCCTGGAGAAGAGGGAAGGTTACTAGTTAGCTCTCATGAATGTCAGTGAACTTTCTGTAGGTAAAAACAGCTCTGTCATGGAAGCTGTGTCCATGTACAGATTTGAGTGTTGTGATTTAGGATGTGTTCTGCAGTTCCTTCAGTGAGATTCGTGGAGCACCAGTAAATAAATGTGCAGGTCGCTAGAGGAGTGCATAAGCAGACTCAGGCCTCAGGCTAGGGAGAGCTGAGGTGGCTTTAATTCTCTCCCAGTTTTTATAGTCTTTCTTATCCTCCTCCTGTTCCCTGCTGACCTGCACAGAGTCTTATCCTTTATGAGTCTGCCAGCATCCACTCCTCTAACACCCATCTCTGAGTGGAGTTTGTTCCAGTGGGCATCTTCCCTGACGTGATATGAAAGAGGAGATTATGTCTCACAATATTTCGAACTTCCTTTTTCTTGCCAGATTGCTTTATGGGGAGGCTGGGACCTGTCCAGGTCAGTTAATTAGTGACCTGGGCAGTGGCAGCACTGGCGATCTGTACCAGCACACCCATAGTGACGTGTGCATGGAGGGCAGACATGAGGAGGTGAATGAGACCATAGATCTGGCTGTGCGTGTGTGGCTCGCCTTACTGGGGAGACAGCCTCTGAGGTAGGGAGCACAGCAGATGAGCAAACCTATTATTTTGCTATTAGTGAAGTCTGCATGGATTGCTGAGGCGTGAGGGAGTGAAAATGATCACTTGACAGGCTCCCCCAGTGCTTGTCTCATTGTCCCTACAGCCAAATCCCACAGTGGGGCCCCACACTTCTGTTCCTGAACATAATGTTTCTTGAGTAATGCTTCCTGGAGCAGCATTACCTGGACAGGATTTGTGCTAGCCTTTTAAAGGATCAGTCCTTGAAATGCCAATTGCCAGGAAACAATTATTCCTGCGGGAGAATTTTCTGCACTTGAAGTCAGCTATATTTCACAGCTCTGATGTCATGGGAGAAGTTTTATAGTGGCTCATACTGAAATATAGCTCACAAGAATGATATCATAGCTGTGAAATACAGGCTTTTGCTCTTCTCTGCAGAGATGTGTCCAAAATGTTCAAATAAGGGCATGATCCTGTAATATCCTTCTTGACTGGACAGTCTTCATGAAGCAGTAGAGCAGCTAAGCCACGGCAGCCTCCCTGTGGTAAGAGAGGAGACACACCTTTACAGACAATTGGGGTGTGTAATTGGTGTAAGTACTAACTGTGCAATTGTGGTGAGTACTAACTGAAGTTCAAGGTGTCTTTGCCCTGTAGATGCTAATAACTATTTTACGGGTCATAGTGATAAATTCAGTTGAGTGAATAAAAAGGACAGGAGGACTATACTCTGAGCCAGGCTTTTAGTAAAGAGTGAGCTCCTGTGGCTCTTAAATGCCGTTTTGTGCTCTGGTCCCAATGTCTCATGCTCCAGAGAGGTCTCTGCAAAGCAATAGCTTTTCTTGTGCAAACTCCTTTCTTTTTTTTTTTTTTTTGGAAAAAAAATAATTCACCAGAGATATTTTGTTTTCTTTAAGTGGAGATGTGCAAATGTAACCTATTGGACTTTGCGATGGGGGCTAAAACTATTTTCTTCACATCGCACAAAGACAGGCAAAAAGACAAAAGAGGCACTTTAAACATGGCATTTCTCCCAATCATCAGCTGGTTGGGGAACTCACTGTGTTAATCAACTGTCAAGAATGAAAAATGGTTTTACTGTACAACAGCCTCAGACAACTGGCTTAGCTCTGTCAGCTCAAATATATAGCAAATCTGGGCTTTTTACAGGAGAAGAAGGAATCTACATATCCAAGCTTAAAAAAATCCCAGTCTAACTTTAGGTATGATGATTGTTAACATAAAAGCAATGTCACTTGCAGTCACAGAACTGTCTTCGCTGTGATAAGTCACAGATTTAAAGTCTATGTTCATGCTTCTTTGAAGGATCAAAACATAAGACAATTGCTTAATCACTATAAATATCAACTTACTTCAAAATTATTTCCCCTAGGTGATGGTATTTTTAGTCAATCTTTCTATTCATCCTCTCCACCAGTATCTTGTTAATGTAATGTCTTAATGCCACCGATGTGAGAATTCAGTGCAAATGTACACCCTTCCAGATAAATACTTGATTTAAATCAAAGACAAAATATGTCTATTGGAGTAATTCCTATGAATCAGGGAGCTCTGCCCTGGTAATGCTTTTTTGGCACAGTGAAGGGCATCGGCTGCAGGTTCTTGACATGAGAAACCTCAAAGGATTTGCCTCTGCTCCTACTCAGCACTGTGGGTTGCGCTGCTCTTCCCAAATGGTAGAAATAAACTGGACTAACAAAGACCCTTCCTGTGAGAGGCATCAGAAAGTAGAAGGAAAATATTTTTTCTTCATTCCTTTTTGTTCAGCCCTATAGTACTCTCCCCTCAATAGACTCTCAAAGGAATATGCTTTATAAAGTGTCCCAGACTCTAGACTTGAGCATAATTTCTTTTCAGATGCCACACACTCATTTATGTTTTCGTATGTATTTATACATCTTTAATGTTATGGACTGCTGATTGTTAGGTTTTAAATAGCCTCTAAATATGCCAACAACCATCAGTGTCTCTAAAGTTTCTGTCATATCCTTTATTTAAACAGAAGTGCCAGTATAATAGATCTTTTATTCTCTAGTCATCTAGGTACAGTTTCATTGTTTGAGGGTTGGCTACAAACCTTTGCACATTAGGATCAAGGTACATTAGTACACTGGAATGAACATTAATTGTATTTTCAAGAATTGATAATAAACTGTTATTTTCACGCTGAGACTGAATGAGAAGGTGAAAGTTAATAAATGATGTGATATAGTAATTTAGGAAACTGAAACTGAGCATGGGAAATGATACTGATATACTCTGGGTGAGTAATATGGACCTGAAAATTAAGTTATTAAGCTAACAGTTACAGTTAGGTTGGTTGTATTTTTTTTTTTTTTTTCCATTTATATGACACAATAAACTGCATCCATCCTCATGGACATTGCATAGGTTCTTGGGGAAAATGCACAAATGTAGAGAAGAGACACTGCTTTTTCATTCTAACTGATTACAATATGCATCAGTGTATGTGCCTTTATTACACCAAAATCAGGTCTGATGTACGGTTGTTGGCAGAAAGATGCAGACTAGTTCCCAGCTTCATTAACAGCTAGATTATATGAAGTCACTACCATCACCTTTAGAAGAAAAGGAGGGTTCTGCCCTGGTATCTTTAAGTTATATTTAATTTTGCAGAAGATGTGGAGCAAGATTCTACAGAGTAAACTGCCAGCCGTGATAACTGGACTGTAGGCTTCAGCTTCACAGTTTTCCTGCGCAGGAGAATCAGCTACTAGCCCCCTAGAAAGACTGTGCAGGGAGAGATACTCTCCATACTCACACGGTCCTGCTAGAAAATCCTTCTCCTGGCTCATACATCAGGTGCAAGTGTTTAATCCATCAAGCCTGAGGAAAATGAAGACATCAACATTTCATTGTCAAAGACTGAGGAACAAAAGGTGGGAAGAGAATTGATGGAGGAGGAGGATAATTGTCAAATAGTGCTTCTTGTGTTTGCTGCAAAAGATGTGACAGTCTGTGGCATGGAATGAGACATGTTAGGTAAGGATCTGGTGATTATTTGCTTGGGTTTTAACTTGTTGCAAAGCCACACCAAAGAAGGAATGTCCAAGTCCCTAAGAAAATCTGAATGACCCAGAGAAGTCAGGACACTAGACTGTTGTTGGGGCTATCCTTAAAAACATGAAGTATGTGTTTCTGCTACCCTGTGGGCAAGACTTCAAGGAAAGGATTAAGGCTATAAGGAAAATCTGCAGAAAAATTACTTCCTCATCACTGGAGGGAAAGGTTGAAACAGCAATAGATGCATAAAGGAAAGAAAGTATTCTAGCTAACTTAAAAAAAATTGAGGCTTCCAAATTCACTTTTTTTCAACATCATATTCATATATATTAATATATCATATTGATACATTTTCATACACAACAAAGAATTCCTTGCTAGATATTTTCAGAAATAGCAAAGTTTCATATGCTCAGAAGCTGTAACACTGCAGACTTGCCCATAATTGACTTGGGCTTAAAAAAGCAGTTGTTGAGTTTGAGCTTACTCTACAATTATGTCTCTCTTATTACCAGTCAGATCTGAAAGCCTCCGTCTACTAATTTTCTCAAGTGTGAATCAGCCTATACAGCTCTGAAATCCAGATGCCCTTTTTCCTTCATTGTCCATGAGGTATTCATTTGTAAATATCAGTCATAAACAGAAAAAAATGTCAAATTTTCAGTGTAAAGACAGATGATGACATTTTAATCTTCTGATATTCGCTTTTTTGATATTTTTGTTATATAAACCCATATGGTCTAGCAATCATTCCTGTAAATACACTTCTGAATTAAAAAAACCCAGAAAGAACCAAGAGAGAATTCAAACTGAAAGATTTGTGGTTTTAAACTAGAGGGACTTTCTGAAGACATCAAGTACACAATGTAATTGCAGCCAGCAGTGGTTGATTATAACGTCTTTCAAAGTCATTTTTTTATTCAGTGTGCTCAGCAGGAAAAAAAGATCCAGAAATATAAAAATAACTAAATGTAGCAGAAATGTTAAGATAACTACTACCTCCACCCTGCACTGGGATCTATTGACATGGCCCTTTTGAACAATGCAAATGCTTTAACCCAAGTGGACCTGAATGCACACGAACACCAGCATTCAGAAAAGCACACACTGATGAAAGAGGGAAAGAGAGATGTATATCTCCTTTAGTTCATGAATGGCAGTGGCAAAAGATGGCCATATAACTTTATTCAGTAGCTGATGAGTGAATTGATGCTACTCTTTTTTGCAGATTTTTTTTTTCACCCTTTATTAGAAAAGCACCTTAGTGTCATCTTGTTTCAGAGATGCCACTCTAAGTCTCTGTATTTAGCCGCACTGGGAGTGTATCTTTTATCCAGTATGCGTAAACAGCCTCAGCACACAAGATAGAGGAATGGCACAGAAAACTTATTGCCATTGTATGATTGCATTAATTGACTTTTCTGTGGTTCTTCAAGAATACTTGTGGCAGGGCTGGAACCTGGACTTAGATGCCCTGAGTTATACAGCTGCATTTAATCACAAGGTTATTCTTCTTTTCTGGTGGTGTGCCAGACAGAGGCGGAATATCTGTGCTTTAAACACCATGTACACCTTTGCTGCACATACCAGCTGTATGTTGGCATATGGTGGAGGACTTGTGGACACCCGGAAAAGGATCTGATACTCCCTGGATGTGCAGACCAGAGCAGTAACTGCTGCAAGAGTGGCAGCTTTATGTAGGTGTCGCAGGTAGCTACATGGAAGAGAAAGTACAAACCCAGTTCTAGCTGATCCTGTCCTCTTTGCGATCTACCTCCATGTGGCATTAACAGAGAGCAGGAGCTGGTCTTGTGAAAGGCTCCTATCTTCTTCTGCCTTTTGCAGGGACTGTGAGGACAGGCCTCCACAGTATTTCATTGTCCCCCTGAAGAGTGAAGCATTCTACCAATGCTGTGTTATAATCTAAAACAGGGGACAGGTATGTGACTCATAGGTAATACAGAATAATACTGTAAACTACATTAAGTTGTTCCTTGATGGAAAGAAGACTAAATCAGTTAAGCAATCAACTAAATTTAGTAGCAGAACAAATCAGTAGCACTCCTACTGCTGTGCATATATAGTACATGGGTCTTTTATTCCTGACAAATACCTTAATAGCAGAGAGTAGCAGATGTGTGTGGAATCATAGCCAAAGGGGTTTCAGCCATATCAAAATTACCCTTAGAGCCATGAAAATGCTGTTGGAAAACCTTAATCCTTGTTGCAGTACTCAATAGAAGTTTGCAGTGTTGTCATCCTGTTGTTAAAGTCACTGCTGTTTTCAGATAGGTAATAAGCTACTATCAAACCTGCAGATGCTTTTATAAAGTTAAGGTTTTCCCTATACATTTCTATTTATTTATTTATTTGTTTATTTATTCATGAATAGGAATTAGCAGGTTTTTCAAAGCAGGAGAGTCATCAAAAAGAAATCCAGTCTACCGTATGCATTGAAATTTGATGTCTGAAAAAAGAGCCTCGCCTCTGTACCCAGTTAATAGAAAGTGAAAGACTCTTGAGTGACTTAAAGTGTGTAGGTGAAAGCATTTTGTCTCTCCACTGAAAAAGCTACATGGTTTGAATGCTTCTGTTTCTTTTTAGACTTCAGTACATGAAAGTCCCCTAGACAGGCTCAGTTACATTTTAGGCATCTAATTGTAAACCAAAAATAGAGCTATTTTAAACAAGACTCCATTCTGCGAAAGGTATGAGATGCTACCATCCAAAAACCTCTAGTAAAGGAAATATTTCAAATCTTTAGACACATTTAAAAAAAAAAACAAACTGGTTGGCTTCTCCCTGAAAATTGTTTTTCCTAATGTAGGTGAGATCGTCTGTTTTGATTTTCCATACACACTCAGACTACCATTTGTTAGGCATCTACCTCTATGCTATCAGAGGAAAATTATCCAGATGCTCCCTTAAATGAGACAGAACCATAGACAACAGATCCTTTCTGTGCTGAGCAACAATTACTCAAACCCAAGATGTCAGTGATACTCTCCAAACACAAGAGAAAAACCTGGACTTGCAGCTGTTTTAGTGGCATTGCTGTTCTCTCTCAAGTGTTGCAGTGTGATAATGAAGGCAGAGGCTACACTGCCACATGCATAGCCAGGAATAAAAGAAAGGAGGAGGTAAGGTTTCTTTTTCAACAGGCACTAGCATATCTTCACATTAAAGACTGATTATTTTTGACAGTAGTAATTAGGCAGCTCAATAAGAGACACAAGTAAAAGAAAATTCTTTGACAGGAATGTTTTGATTGTGCTTTGGGCAGTGTATATTGTTGTCAAGCATGAGATTAATCGCTAAAACCCTGATTTATTTCGGAAGAAGCCCACAGACTGAGATAACAGAATTGTTATAGCAGGTGGTACAACTGAGGACAAACACGTAAGCAAAGTTCACCTGATTTTAATTTAGGCATATTAGAGCTTATGCACTTTTCGTATGTATTAAAGAGATTATTCTTTTTTATTTTTTTATCTACAACTGTAACTTCATTTTTCTAGGACAGCCACAATCCTATACTTAATTGCTGCGGTCCTTTTTTTTTTTCTTTTGCAACCCTAATCTCTTCTTCCTGCCTTTTGTAGTTCCCTCTTACAGGCACTCTCCTCGCTACACCTGTTCCCAGTGTGTCCCATTTCATCTGTGGCAGAGCAAAGCAGTTGCTTTCCTTACTACCATTCATCAGCTCCTGTTTGCATCTTTCCCTCTGCTGGAGGCTCAGAGCTCACTATATTTTTCTTTACTTCTTGACAGAAACGTTTGCTAATTTCCCGCAATGAAATTAGGCAAAAACAATCACTAGGTGGGACATGAGGTACTGGACCTAGGGAGGATAGAAACAGCTAAACTTTGGCTTTGTATTTGATTGTCAAGGGCTTTCTTATTTTGCGTAGACTTCCATGGTCATTTACCACTCTGAAAGAGATGCAGAGTCCTACAAAACCAGAAATGCCAGCAATGCTTGGCTAATTGTGGGCAAGTGAACTTCATTTGTGCAAATATGATCCAACAGGAGCAATCAATTGGAAAACAGAGGCATGCCCATTAAGACTCACTTCATTACGAATGTGCTATTAAAAGAACTGTAGATTAGTAGGTCATGTCTCTTTTTTTGATGAAAGAGCCTATTATTTCTTTGATCGTGGTAGTAACTGGCTGTACTAAAACGTTACAGCTTCTTTAAAAGCTTCTTAATGCTACCCTTATTAACTACACAGCTTAAGAAGCTGTAGCAAAAGACATGAGAGCTAATGCAGATTTGCTGGCCTCCATTCTCAGATCTCTTGGTCCTACTTCAGATCCCATTAAGGATTTAGGAGATATTCTCAACCAGGGCTAGACTGGATGGCAGAGTGTAGAAATAACGATGGTAAGTCCTCCTGGGCTATCCTCATGGTTAGCATTTAAAAAACCAGAAAACACAAACAAACACCACCACCACCAAAAAATCCCCAAGCAACCAAACAAAAAAACTGCAGCAGTGAGAGGGACTGACCATTTCTGAGAGAGTTACTAGGACTGTATAATGACTATTAAAATGGGAATAAGGCATGTTTGTGGTTCATCCTGGGTGAATAAATTCCACATCATGATGGCAGGGATGTTCTAGCAGTCTGACCACAAGGACATTCTTGTCTAGGCAAGATGATATTAATGAATCATACAACTGCACACCAAAAGCATCTACACTCTGCCTGTGACTTCAGGTGAGGCAATAAACTTTACCATTTCAGTGCATAATTCCAACCACTGTGACTCGTTACCTAATGGAGGTTTCGTGAACAGTGAGTGACATTTCTGAAACTCTTGAAGTTTCTTGAATAGGAAACATGCATACTCGCTTTTCAAATCACTAATCTGAGAGGTGGCTTTCTTCTTTGAAAAGCTTTTTAATATGTTTTTACTAGCAATTTTATGTTTCTCAGAATATGAAAATATATAAAAGAATAACGTTACTTATGACTGAATAGTTTCTGAAGTATTTAATAATGCTACTTCTGTCAGTAGTTCTTTGAAAAACTTTAATGAGTTGTTTAATTAAGAATATTGAGAAAATTAGAATCACACAATGTTTTTTTCTCTCTTGGTTCACACAGCTCTGCAAAATGCACTGTGAAGATCAAACACTATACAAGTGACTAACCCTTTTGTTTGTATTATTAAAACATACTCGTCTGGGCATTGAAACCAGTATGAAAGTTCCATTCAGAGGTATGAGATTAGATCCCTGTAAAAATGTTACTTCTCATGAGTAAACATTCCAATCTAACTTAATAGTGTTCACAGTATTGTAAATTCTTTGCAATTATATGTAGAATCTCTTTGGGATATGAAGTAAGTTTGTATTTTCTGGAAGCTGGGACTCTAATGGAATTACTGAAACCTTCTACTTGTTTAATGGAGACTTGAATATGGTGTTTTATTTTTAAAATCTGTTCAAGACAGACTCTTTGCTATTGTTTTCCATGGAAGGGAGTGGGAGTCATGCTGCAACTCTTAACTATATTGTTAATGCTAAATAACTATGTAATCATCATGTGCAGCAAATTGGTGATTAGAAGCTTCTAGGACAGCTCCGCTATTTTGTTTTAGACAACTGAAGGAGCTGATCCTAGAAATAGAAAATGTATGATGCAAATGGTTGCTCTCAATCCAGGATTCAGCAGAACATTGCTCTGTGCAAGCCACTGAAGACAGCAAAATTGGCCTTCTTCGCTCAGTGGAGTTTTGGTTTTGATTCTGAATTAATTCCATAGAGTTGCCAGGATTGATAGCCAAGATCAAAAACACTGGATAAGTGGTTTGGGAGGAGCAGAATTAGAAGAAACTATTTCTGTATAATGTGTGCTTTCATGTCTGTAAACAGATGTCTCTGTTTTAAAAAACAAAGAGATACTAATCTGGACAAGAGAGACTTCCTTCTTATTTCAGAAAAATCCTTTTAATCTAAAAGTATTCCCCTGAGCAGTTAATGCTCAAAAAAAATATTTCCAGTAAGAAATGGAACTTGACTAATCGAGGTGTCAGTACACTCCCTGACACTTCTCTTCACATCACAGAAAGGTAAATCTGCTGTTCTTCTGTAGTTGAAAGACTACTCTATATGTCTTAAGTATTTTCTTGAGCCAGAACTAAATTTCTCTGATGATCTTACAGAAAATGGTAAACAGAAAAAAACAGCCTCAGTCTTGTTGAAACTGATGACAATTTTCTGTCATTAGAGCCAGCATGTCACTCCTATTTTTTTCATGTTTCTTAGTGTTACTATTGCTTCTTTCAATTGTTGCTATTCTTTTTATTTGCAATGTTTTTGTTAGCCTGATTTTAATGATTACAGCTGAAGACACTGGAGCTTAAATACCACACAAAGTAACCAAATGTTTACTGACTGTATCTAGAGAAATCCATGACTTTGCAACAAAGGATGCATTTAATGAAATCTCAAACATTCTTAAAAATTGCACTTATTTGCACTCATAATATGTTCCACTCCAGTATCTTAAATATTGCATGCACTTCTAGTGCATTTTGACTGTCATCAGCTTAGGCTGCTTCCTTCTGGAGAGATAAAAGCCTCTTCCTGTCAAGGTCACTTAGCTTTGATCCTTAAGTCCTCCCACTTTTTGCTTTCCTGTTTTCTTCTCACCTCTAATTATGGGCAAACTGATGTAAGCTGAAAATTGTCAAATTGCCCTGAAGGCAAACATGAGTGTTTATTCACCTGTCTAAGGTACCTGCATAGTCTCAGTTACCAAGGAGTTTGATCGCTTAATCTTTATTGTATTTGTCCTCAGAGTAGTTTTGTGAGAATTGCAAAGCTATCATTCCCGAAAACAGAAACAGAGTGAATGTAAAGACCAGACCTTCAAAGGCATTTAGAAAACTAAGTCTTACTGCAACCAGGTCAACGGCATTTAAGCCTCTTATCTCATGATGTTTTAGCACTAATTCAAAACCAGAAGTCAATGTGAACATGGAAAAATACAGGCAATCATTATAAACTGAACATGGATAAACTCATAAATACATACATGTGTATCCTTCTCATTATTATGTAATATTTCATCTATTTCTACTCAGGTTTTGACAACTTTGTTTTTAGTGATCTTTTCTTAAATAAGCTGCAAGACATTTACAGTTTTGTGATACTTATCACCTGCTGGATGAAGACAAATTTCAAGACAAAATAAAAATTACATCAGCAGTTTATTCACTCCATCTGCACGTTATCTGTTGATTTGTCTTGTAACGATATGTTGCTTCTTCAATTAGATAACCAATCCATAATTTATCTGTTTTAAAACAGAAATTAGATTCTTCCTCTTATTTAAAGCCCTTGCAACTTAGCAACAATGCAGGTGTTAGGTACACGTGGGTAATATGAGGGAAAGTCTGCCTCAGAGTTACCCATCTCTGCTCCTTCTCCATAATCTCTAACCAATAGCCCTTTCTTTTGATTTACTGCAGGTTCTTTTACACTGTAGGTTGTAAGCGGACTTATTTTCAAGTGTGGGCACTTATAAAGCAGTAGGGATTACCCAAGATTCAGGCTGCCTATGAAAAAATATGGTATTCCATTAAATGGGCCATTTAAGATTTATGATTTTAGATTTTCATTCCTTGCTGTTTATAAATGCCTAATGTTTTTCAGAACTGTAATATATTTTCACTTAGGACTGTATTCAGAGTGTTGATATGTATATATAAATATATATATAAAATATATATATTACATATTATGTATATATTTTATATATATATATATAAATATATGTATCTTTAAGCTTGCACCTGTGTGTTGCACACTACTACCTGTATTAATAATGGCTATAGCAATGCTACTATTGCTGGTGGTAATTGAACTTTGATTTCAGTGCTGAATGGTGAAAGCATTTCCTTGACATTAGCATCCAATATAGGACGGAGATTTAAAACCACAAGCTGCTGTTCCTTGAAATGAAAGTGTGGCTCTATCAGATATGAATAGAGCTGAGCGAGTTCAGCTTGAAAGAAAACCTAAAGTGTTTGAGGGAATAACATCTAACACTTTGACTTCAGTCCATTTTGGCTGTAACTGGAAAACAATTAGATAAGTAGAGTTTTACTTACAAAAGCATTGACGTAATTGGTATGTATGAGAGCACACATGCATCAGCAGTACCAATGTGAACATAGTTTTTGCAGCCCTGCATCTTAGGAAATAAGGTGCTGCCATTGCTGCTGAAATATTGCAGATCTTGTTTTACCTTAACACAGGCCACTTCAAGCCTTGTCAGGCCCCTAGTTTATGTTTGCTTGTTTTAGCTGAAACAGGTGACTAATATCCAAATAATTTTTTTGTGTTAGCTTGACTCTATGAAATTGTCTGTGTATACCCTAAAGAAATTATACCATGTATATTGTTCCAACAACTCCTAAGTGAGTATACTGTAGCTAAAGTGGGACACCAATTAAAAAAGAAATAGCAACAGACTGTGTGAAAACCCCGAGCAGACCCTGGACTGAAGAAGAAGAAACTCTGATCATTAATAACATATTCCTCCCAGCGAGGAACTTAGAGTGTTAATTATTTGCTGTTGTTACTCATAAGAAAGGTGAACATGACATGGCAAAAAGAGGTAGATACCAGGAATTTGGTGACTAACAAATTGTATTGTACTATTAATGGGAATTAGCAATAATTAGAGAATATGGATTGTAAATGTTAGCATCATCGTAACTGGACTTATTATAACTCTTTAATTAATTTTGATTTTACTGTTGAAACATTAATTAGACTAACAATAAACTGTAATTGTTGGCTCTGCACATAAGGTGTGTTCCCCTGTGTCCATAATGAGATATTGACTGTAACACTCTTTGTCAGGTGGGCAATTTTTGTGCAGCAGAAGTGTGGGAAAAGGGAAAAATAATGAGAAGTAACAGCAAGGAGAAAGAGAAGAAGTGGCAGCAGGAAGACTTGTAGCTTGGCAGTGCTTCAGAGCTGGGACACAGCTGGTTATCCAGCTGTGAGCCTGGAATGCAGCCAGACCAGAAAGACTCAGGGCACACCCCGAGATGTACCTTTTTATCACATTTATATTAAGCTCAGGCCAATGGCACTCTGACCTATCAACTAGCATTTTAGTGGTTATGTATTTTCTCAGAGTCCAGCCTGGCAAGGAATTTGAGTGGGTATCCCTCCCCTGTGCTGCCCACAGGGAGCATCATCTAAAGCAGGGGACTGCATGCAGAACTGAGGGCTCTGATCGCCCTCTTGGTCACAGCATCAATTTTACTCTTCAGGCAGGCCCTGTTCTCAGCAGTTTAACACCATGGGGACAAGTTCCATGCCAAAACAGACAGCATCAATTCATTAGTCAAGGATGACTGAAATTCAGAGATGCATCTCAAAGATGCAGCCCATAATTCGGAGGCTTGAGGGAAATGTGGATGAGAGTGACTTTAAGCAGCCTTGCTTTCTGGCATGCTCTAGGACCTGTAATGGCCCCTGACAAAGCCAAAGCAGTCCTGGGAAGCTCTGTCGTCACTACAGCATCCTGTGCTTTGCTGCTCAGTCTCTACCTCTGTAAATCTCTCTATCTAAAAGCTGCAGTCCAAGATCATCCTGGACATACTCCTTGTACTAATACATACATGAACAGAATCACTAGAGTTCAGTTCCTGTGCAAATGATGAAGTCTGGGGGAATGTGTCCTTCCTATTCATATCTGGGGCTTTTAAGGCTCCTTAAACAGCTCCTTTAGTAAGAACAGGGAATCTGGAAGCATGATGGATGGCTCCCTATTCATGTCCAATTGTAACATATGATGTGACATATGAGTTTGTTTTCTCAGTCATAAAAAAAGAAAAACCCAATATGCCTCACTGCTCTTGAAATCTAAAAAGGAAAAGAGAACAGTTCACTTCAGCGGAGTTCCATACCCGTTGAACTGACATGGTGGAGAAAGGGCTGGGATGCAGTTCTTGTGAGGGTTTCCAGTGAAAAGGCAACTGAGCCATGCATCCTGAATAAGCATATGAAGGAAAATGAGTTGTCTGCATAGAAAAATGCCAATAATGCCAATGTCTGGCCTGCCTTGCCATTCTTTCTCAAATGGGGGAGTACAGTATATCATCCCTGTCTAAACTCTTCATATTGAGTTAAGCCTAACATTTGGATTTATGAAGAGTGCAACTTCCCTCCTCCATTCCCCCAGGATAAGAATTTAATCTTTTTTTTTTTTTTTTTTTTTTTTTTTCCCCCCAGGAACTGCATTTTTATGCATGCTTATGGGCAGGTACGTTTCGCAGAAGGTGACTCCCTACAGAAAATGTGTGGCTTTTTAATGTCAATTTGTTTCTGCATTTGCTGGAGGACCCTGTAGTAATCTGGAAGAATACTTGCTGTAAATTGAAGACAAAATGTGTCCTAGAAAGCATTTACTAACATAAAACATGAAGGAAAAAGAATCCCCACTCCATTTAAAATTAGCAAAGTTGTTACAAAACTGAGAGTTTTCTCTTTGTGTTCCAAAGTAATTGAAGTTTTTTTGGTTTTGTTTTGGTTTTGGTTTTGGTTTTGGTTTTTTTTGTTTGTTTTTTTTTTAATTACAGCTGTTTGGTGAGTGGATGGAAAGAGATAGATAACTCATAAATGTGCTTTTTCTGACCTGGAGGGATGTAAGCAAAACTTGTGGCTGGGAGAGAAAACAAGATATTGTTAGTTGTTCTATTGTTCAAAACTTTGACAAACTTCTACAGCGTGGAACTTACACTTCTTAAATGTCTGTCTTTTTCTTTCCCTGTATATAGGTATGTGAACATAACACTTGTAGTTTTAGTTATGGCAGGAAGGATATTAAAATGCAAAATGGCAGGAAGAAAATCAAAAGTGCAGGGTGTTTCAAACGGACCCAATTTCAAAGCACTATACAGGGTATTTCAAAAAGATAGACCAAATTTGAAATCACTATATCTCTGCAACCACAAACCACCCTTGAATGAAACTCTTACCACTCAAAAGGGCAGAGCATAGAATTTCAAATGATTGCCACTAGATTACTGCTAAATATAAGTTTTTGTGTAATTGTAACCTGTTGCCATCGTGAAATGTACTGCTTTGAAACTGGGTCCGTCTTTTTGAAACACTCTGTAGAATGGGTCACCATTTTAATTCTGAACATTTCAGAGTGTGGGAGGAACAGGAAAGGAGTGGCAGACAACTTTGACTCAGTCAAACAGAATTTCCCCTTGGGTTTATAAGGGAGTGTGTGCTGCCATCTCATCTCTTTCAGCTGCTGTGAAAGGATAATATCCCATGAGCGCTTTGAGTGTCTAACCCTATTCCTTGTACTTTTGGCTGGGTAACATCAACACTATGTCTGGGGGTCCTCTTCTGCCTTTTGCCTGCAGAAAAGCCACTTGTTTTAGTCATGATTTTTTTTTTTCTTGAATTGCTTGTAGTTGCACTTTGAGGCTGTTGTTTCCTAATTTATTTTCATTCTCAGAACAGAAGGGCAAAATCTTTAAATTCTATTTTAGACAAGGGAAAAAGCTCTGAACAATTTTTTAAACTGTTTTTCTTACTTGCTGTTTTTTATGGGCTTGATCTCCAACCCCAAGCCCCAGCTCACCTCTGTACCAAACCACATCAGGTCTTAATGAGAAAGTCTTTAGGGTGAGATCATAACAAAGAAATAGCTGTTTACCCATGAGTCCTTTCTATCTTTCTATTGTTTCTCTCTCTCTCTCTTTTTTTCTTTTTTTTTTTTTTTTTTTTTTTTTTTTTGGGTATGTGTATTGTAGTATTTCTGTGGTTTGATAGGATCAAAGTAGTCTGGTTTTTATATTCCCATAGCTGGTCACAGGCTATATGAACATTTTTCAAAGTCAACCTTGTACCCAGGACACATACTAGCTCTCGAGGAGGCATAAAGGAAGCATCCCAATCCAATGACTGCTGCAGATGTGTTCAATAAAAGAAGAACTGTAACTACACAAATTACCTTTGCTAAGCTGCAGGGTGCTGCAGTACTCCTGGAATGAGTTTCTTGCTGCCACACTTTTCATTCTCCCTGCTGGTTGTGAATGAATACAAATTAAGAAGAAATCCCTGAAAGAGGTTATAGGTCTACACAAATATCTTACAAGAGAATTGGGCTGCTCATGTAGCTTATTTTTTACATTGCAAAAAGTTTTAGAAAGAAAGGAATGCTACCTGTTTAGAAGCCTGTATGAGTAGGGCAGGAATGTGAGATGTTCAGCACAGCCGACTGCCAATTTCATTACAAGTCTTGCAATAATTGATATTT
Source organism: Nesoenas mayeri (assembly GCF_963082525.1). Taxonomy (NCBI): domain Eukaryota; kingdom Metazoa; phylum Chordata; class Aves; order Columbiformes; family Columbidae; genus Nesoenas; species Nesoenas mayeri. The sequence continues at coordinate 83,655,732 of NC_137543.1, forward strand.
TAATTAAAGCCTCAGCTCCTGGAGAGGAGAGATTGTTGGAGAATCTCCATTTTCATTCAGGAAAGCATGTTTCTAGTCTGATGTTTGCCAAATAGTATTTGGAAATACAACCTGTGTCCTAGCCACCCCAGAGCTGGAATGCAGTGTAAGCCAATCTGCACTTACAACGTGTTTTCATTGTTTGAGATAAAATATCACCTGAGCGAAAAGCCAAACTAATACATGTTGGATCCTGGCCTCAGATTTTCAAATGTGGCATGGTTAATTCTGGGCATTTAAATTCAAGATCAGAAATGTGCTGAGATTGAGAACAGCAGATGGAAGAGAACGCAGCAGCCTGTCATGGGGAGGACAGTGGTGTGGGGTGAAAAATACCTGTTGGGATCAGGAGGAACAGAATAATTATAGCAAACTCTATCTGCTAGCTGCATCCCCAGGAGGAGCAAAAGTGTGCTCTCTCCCACAGAATGAAAAGCTAACAGAAAAAAATTGCTGTGTTACCTTCTACTGAAGAAAAGAGTTTTTTGCAGAGATTGATTTTCTCCATCTTTTGGCTCCAAAATGCCATTAAACAGTGTATTCAAAACTGTATGGTAAAACCTGGGCACTGGTTTCAGCCCATAGACAACCCAGATCCTCTCCAGACCTGGCTAAAGCTCAGCCCAGTTCTTCCACCAGTGGCATCCTCATCCCTGTAGTGTTTTAAGAAGTTCACTTGCTACTCTTTCTCTAGCAGATGTGCAGAGAGAAACTGGTTGCATTTTGGCTTTACTGGTATAAAACCAGGATTTTAACTGTTTTTCCATACTTACAAGTCTGTTTTATTTCTCCTAGCAAATACTGTGTAGAATCCCTTCTGCAGTAGAACCCTGGGAAATGAGACCAGGAGTTTACGTACACAAGAGATATATGCTGCCATAGTTGTTTTTAACATTTGTGAATTTGCAATGCACAATCAATTTCAAAATGCTATGAAAAAGAGCCAACATGAAAGAAATTCAAAATGCTTATTGTAGTGTTGCCTTTAAAAATAATAACATTTTGGCTTCAGGCCAACCATGCTGAGAACAAATGGAAGAAAAATTATCTTAAAATATTTAACATTACACAGTGGATTATACTGGATTACAAATAATCAAACATGTCTGTTTATTTAAAAAAAAGACTGATGTCAAGTGCAATTCTGTAGCTTTCATGTTTGTTTGTTACTACTCAATAATATTTTAGTAAAAGTCTCTTACTCGCCAGAAAATAATACTTTATTCTTTATTGTTTTTTGCTGTTTTCTTATACCTATTTAAATTCAGAGGATTTCTTGCATGGAGTTCAAGAAGTGTAGGGCAGAATCCATTTCCAATTAGCAAATGGTACTTTTCTTCTTCCTTCCCTATCTCTCAAAACCTATCATGTTACAGATACAAGGATGTCCATGGAGTGACTTATTTTGTTGCACCAAATCTGCTGTGGCATTAGCTGGCAACATAGGTAATTTGATACTTTTTTTCTCTCTAATGTGGCTGATAACAGTTTCAATTTACATAATCAGCAGAGTTCTGGGAACAAGTTTTATTAATTGGTCCTTTTAAAAGGGGTAAACCTGTTGGGAAGAAAAAAAATGGGAGAAAGGAATGGAGTAAGAGTGGTTATCATGTGGGATTTTTAATGGATTGGTGACATTTGAGGACAAAGTGGGTTGAGAACTGTGAAAGCAACTTCCAAATTATGGGAGTTATATTTGTCCAACTATTGAAATAAAATAGTTAATAGCATCAGTTCTCCTGGACAGAGAATTTGGGCCCTGAAGCTCAGCCTTTAGAGCCTTTGAACCTTTTCTCAGCTGCCAGCTGACCCAGGCAGTGCCAGAATTCCCCAGGCACTCATGCTTCTGCCATCAAAACCCTCCAGGTGCATGCACTTCTGCTATTGAGAAAGGGCAAAATTATGCAAATCTGATGCAGGCAGGCAATGTAGCAGCTAACACTTGGCATGATTCACAAGCTTAACCAACCTTTTTCTAATTCCCCTCAGGAGCCTCAGCTGGGACATCAAAAAGTGGCCACCAGATTGAAACAGCATTCAAGTCCACTTCCCACCTCCAGCCACTGAACTCTGGTGGGGCTTTCTGAGCTGGATCCTTCTCAATTTGTTGTGCTAAGGCCATGTGAATATTGTAATATTCATAGCACCCAGACCGTCCATCTGACTGCCCTAATCACCACATCTAAGCCTCCTCTCCAGCCTTTCTTTGGCCCAGTAGCAAAGGGGAAGCTTTGGCTCAAGTTCTCTCTTCTGTCTGATTGTTTTCATTTTCCCTGCTCCTGCCTAAATGAGTAAAGCATAAACTGCATCACAGCTCTACCTTACACAACCAAATGTGCACAGATGGGGGAGCGATGTCTTGTCCACATGTTGTCTCTCAGTTGCAGCTGTGTTGGTTTAAGAGCCTTTTTGTCACCAGACACTCCTCTGTACGCCTTGCCAGGAGAGGAGGTTGTTTGCTGTACTGTGCCTTAACTAATTTCATTCAAAATAAGCTCACCGTAACTTGCAGATCTGTAGCAAACCTATACAGCCTTGACACAAAGTAAGTGGGGAGGGTTCCCAGGTGTGAGCCTGTGTGAACATCTATGGGAAGGTGGCCTGAAGGTGGAGGAGTGGTGTCTCTTCACCAGAGCAGCACAGCTGGAAGAGGATGAAGGAAAAGGACACCAGCTACATTGTAAAGTGAGGGCTGATGCAGATTCTGTGCAGAATAGATGAAGGAACTGGATTGTGCCAGAACCTCTGCGCTTGCTTGTATTTCCTGACCTGGTCTGCAAGATGCCATTTTAGCTATTAAGGTCTAATAACAAAATGGAAAGCTCAATTATAACAGGTTAAATGTTGCAACAGAGGTTAACAGAATGGTCTGATAAACAAATCAGTTGTGTTTTATCTGCCTGTTACCAAATTACTGGTTTGTTGGTTGTATGCTTCTGCCCTTCCCTACTGTCCTTTGTGTTTTTTGTTTGTCATGCAATTGCTTTATATATTATGTCTTCTCTTTGAAGATAATAAAGTATAACTTAGACTTAGCTGTGTTGCTTTAGTTAAAATATCTCCTGTTCTTTTATACCTCAAACAACATATCTTGCTTCAGTCATGCAGAAATGGATGAAATGGGAATCAGACTTGAGGGATTTAATTGCAGTGCCAAAAGGCATGGAGAGCTCTGGGGATTCAGCACCCTCTTTTAGTTGTACGATGTTGACACCAGGGAAATCTGAGATGAATGTGTCTGATAGAAAAGAGTTTGCACATCATCTCCATAAAAATCCCCACTGTTTCCAGTTTCACTGAATACTGTGCACTTAGGCACTTCTCTCAGAGTTGAAAAGCACTTTATAGGCACTGAGTGGAGCCTTGTAACAGATCTTTATTGTAAGTGCTATCTTTATTTAAAAGATTGAAGGAAGAAGGAGAAGAGGGAAGGGAAGCCAAGAGGGATTAGTGCCAAGGGGGACTTATAAAAATACTTGCACGAGTTAACTTAATGGGAATTAGGCACCCGTCTGGCTTCTGTGCATCCTGTGAAGGCATCTTACTCCCAGGGATGAACTCCCTCAGGGACTTTCATAAGTGTCTTGAAGTAACATCAGATCTTTGTAAATGTCATACATAAGAGTGTGTCAAGCCTGAGCCAAAGTGATTAGGGCTGAACATTTCTACCTCTCATTGAAGGAAATGGGACTTGGGATCATACATGAGGTCAACCTATACAACTCTAAGAGGATGACAATGAACCTGAATAATGCAAGATCACACCAAAGTAGTGCACCAGTCAGCCAAGTGTGCTCAAACATGAGTGGCTCCATGAACTCTGGCTGTGCATCCAGGATCAGTATTTATCTGGTACTGAGGGTGGCCCTGGGTAGCCCCCAAGATGGTAACACCTCCACAGTGACTTGCATGTGCCACTCTGTAATGAAGCAGGAAATAAAATCTAGCTCTTCTTATATCAGCCATGGACACGGTGCTGACTCTTGGTGTAGTTAGTGGCAAGGCAGGAAAGGAGCTGAGGTAGTAAAGACTACAAGGAAGCAAACTGCTCTCCCTGAAGTATGGAGACAGCTGGTGGTTCATTTGTGGCAGACAGTTCAGAAATGCTCAATATTTGCAATATTAAGATTTTTTCCTACTTCTGATCCTATGATCTCTATTATTACACATGGACTTTACAAATATTTTGAATTAGAGGATGCGTTTTAAAATCTCATTTTCTTTTCAAAAATCAAGCAACCTCTCCCCTTCCCATCAAAATCTCAGCAAGACAACTGACAAATCCTTGCTTACAGGCAAAAAGTACGAAACCTCAAAAAACACATGGGTAACACAAAATAAAATAGGAATTCAATTATTTGTAGTGTATTCCACTCCCTGAGCACAACTATAATGCTAGTTCAGTATAGATGAGACACTGTCAGAGCTTTTGAAACCTCTTCATACATTTTACAGTGTGTTGGAAAACTAGCAGGCTCAACCTCAATGTTTCTCTGATCACAAAGCAAAGAGAAAAGCAATAGCAGAAATGAGAGCTATGTCTGCAGATACAGTGAATGCTATATAACCTGTTGAAGAATTGCTGATACAGGGCTGCATGCAAAAGTGTGTATGTTTGCTCAGGTGTGAATATGTGTATTGCCTCCCTTTGTTTATATGGATGCTTTTGTTTCCTGTGCTTATACAAGCTTGTTTTAAAGGCTGGCACATCTCATCTTTGAAGCTGTGAATCCCTCTAATTCCATCCAAGCACAGTGCCAGCAATCCACAGCTGTACATAGCAAGAGCAAGTGAATAAAACAAGTGTGACTGGAAGGAAAGCAAGGCTGCTTTGCTCTCATGTGAGCTTTCTCTTTAGTTCTGTGAAGGACCCAATTTAGCAGAGCACTTTCGAACTGCATGCTTTTACAGAAGGCTGCTAGCGGACTTAAAGATAAAGATGTACCTGAATGCTTTGCTGAATTGAGGTCTAAGAAGCAGAACATAACAGAGAAAATGTTGATCATTATCTAAGAAATGATGGGCTGGTATCATGCTGACAGAAGTACTTCTTCAGTGCACATAAAAACAGTAGGGATCACAGGTGAGGAATGGATTTCTGCATCTTATCTCTCACTCATTGAAATAAATGGTTGTATGTTTCCAGCAAGTTTATTTAACTTATTCCTTCCAAACAGCCATTTTATGTTCAACCCAGGTAGAGAAGAAGCTGAATGAACTCTCCTGATTGTTCTGTAAGTTTCTGTTAGTTTTACTCCAGTGACACATCTGTAAGTGTGGTGAAAGGCTCCATGTGGGAAGAAGCTCTGTACTGAGATCTTTACTCTGCCAAATGGCAAAGAACATTTTGTCCTACAATGGGTTGGCCAACCCCAAGTGGGGTGACTCTGTTTATCACCTATGCTGGAGACCATTGCACCTTGTCATTCCCAAAGCACAATAGCATTTCTGAATCTGGGAAAAACAAACCATGGTCTGGTGACACAAATGTCTTCCCTGAGTTAACAATTTCCTTTGCAGGGAAAGAGAATGGAGAGGAGAATTTGAATTTCAATGTGCCCCCCTCCACACACACACACACACCACACGCATATATACCTCCTGCCAAAAGATGCATCTGGTTCTATAAAAATCCCAGATCCTCTTGCATGAATGCAATCTGAAGTCATAGGTTTGCATAAGAAGCAAATCCTTAGCCAGAGGGCTGTGAAGTATCTGACAGCTCATCAGCTGGATACATACAGAGCGAGCTATTTAGAGCTGCTTTTGCTACTCGGAAGACAGGAACTTGGTTATCTTTTTCACTTATGTGCACCTGTGGCCTGTCCTGCTTATTTCATAATGCTTCTTCTTGCTTTTACCTTGCCTCGTTTGAGTGAAGAACAACTCCAAAGTAATCAGTTGACTTTTGGACATTCTAGCCCTTGCATGTGGCAGAACTTTACACAGGGACAGTAAGGCAGAGCAGTACTGAGGTGCTCTCTTGTGAGCTGGGGAGGGAGAGAGGTCTGTGGAAGGAGAGCCTGATGAGTGTCAGGGAGAGAGGTGGTGAGGAAAGCCAAGAGGAGTGCATCTGACCCATCATACCTGCAGGGAAGTAGCTTGGGAAAGGTCTGCTTTTATGCAGGAAGCAACTACGGCACAACAAGAGACATATGAAATAATATTAGATGAGATTCACCAGAACCTCCCACCCTTGTCTCATGTGATATATGCTCTGCTTTAATTTCTGGTTCAAGCAGACTACAGGCTTTGATCAAAAATTCAGCCAAAGCAATGCAGGTTAAACAAATAGTCTCTCAGAAAATCATAGTGCATGGTTGACTATACAATTCTGCAAATAACTGCCTTTGTAACAGAGGGCAATGGCACCACTGACTCTCTGAGCTTTTAAAAATGAAAGGAAGAAAATAAACACTGACTTGGATCTCATAGTCTCTAGATAAGCTACAAGTAGACAAAGTGTTAGGAAATTATTCAGAGGAGATACTGCAATGCCTGTAATGCTGGTGCCATCAGAATCTCTTCCTAGATGCAGGTGGTGGCCAGCAGACCTGAAATTAAATCCCACTGTGATGTTCTTTTCCTATTCCACTGAAACAAATGGGGTAGTGGCTCAGTGCTGACTCATTCTCAAAGTGTGGTCTGTGACAGCGATCTTGGAAATGGGTCTGTGAGGTAAGCTCTCCCATTCCTGCTCTGAAGTGCTCTAGCAGATTAAAAACAGTAGGATGGAGAAGGAGAGGTTGCTGAGCAGTTAATGGCACTAGAATGGGGAGATTGCATGTTGTGCTGAACATTGCCATAGTTTGTGACCTTGCCTGGTGCATGCGGTGCTGATTATATTGAAGGATCAAGCAGATGTGAAGGAAAATTGAGTTTCATCTCCTCCCAGCTATCACAGGCCCTCTTTGGTAAGTGGAGGATTATGATACTTTAGGAAAATAACGTATGTATCTGTGTGGGGCTACAATAATGATGGATTTTTTTTTCCTCAACCAAAGTAACTGCGATTGATGCAGCTGGTTACAGTCTATAACAAACACTAAGGTTAATTGGAGCCAAGGGCACAGCAGTCCTTAAGTAGCATTATTCTGTGGTGCACTCATGTGCCGTTATTAATTTTTCTATTTGTTTGACTTTACAAAAACACATAGAAGAAAAATCTGAAAATAACAGAAAAAAGAGCCCAATTATACCTCTTACAAGGTAGTACTGAGGATGGGGAGGAGCTGAATCACCCAAGTGCTTGATGACATTATGCTTTTGTACAGCATAACGCCTCCAGGTAACTGGAGAGCATACTGTGCAGTGGCATTTGCTACATCTGTGCTCTTCTGTCTCATCTAGCCGGTGCATTATGAGGCTGGGCTTCATAACACTTCCAGACCACAGCTATTTTATTACAGCAGAGTTCAACCTGAGTCAGAATATGAACTCCTGAGGCACTGGAAAAAAAATATATGGAACATAGAATTAGAGCCATTTTGCAAACAAATACATGGCAGATCTAGTCTGGTATTTCTTCTCTGAAGGTGGCCAGCATCTGGTGGATGGCCAGCATCTAGAGGAATGGTCAAAGATCCCAGCAATAGGCTGATGTGGAGATAATCTGCTTTCCATGTGGGGATCCTAATCTGTTACAGTTAGAAACTGCTTTGAACTCTGAGAATCTGAGGTATTATGGACTTTCCAAAAGCAGTCATGGGGACCCTGGGGGCATTCTCATTCATGGTCTGCTGTTTGTGTCCGTACATGTGTCCCATTCCTTTTTGGAAAGTGATGAAGTTGGGTTTAACAGGATTATGTGTTGCTGTGGTTCCTGCAGTACATATTCCTGATACATTAAAAACAAAATAAAACAAAACAACATTTCCTCTCCTCTGTATTTATGCATTTAGGCATGGGGCCACAAAGCTTAGAGTTTTGAGGTGTACTGCAAAGCAGCCAGAAGAGTAGAAGGTAGCAGGCACTACAACAGTGACATGAATGAGAACTATAATTTGCAGACATCTGACAAATGATGTTTGTCTCTGCTGATCCCACAGCGTTAAACAAATAGGAAAGACAAGTCAAGCCTATACAGTGTGTGAAATATTATATACCTGTCAGAATATTCCAAACAAAACCTACCAACCCACTCCCTCCCCTCCCAAGAAACGATGCAGTGTAAGAACTTTTGCTTTGTTATAGAAGTCAACAAGTCAGAAATTATTCATATTCTTATATAAAATAGATTTTTGCAGGGTTTTGCTTGAATGAATGGTTACTGTCAATATATTGCTATATTAGGATGGGTATGAGGAGAGCTTTCAGTATAACACAGTATCAAGGACATAAACTAAGTTTATATTACAGGGAAAATTAGGTCCCTATGATCCACTTGAAGTGATATCCTAACTTCTATTACCTTTACAAGACTTCAGGACAAACAATAATATGCTGGGTGCAAAACCTACTGCCCAGTTCATTCCATGATAACAGCCAAATTATAATGCTTGGCCATCAAAAATAAATATGCACAACAAAAAAAAAATGACAAGTGTCTTTGTACTGCCTACAAGTAACTTCATGTGTACTTTTTCACACTTGCACCCTTACAGCATATTGCAAGCACGTGAGGGAGAGGGGGAAATGGGAGCGGGGGCAGGGTTCCTGCATGTTACAGATACTGCCAACACCTTTTTTTTTAGTATTTTCCTAAGACCTTCTGGTTGCTGTATCTCATATTTCATACATGAGGAACTTTGAAGATCATTCCCTTATTATGACTTATTCTAACAACAGCTGTGTGTGCCCTGATGAGACTATTTTCTTGGACATGTTCTTATTAGTGCTCTAAAATGTATATTTTGATATGCTTGTTTTGGCTCAACTGCAGCACAAAACTGTAGATGTACTAGAAAATAAGGACATAAACTTTTCTAGACTTTTGCAAACAGTTAAACTTCTGAAGAAAATGAATTATTATTGCTTTTGGACTACTCCTTTTTTTGGGAAACAACATGAAGCTTCTCCACTGTGTCCAGTATTGCACAGAAGCTTATTGGGTGAACAATAACATGTAATTGTAGATCTAACTAATGAGCAATAGAAAAGCTGGCAAGCTTCTGAAAACAATTTCTGAATATATTTTACGTTCATATTTTTAATTATTCATTAAAAGAAACCAGAATGACTGACAGGATCACAGTTCTTTTCAGTGGGCCCTTAAAATAATCAAGATATTAAATGTGCCTGTGATTTTTTTTTAGTGGAAATGTAGCAAGAAAGTAGGAAAAGCAGAAGTACAATTTGAGACAATGCATTTCTTTGTTATGATTTTCACGTATTATAAAGAGAGTAGAACAGTATTCATGTGTCACACGAGCCTATGTTTTATACAGGGATAACAATGACAAGGACACAAGACTTGCGGCAGTACATTACCACAGTGATTGTGCTGCTGGCCAATATTGAATGAAGCCATTTTATCATGTGTTTTTCAGCTCATCAGTATGACGTTCCATGATCAAGCAGAAACCATACGGTTCAAATTCCTACACAGTTACAAAGCATTCAGGCTTTAAAATGAGTGCCACAAGTCTTTTTGCCAGTGCTTTGCACTTCTAGAAAGCATTACAAAGTTAGCACTGCACAAAAGCAGCACAGGGGAGCCTCACTCATTCCAAGTTGTGGCTTAAGGGCATCTTGGGGAGCAAAGGTAAGGTTAAGGGTGGCTTTAAGCCATCCTTACATACTACTAGTCCTCTGTCAGTTTCTGCCAGACCATATCCTTGATATCTTCCTTTCCTTTATCGCAAGGTTTTGCCACTTTTAAGCTGCTTCTGCCTCTTCTACTTGAAGTCTCAGGTGGGTTACAGGATGTAGTGAAAGGTGAAGTGTGATGTACACTCCTGCAAACTAGATGTCTATTATGTGGACACTTGTGATTATGGGAGCGCTGAAGTCAATGCCCCAAATGATTCCTTCTAGTGCTATGTTCCCAGGAAATTCAGCAATATTTAGAGTAGCCTGAAGGCTATTTTAAGTTGTGCGAGCTGCTAAACACAGCAGGGATTCAACAGGGTGATAAAGGACATTTTAGACCAAACCCTGACTTATACACTCTGCAGGGAGTGTAATACAAAAACTGCTAGGAAAGCTCTGCTCAGTCTGAGAGTTCACCTATTTTGGGATAAGCCTTCCAGGGCTGAGAGAGGGCAGATTTGTACTAGAGGAATGGCGCCAATCTTCACTAATGCGAACAGGGTCTGACTGTGGAATGAGAATAACAATAGCAGAATTATTTAAGGCCAAAGATTGATATTTGAGACCTAGCTGGCTGGAGGCTGGGCTTTTTGGTATTTGATTTTTCATTCATTAAACCGATAACCCATTTTCAGTCCCCGTTAATGTAACTCAACTGCATGAGTGCTTTACCAAGCCATTAAAGAAACCAAAATATAGAAATAGATGGGCAAAATCATGTCCATATTACTATACTGTGACTCTGATCTCAGGCATAAAGTACTGAGCATGACATAGTGCTCCTTCAGTACTCTCACTGGGGCTAGTAAAAAGTAAAGAAAACATGGGGTGTTTGAGGGAAACTTTCTAAGCTCTGCACTTTCATGTGTGATTCAAAAGCTGGGATTTTGAAATGACAGTAGCTGGATATAAATTGAAGCTGCAAGAAGCAGCAGTGTATCCAAATAAAAGCACGCTGACTTGTTGGATGTGTCAAAAGAAGGATACTGAAAAACTTGGGGAAAGAGTTGATGCTATCAACTCTTGTGACTTTTTGTACTTGCTGTCTTGGTGATTTTTTTTTTTGCTTTGCTTCATGCTTTGTGACCTGCATGTTGCTAATATAAGTGATGTAGAGGGGCCAAAGACACCCTTTTGCTCCTCATGGAGGGTGCAGGCTGACCTAAAACATAGACTCTGGAGCTTATTGAGGGAAGGGTTGTAGTCAGATGATGCAGGTTTCTCTGCAGGGCTCTGACCAAAAGGTCAAGCACAGCACCCTGGTTGGAAGCTTTTATCCCTACACCTAAACACAGAGAGGTCTACATGGCCACGGTCCTCAGCCACTCTAGTACAGAGCCTGCACACATATTTTATACTTCAGTGGAGACTGGTTTGAGTAATTTCAGACTGTTTTGCACTGTACTTAATATTGCACTCTATCAATACTAACTGCTGGTAGTGGCATGGCAGCATATGGCCGGTGGCAAAAACCTTTTAAATCATTTCCACAGTGCCATTCTGTCCTGCAGCTAAATGCCTCCACTGTAAATGCTCAGTGGAAAGACGTATTTTTAGACCCCCACTCACTGCCTGTGCTAACAGCCTTTGCTGTGTTTAACCCATCAGTCTGCCAGGACAACACAGCCCTCCTTCATGGAGCTCCTCTTCTTCTGACAAGGGCCATGACCTGGCCTTGCAATTGCCACAGCATCCGTGGCCCCACTGAGTCACACCAAAGATCTGCAACACCCAGAGCCTCCAGGGATGATTGTGGGCTGGAGATGAGCCATAGCCCAAGAGGATGACTCAGGTCATCAAAGTCTTACTAAACTATGCTCTGGAAGAATCTATTCTCCCTTTTTCATTACTCTAGGAGAAAACCTTGCAGCAAAACTAGACTCAGTAAAAACAGCGAAAATAAAGTTTGGGCTTTTTAAAAAATAATTAAAAACGGTGCTGCAGTGTCAAGTTTAACGATGCATGCTTGTATCTGATGGCACGGCAGAATTCTTGTGCGAGATTCCTAAGCGGAAGGTGCAAGGAAGCCCGTCCCAGCGGCCGGCGCAGCCCTCGGCCCTGACCCCGGTTGTGCTCCCGGCTCCGGCCCCACTCCCGGCTCCCGTCCCGTTCCCGGCCCCGCTCCGACTCCCGGCCCCGGTCCTGGCCCCGGTCGCCACGCGGGGGAGCTCCAGGCTTGGCAGACACCGCCGACCCGGGACTAAGCTTGAGTCGGACTCGATTCGCTGATACCTTGAAAAAAAAATAAAATCGGTGTTTTGATGGGATATATAGCTAGACGATTCATTTAATGGTCGAAAAGACTGACAGTCTTTTTTTTGTTTGTTTGTTTTTTTTTGTTTTGTTTTGGTTTTTTTTAAAATATCTCCTTCCGTGATACACGTTTTAAAACACAAAGAAAGACTAATCCTTTCACTGTTACCTAGTAAAATATTTATCTGTGACAAAAAGTTTGGTGGTTGTTTTATTTTGAGCACTCTAAACAGCTCAGCTGGAAGCACAGAAATCAGCATGAATTGAAATATTTGTGGGAGCTTAGTACAGTTTAAGATAATTATTTTCTCTGCCATAAGACATCCGGGCCATCTAACTGTTTCCAATTAAGTAGCCTACAACAAAACAGAGTAAGAAATAGCAGCAAAGTAGTTATGATCAGACTGTGGAAAAAAGAGAGATTGACTCCGAACACGAGGTAAATAATCTTCTGATACCAAAACATAAAACTATTATAACATGGAAAGGAAACAATTGGATGAAAGAATGAGAAGGGGAAACTCATATTCAGCACTGATTTTATTAAACAGTATTTTCTTCAAACCTTATCTGTTAAATATGAAGCCTTTTGTTTGTCTAGATGTACGTCATATTACATTGTGTAAGTCTGCTACACAAACATGTAGTGGAATGCATTCCTTTCTACTCATCTGCTGAATTCCAGTTTGGTCGTTTTTTTGTGAGATTTCTATATAGAAAAAGTTAAACATATACAGTGAGAAAAATGTATTTGGTTTTATCTTTGAACGACTCAAAAATCATCTAATCATCATGTCAGCAGGCTGAAGTTACATATGTTTTATTACTCTAGATTTTTTATCATGATTTTTTGTCCTGTTTAATGTTTTCGGCACCCAAGCAGTTGACATTGGAGGTGGCAGTTTGTATCTCATTGTATGAATGGGGAAGAGAGTCAAAATTTCTCTGAAACAGATGAGGTAATGTTTACAGATTCATAACCAGGCTGTTGCCTGTGCTGTTTTTTGCTCTTCAAGGTTGGGTTAACAGTCTAACTGCCATGGTGACTCTCTGGAAACCTAGAAATGCAGAACAGCACTTTAGCAACTGAAAAAGGCAGAAACCTACATTTGGATTACAGAATACTTTGTAGCACGGTGAACATTTTAGAAGAAATCGTGCAATCCCAGGGGCTGCGTTTATTTTCACATTGATGATTTATGGTGACAATTTTCTCACACTTTGTAATGACACCTCAGGTGAACTGTCTTGCTCACAACACGAAACTCAGCCACAACGGGGAGAAAAAGTGCACTGCAGCCTCATGGGTAGAACCTGACAAAAATCTAAAGATGCTCTGATACTTTTGAGTCCTGAAAAAGCAAGCTCAGGGTGGCTTTCCAAATGACAAATGTTTTCCCGTGCTCTCAGAATGAATATATACATCAGCAGTTATTTTTCAACTGACATTTTTCACAGTTCATCCAACTTTGATTTATTTGTGTTGGAACAGTATCTTAAAGAGACCTAAAAGGTTGTGGGTTTAAGCTACATTGTAATGATGATCTCCCTTAAGATCATTGCATGTGATGATTAGATCTTCCTTAAACCTCTGAATGTTAGGCAAGTGGACACACACGTAAGTGCTTGAGAATATTTGTGTCTCTAAAATATATCTGTGCATAAGTATTTGCAAGACTAGACTCATTTGACCTGACCTGTGCCTGCCAGAGCTAATATTATATTTTATTTTTTTTTTCCACTTCTAACTGTCCTTTGTCCATTACCCTGTTAGCTTTGTCTTGCTATTACAGAAAGAAGCAGTCACTTTAATTACAATTAGGTGTGAAAAATCTTTCAAACTCCAGAGATGAAAGAGGTTTACATTGGCCTTGCATCCACATTTCACAGTGCTGTGGAGGTCACTCGTAAGTGCTCCCGTTCTGGTCTGAACCTGGGATCAAGTCCTGCACAGTGCTTGCTGCCCGCCATCCCAGAGAGCGATGCTCTTTGTCTGCAGCACTTGTAAGTACATGCCTTCAGGGCTGTGTGCAGCAAAGAGCGATGCAGAGAGCCCCCCAGCCCTCTGGGGCCTGCCAGCAGCCCCACCGCACCAGGACTGCGCTGCACCTCATCTCATCTGTCCTGCTGATGGGCAGAGTTAACCAGCCGGGACACGGCATAGGGCTGGTACCGCTTGGCTGCTGCTGTGGCAGCTCTGCCAGGTGCTAGACTTGACCCTTGCGTGGGCACCAGTGAGCTCTGGGATCTGCGGCACAGCACCAAACCCCTCCATAAAATATGTGCTTATCACCTCGGTGTCAAAATCAACAACACTGCTATTACGCATGGCCTGGGAGAGACATCTGCCATTTAAATGTGTTATAGTGGATGAAAGGAATTGAAACACAAAAAACAAACACATCCCTTTTTCTTAATACAATCAGTATTTTTAAGCAGTTTATCTGCTTAATAAGAAGGTTTTAAAACATTTTGCTTGAGCTGACATTCTTTAATTATAATATTCACACTGCTGAATATGCAGTCACCAGCAGAAGCTCCATTGTGAAAGAACAAACAGATTCAATCTGTTTCTTTCTCTGATTTTTTCTGACTTAGTCATATTTTTCCTTTTTTTTTTTTTTTTTTTCTGATTTGCTGGCTTCTCACATTTCTTCTTAAACTTATGGGGCTTTTCCTCTTATTCTGTTATTGCACTCGAAAACACCAGCATGCAGATGTTTTTTTGATCAGTTTTTTTTTTTTTTTGGTTGTTTATTTGTTTTGTTTTTTTAATCATTCCCATTTTTCACAGTCTGTTTGGGTAGCTGGGGATTTTTTGTTTGTTTCTTTTTGACCCCATCTTGGTGTTTGCCTTTTTTTTTTTCTTTCCTGTTAAATGCATTACCCTAGTCTTCTGAGTATAAACACCTTCTGTCTGCTATTGTTTTCTTAAAACAACATTTCAGAAAATTAACTATTTCTTGTAGTTAAATAAATCAGTGGCTATGCTAACTATGCCAATAATCTAATACCTTCCATATTTTTACTGCTTTGCTAACTACGAAAGCCTAGTTTGAATAGATACTGTTTTAGGATGGGTTTTGGAAAAAAAAAATAGAAAAAAAAGATATGTTTTCAGCATGTCTGTTATCTGATGTAAAATTGTGTTGTAATACCTTTAAAAATTGGTTTAAGAATTTGCCCATTTCATAGGATTTACTGAACACAGAGTAGGTGGAGGAGAATACTACTCATACTTCTTGCTGAGAAAAAAGGACTAACTTATTTTTGTTTATTTGTTTGTTTGTTTATAAAGAATAATAACCTCTTTAGACCTCTTTTTTTGTTTGTTTGTTTGTTTATAAAGAATAATAACCTCTTTAAATGAGCACCATTTGGAATTGTAATCTGCAGGTTACCATTCACAGGAATCAAATTACACTTAATTTTTAGAAAGTTGAGAGGAGAAAAAGATGTTCAGCATCTTAGCTGAGAGAAACTACCATCAAGTGCTACTTAAACAATGACCAGCAGACGGAATACAACCTCAGCTGTTACCATCCATGAAACTGGCAACATCCACCTTCACTAAAGCTTGATTATAAATCCTGAAGAGGTTCAGAAATGCATTGTCTTTTGAATTAGAACCAGTGATCAGTGGACTTTAGAGGGCTTGTATTTCAATATAAATATTTAATGTCAAACAACTAAAGTTGGAGAAGGGTGTTCTCTGAACTCTGGGGGTGAACTCTGAACATTGTCAGTAACTACCATACCCAGCACTGCCATTTAGTGGCTGTATACTTTTTCTATGCCTGGAGCATCCACGGAGAGGGAAACTCACCTACACACCATCCCTTACAAGGAAAAGCAAAACTGCTTTCAATGATGTATGTGTTCTGGATAAGCTCAGAAATGCCATAAGCTTCAGTTGTTTGGGAGCTTGGTCAAGTCAACAGAACGTCCTTCTCATTCCCAAAGTTTGATTAATGCCAAAAACTTCACTGGCTAATAATTGCCTCTCACCCAGAATGACCTGGTCGTTCCCTGGTGGGCAACGGCAATTGTATTACTGTGTCCTTTTAGCCCCGAGGAGCAGCTCTAGGGCAGGCCCAGAGAGCCTGGAGAGAGCTCAGGTCAGCAGAGGGAAAGTACAACCCACACAATTCAGTTGCCTCTTAGAATATGTCTGCCACCACCTTTTCCATGTACTGGACTTAATTCCTGAAAAGGCTTATTAGACCAACTTAAAAAATGAGGCAACATTGAAATGTGAATTATCCGTGGAAAGTTTTTCTATAAGTAACTACATACAAAAATCCATAGATGATGCATTGATCTTTTTTGTATGCTAGTCACTTAATAAAAAAATGTAAAAAAAAAATATAGTAAGTTTTCAAAACAAGCTATCTTTTCTTCCACAGGAGAAACAATGAGATTATCTATTACCTGTAGCTATGATCAGGTTAATATGACAAATCTGTTTGGTTGTTTTTTGTTTTTTTATTTCCCTGCAATTATATTTCTATTTTCTCAAGTCATTTATTCTTTGTGACAACACATAATTCAAGGAGAAAACACAAGATGACTCTGCTACAGCAGGATGAGCAGAGCAGCAAAGAGGGGATTTTGCCTCTCTTGCTCTGCAGTATGTAACTGAAAAATTCTTCAGCAGTTAGTCAGCTTTCTTTAAACTTGTGACAGTTAAAGAGTGTTTTCCCAAACCTTCTTCTCTGTCTTGTCATGAATAGACAAAGCCAGAAGGTCCTGTAGCCCTGCAGCCCCTTTGCACTGATAAAGCCAAAGTAGAGACTGTATAGTCAAGGTATAAACCTCTCTGAAAAAAGAGCAAGTGTTTGTGCAGGAGTCTAGATTCGTGCCGTTTCCAGTGAGGGACCTGGATGCGTGAGGTTACAGAGGCATTATCCTAAAACTGCCTCCTTCTGTCTTGTAATCTAGTGATTTCCTATCCCAGCATAGCAGTTTATTACAGTAAGGACACAATTTAACATCTCTCTGAACATGCCATTATTACTGAATGTATAGTAATTAGTTCCTGCTTGCAAAGCTCTTGAACACGGAAGAACATGCAAGTGTTAAATGTTACAGTCATTATCATTCACCCTTACTTGATACATTCAATTTTATCCAGTTGCTTGTGACAAAGGCATCTGTGTGTCTTCAGCCAGACTGTACATGGGCGAGCCAGTGAGACCACAGGAACAGAGTTCTGAAATCTGCCTTGCTCCAAAATGCTGAGAGAGAAATTTATTGGTAGTGTAATAAACTACTAGTTAACTGAATTGACAACCTCAAGTCTTGAACTAAATCATAAGTTGGACTAGCTTAAAAGTAACTTAAGATTGCTCTTCCATATTTTTTCCCCTTAGCATACTTCATGTTTCCAGGCATTTCCTTATATGTAAGTGCTAAGAATTTTACTTTTTTAGTGATATTTGAAATCCCTGCATAATAACATGTTTATCTAAACAGGTCAGAGCTTTAAGGAAAATGAATGCTAAGAGTGGATAACAACGAATGACATATGCAGTGGATTAGAAGACGAAATAAAGGCTACCAAAAAACTAAAATATAAGGGCCTGATCAATTGACACTAGTCACACAGGCTGAGAATAATTTCATTAAAATCTATAGGTAAAATCTCAACCTCCCAAACCCATAGAATTTCATTGAAGATATTTCCAGGATCTCCAATGTAGATAAGAGTGAATGTATGTCCTGTCATTTGACCTGACAGTATAAATGACAGAAAATAGGATCATGTCTTCAGCTGTTATAAATTTCATTTGTTTTTGCTTTGCTTTTCCCTTGGAAGAATACTGATTTGCCTGTCTAATGAACTGAAACATAAAGCTGTGCCTCAGATGTGACTTATATTTTAGTAAAAGAAAAAGGTGTCTGCATGGAATGAACAGCTATATGCATTTTAGATGCATAGACATCTATTTGTGTGAGGGCAAAATCTGCTCTATTTACAAATGCCTACCATATGGTCTTTTTTTGTGTACCTGTGCTTCTGTTAAGGTACATGTGTGCAAAGCCGTGAATACTCAGAGAACCTTCAAACCCTGTTGTCCAGGTCTGTAAACTCCTATTTAAATGAGTCACCACTGGGTTAATGAAATAATTTTTCATTGTAAATTTGCAAGTGATCCGCTCTGGAGTATAAAGACTTTTAAACGTAGTGATAAAATGCACTTCATAAAAAAAAATAAAAATTAAACTCAGCATGAGTAACTATTACTCATGAAAGGAAGGGCACTGGTACTTAAACCTTGAGTTATCCAATTTCTTTTTAAGAACTGGTCTCTAATGGGCAGTTGCAAAACTCTGAGTGTCTCTTTCTCCCCCCGCTCCCTTTCCTGTTCCCCCTCCATGGCAGGAGATATTTCAAGTCAAAGTTTAAGATTAAAAAATGTGGCCTAAATACATCAGGTATATTCACTTTCACTGCATGACTAGAGTGTGAGAAAAGCAAATTCTTCCCTGAGATAAGAGATTCCCCTGTCTTTAGTTCTCTGCAGATATGAGAAAAAACAGGCTCTTCCAGTAATTCAGCGGCCCAAAAGTTCAGGAATCTCCTGTGCCTGCCTCTGTGGCAAATCAGCTACCTTGGATTGATGAGATTTTTTTTTTTCTTTCAAATCTCTTTACTGATGCAATGCTTCTGCAGTGTAGACACTGGCAGCTGCAGAAGGTGAAGGTTTTTATTCATCCACAGAACAGATAATGGATAAACAGCAGCAATGAGAATATCTTCAGCCCACTTTGCCAAGGACCCTAGAGGTCATTCTGCAGTGCCACCACTTTTTCTACTGGTTCACAGGCCAGTGCCATTAAAGTTCTCAACAGATGATGATAATAATACAATCCCCTACTATTTTTTATTTTCCAAATGAAAGGGAGCAGAAATACTTGTTTTGCTTACACAGTCCTCTGAAGAATCATTGGGTGGTACTAACTGTGCTTTTGACTGCCAGTATCTGTTCTAGCTGGGGTTTGAGTAGGGCCATTGAAAGTAGAAGGCTTTAAAAAATCCCTCTGCTTGCCAATCCCCTGAGGAATGCCAGCTTCATAGATATCAATAGACTGAAAGGTGTGTGATACCAGCCAGCAAGCCAGGTGCTCTCAATGGCAGAGTAACAGTTCATTGAAAGAGACAGGTATGTGAGGGTGAGCCATGAAGGTGCAAACTTTCTCTTGTGAAGCCTTTTAAACCGTCTTACTGAACTACTTTGTCCAAGTAGCATTAGTTAAAAGCTTTTAAAGGGTGTTCTGTTCTATTCACAGATACCCCTTCCCCAGAGATTTTTACCAATCCACTGTAGTGTGGGGAAAAGATAAATGCTAAGAGGCTTTCTTTTTCTTTTTGAAAGTAGAGAAAATTTTAGGAGTAAAATCAAGTCATGTTCTTTATAAATTTGCATCATTCTACATTAATTTCCTTGACACTCCTGTATTTTTTCCCAGTGCCAGTGGCCTGAATAGTATTGGTGTAGCATGAACCAGGCTGTCACATTCTATTCATACTAGGCAGGAGACAGGTTAAAATGCTCACCTCTGAATCTGAAAGAACTGGGGTTGCTATTTTAGTCTTTTAAGGTTTTTTGTTTGTTTGTTTTATCCCGATAGAGGAAAAATCCCACAGACAACCAAAATATCCTTTCTGGTGTGAGATGGTCGCACATCCTTTTCCCTTTTTCCTCTTTGCTTTTGGCTTTTAATGATGTCATTTCTGCAGGAGCTAGAGTTCAGCCTCCTATTTTTGGCACAGTGTCCATGCTTCTGACTTTACATGGGAAGGGTTAGAGCTGAGAAAGCAAATCTGAGTATTTATATTACAAGGTACATGAGTTGTGCCTAGAGCCAAGCAGCCAGAAGTGCAGAAGGCTTGCAGTGTGTAGGTGTATACACCCCATTCTGCACAGCAGACAACAACCAGAAGGCTGCCTTCGAGAAAACATACTCACTCCTTTTGGCATCCTTTCAGTGAGGCAGAAACAAAGCACAGCCTAAATGCTCCAAAGCATCCTCTGTTTTGCAGTCCCAGAGGTCCGTTCATCTGCTTGTAAAGATGATGACAGTTTCTTAAAGTTACTAGAGTTACACATGGGTTTACTCCAATTAAGGACTTGGCCCAGATATTTTTTTTTCTTTATTTAAATTCATTAACAGATGGCAAATATGCACTGAGCACAGAAAAACTACTGTTTTTTGAGGGCAATGGTTGCTTGCAATGCTAATTTGGGGTTTTTTGTTTACACAAGCTAACCTGGAGAGACACATTTCAGAGCTGGGTTGAAGCAGCAGAAAGACTCAAGTGGAAAAGTGCAGAGCTGAGTACCAATAACCCATTTCAAGCTAGAGTGTGTGGATGTAGGGCTGGGTGTCTGCTCGTTTTGAAGAGATTCAGATAAGACAGGAGCAGATGTTAAGAGGTCACAACTTCATGCATTTCCCTATTTCAGGCATGCCAAGATGAGGCCATTTGTACAACATGGATCTCAGTTCAGTCTCCATTCTTTCATCGTGAGAAGGTATTTGGCTTTATGGTTTGTATTCAGGCCAGCTGATATTCCGCTGCAAGCTGATATCCATGTTCTCCTGGAAATGACATCCACAGGAGAAAATTTTAGTATGTTTGTGTGTGGTGGAACTTGATTAGTAATGAACATCCAAAAGTAAAGGTTGATAGATGTGTACAAACCAGGTGTTGACAGATTTTTTTCATCTAAGAGGTTTTTTTACGCATACATCTTGTCCATATCTGCAAACTGTGGCATGCTATTGTGAACTCATGTGGAACAAAGTCAACATTTCCCACAAAAGTGTGTTATCCTTGCTGGACAAAGCAACCTGGGATAATCATAGAATAGCCATTGACTGAGGCTGAATAGCTTATATATAACTGGGCACTAATGAGTGCCTAGTTCAGACTGTGTAGTCACAGAACTGGGGTAAAATGAAAAAAAAAAAAAAGCAAAGAGGCGGCCATTTTCCTGGCAACAATCCTACTCACAAATACAGTGGAAAGGTGCATGACACTGAGGGCATATTTATCCTGAAGACTGCTGACGACACATATTATGATCTCCACTGACCTCCAGGAGCTCCCAGCAAATGTTTTATACCGTACTTTTAATTTCCTAGTTCATTTTCTTGCTTTCATCCAAGAATTGTGATATCCTTATGTTAGGTTTCATATCATGTTGTTCCTCTACATAAGATACTCTTGTGTGTCATGGACAGGCCCACTTCTTTTTTTTTTTTTTTTCCCTTTCTGACTCATTTCAGGGAATCAAGAAGCCATCCTTGAGAGGATGAAATCACATTAACTTCACTTGAATATTCTGTACACAGAAGACTTTAACATCATTCCAGTGGTTACAGAATGAATCATAATATAGTAGACATTCAGGTATCTTTTTTTAATAAATGGGCTTTAATTGGACAAAAGCATAACTGATGTATTTAACTTTCACATCTATTACAGGGTGGAACTTACTTAACCACTCTGTTCTAATATGATTTCCTGTGAAGTTAGCCACATTTTGGTCAAATAATCCTGCAGCCAAGACTGATTCTCTAAACATGTTTGCCAGCTGGGACTCTATTAGGTTAGAGCACTGCTTCATGCAATTTGGACCTGTGGATCCTAATGTCATACAAATAAGTAATAATATATCACTGTAGAAAAGTTTGGATAAATAATTCATCACACAGATTAAGTATGAACTATTTGCTTGTGCTGTTGTTTGCTGTGTCACTGGCCACAGAAGTCCCATGATATCACTCCTGCTCTCTGGCTAAACAGCTGAGGATTTTTTACAGGGCAGTGACGAGAGTGGGAGCTGACTGGTATCAGTTCCTGGGCATGACCACTTTTGATAATTTATTAATGCATTTTGTTCTACTTGCCTGGTCCATTTTTCCAGCTCATGTTAATCATTACAGCTCCCTAGAAGATGGTGGAATAGTGTTTGTCCTTTTTGGCCTAAGAATGTGACTAGATAAAATTCCAGTCAGAATGGAAGAATAAAATAGAAACCTTGAGTGTTTAAAATTCCGATACTAAGGGCCTTACTCCTTACAGGTACTGCTCAGTCCCTGATTCAGCACAATCTTTTGTACACTTGCTTAAATCCAACTGACAGTAATGGCCCACAAGCACATGTTGAACACAAGCATCACCACAAAATATTCTGACTGTGGTTTTCAGAGTCATTCTAATAGCAGATTTTTTAAATGTGTATGCAAGCCTAAAACTAAAATTCCATTTATCAAATCCTGAAAAGCCAGGAAGATGAGAAATCTTCATCTGAATGTGTTAATCCTCATTTTTTGCCATGAATAACCAGCAATTTTCAGATTATGACTCTAGTATTTTAAAACTTAAAACCCTTGAGTCCAAGACAAAAGCTAAGCTATTGATTAAAAGAAAAGCTTTAGAGATGTTGAGAGTTCAAATAAAGCAATGAAGATGCTTAAATATCAGCATTTCTTTTCAGTCTTTTAGTATCTTACTGACTAAAGAAGCTCAAGAAGACAAAAATAACATCTCCCTTGCTGTGAGCCAGTGGAGCTCATAGCCCCTAGCTGACAATCTTTTCCCTGAGTTCTATAGGCTACAACCACCACATCCAACCCTTGGTGAAATGAGTGTTAAACCCACTGAAGAGTATCAGAAATGAAAATACACAGCAAAAAAAAAAAAAAGAAAAAGAAGAAAATATATCATAATATTTTCTGAAGCAACTGAACTTGGAGAAGATAAAGTCAAGGGGGACCACTAGGTCAATTTGAAAATAGATAACAGAATAGACCATTGTTATTATTTTATATTTGAACATTAAAAATAGAGATCAAAAATAGCTTTTCCAGAAGTGGAAAAAATTCCACTCTGTTCCACTAAGCTGCACATCTTTGGCCTGATTTTATACTCAGGAAAGTGAGAAAAGTTTGTCCAGCAGATTTATTTCTATCTGCTCTCCACCCTCTTCTCACCTGATAACATGCTCTTTCCTGAGCTGCTTCTGTGATAGCAAAAAGCAACAATTCCTTTTCCGTTGCTTTCTAGAATACAACAGCAGGATTGCACCCTGCCCTCTCTCCTAGCAGAAGCTGCACAGCAGTAACCTAACAAGCAGGGCTGGGAGGCTTATAGAAAAACACTTCTGAGACAGGCATGCAACTAGTTGCACAAAGTAAATGTTAAAAAGGAAAATTCCTCTTTGGGAAGGTACATCAGGCAAGCCTGGGTCATGTACATCTGGATTTCATTCTCCAAAGCAATGCTGGCTGGACAACACTCAGCTTCTGGGTTTGCAGATCTCAGCTTGACTCTGCCAAGTGCCAATCACCTTCTATCCCAATGAACTCCAGGGACAGTGAAAAGCAACTCGACCCATCAAGAGACAAAAGCCATAATTCTGCGACATCAAGCCCATTGCATGACACAAGAAGCTAGTTTTCTCTCTGACACGTGTGAGAGGACTAAAAGGTCAGTACAACAAACTAGTCCCCACAATGTTTATATAAGCAATGTTCCAAGGCAGCAACAGTAATAATAAAAATAACAAATAATGAAAATATAAACCTGGGTATGGTTTCTCTTAGATGTTTTAAAATTAAGTTTTAAATATAAAAATGATAGGCTTCTGCTAATCCTTCTTAGGAAGTCATAAATTGTTAATCAGGCCTTAGGCAGTGTTGTTTAATACCAACTTTAATAAAATAGCTGCCTGAAGCAGAAAGACAGTTGGCATCCTGACTCTAAAACTTTGGTAGCCTCATCCACATTTTTGTAGCCTGAGGCTTTTACACTACCATTGATACCAACTCCTTTGAAATAAGCTCATTTTTTAGGCTGCTAAATTATTAAACACCTTATTAGTAGAAAGATTAGATGGAAGAAAAGTCATCTCTGTATGATGGAAAATGGATTGGAAGAGGAAGGAAAAGTTGAGGGAATATTTACATAAAAGATACAGCTCTGTTGTTGATATACAGAGGTAATCCATAATCCATAATTCATTTAAGAAATGAACCCATCAAATTGCATCACAATGCATGATAAATTGCTACTGTTGAGCTATCGTATAATAAATAACATAGAATCATTCCTGTCAGGAGTAAAACTTGTTTGAGACTAAAAAAACAATGTCACTACAAGGTTATTTTCTCTGTTGTTCCATAGGATATGTCTTTCACACACGATGTCTCACATTTCCATCATGTACTTTGATGAGGGTAGCAAAAGTTCCCGTGTATGAGATACCAAATTAAAATTGCTTTGAAAATTGCAAGAAAAAAGGGAAACGAAGCAAAAGGGGAAAAAAAAAAGTTTCTTCCTTATTATTTCTTAATAATACCTGTCAGTCAGGTGAGCAGATCGTTAGACCAAAGACGTAAGAAGCAGTCATTTCCTTGAGTGCAATGCATTTTCACTGTATGTCCAAATCAGCTTGTTAGCATGCTAATTACAGAGTTTAATATGCAATACAGAGCACACTTACTACTTTGAAGTGCTTATTCATGATGTCATGGATATTAGTGTATATTTCTTAATTACACAACGGGACAATACTTCCCCACTTCAACTTACACTTTCTGTTGCTCTGATTTTTTTTTAACTACCACACATTTTACCACACAGAAGCAAATAAGGAAAAAAAATAAAAAGTAAACAATTTAAAAAGCCATTTTAATTTAATAACAAATTGGGAGCTGTACTTTATGTTAAATTAGCACTGCAAGCCTCATAGCAATTCAAGGCAAAGGCTCCTTGTTCGTTACTGCTTAATTAATCAGTCCTGTTTCCATCTAAATGAAAAGTTTTCTCTCTCCCCTATCATCTCTAATATCTCATTTCAGGCAGCACATCAAGTTAATCTTGCTTACATTAGCAACTTATTTCTAATGGCTCAGCTCAGTTATTTACAATAATTCATCCTATCCCAGCTTGCAGCTGAATCCTGCTTGTCTCTTTGCTCTGTTCAGACAGTCAGAGTTGATTGTAAAACAGCAAATGCAGAGAGCGCTCAACCAGCCCTGTGATGCTCCATGTGAGGGCATAGGCGTACTTCCAACACACTGATGTTTACTGAACTTTTTGGTTTCCTAGCATGTCTTGTCTTCCCAGAAGCAACATGGTGCTTAGGGACATGGTTTAGTGATGGACTTGGCAGTGCTAGTTTAATGGTTGGACTTGAAGGTCTTTTCCAACCTAAACAATTCTATGATTCTGACATGCACAGAGCTGGGCAAAGGATCATTATCTTATAAAACAACAGATGAGCATGAAACACTCCAACGGAAGAATATAAATATATAAGGGAAGGAGAACATAGAAAGCTGAGTGGTCCCTAAAAACATGTCCTTATTACCCTTTGTACAGCACATTCCATACATAAATCTGGAATAACCATGAGTCTTGCACTACCATCAGTAGTGCATATAAAAACTATCAAACCTTCTATAGTGTCACCTTCGAAGGAAGTGCATAACAGGACTTGAAGCACCAGCTGGCTGGGTATCTCCTCCTTGTGTTCATCCTACCATTCTCAGAGCTGAAAACCGCTGCCACAGCCATAATCTAGTACTTTCTATCACTGCAGTAGCCAAACACACTAAGTTTGGGACTTAACAAAAAAACCCTGGTGTTCTGCATTACACCAACCTGGCCCCAGTCAAACAGTTACTCAGACTGTGGTCACTGATAGCCATCTAGTGTATGTGCTCACCGTTGCTAAATTCAACCTACAGAAGTAAGTTTTCCAGCTGCCTCATGGGGCTGAGACGCCTGTACATGTCAGGATGCCCGTTGCTAACCCCCTGCCCACCCCCACAAGCAGCATCACCACTCCAGCAGCTCTGTCCTGTGGTGACCCACAGTCTCTGAGATGTAACAGATACTTGATCAGGTCAGGGATCGAAACTAAATCTGTACCTGAGGTGCCTGCATTACATGAAGGCTGTTTTAATTCTAGTTTGATAAAACTTATATACCGCTGTAATAAACACAAAATACACTTAAAATTAAATGTGCCATTCCCAGAGGACAAAACCTATTAATTCCTGAGTAACTCCAGTATTTACTTTTGCTAATCTGGATTCAGGATGGTATTGCAACAGGAAAGACGGATGTTCAGTGTATTTTAACCTCCTAGATTTGTGGCAACCAGCCTCTGACCTCACATTTACCAGCATGGTTGAAATTACAACCTGTTGCTAAGGAAAACTCTGTCATACCTTAAAACAACTGTGATATCAAGTAGCTCTGAGATATCTGACACATGAATTACAGTAGAATAATGAGGAGGCATTTCAGAAATCCTACAAAAGACACCCTAACATAACATGATAATAGATTTCATTTAATAACAATATAAATTTTGCATTCAGAAAAGTGGGAGCCTGTTTTAGTGTTGTTTTGTTTTTGTTGCTGTTTTTCAACAGGAAAAGAAATCCTTTCTACAAATTAAAGTGCACACGTCTGTTTCTGATAGGAAACACTGCTCTGAAAAGCATCTAATTTCAAAGCTGCTTGAGATTAGATTGTCTGCAGAACTGTGCTGATGGCTGTAAATATTAATAAATATAATACACTGGGCCAGCTTTTTTTCTCAGATGTTTATGCACTACTTCCTCTTAAGTGCAGATGACCTGAAGACACAGACACCAGAAGGAAGAATCTGAGCTAAGAATTGACTTTAGAAATGTAATGCACAGTGATGCTTGCACAAAGAAAAGATGCTTCTGCTATGTTCCAGCAGAGCTACCCATCATATGACAGCCTCAGTCCAGTCCTCTGCATCCCTGCTACAACTGCCGCCAGCTGCTGATGGGAGCAGAAGAACAGCAGAGAATCCATCATCATGCTGTACGAATAAGCCAGGCTATATTGCTGAATGGATTTCAATGGGAAATTATGATCATTCCTCGAACAGGTTTTTTCCATCCTCACTTTTCCTAACCTACTATTTAGGGAGACCAAGTATACAAATTTTTGGAGGTCACGGTTTAGTCACCATGGAAATAATTGCAAAGACGTAAACACTCCATTACAAGATCCCCACATCTTGATCCATGAAGGCACTTAAGTATTCAGTTTGTAGACTTCAGTGCAGTTTATTGGTGTGTTTAAAAGTAAACTGTTGTGGGACCAGGTATGATAAGACAGAGAAAGAGAAGATCACTGCTTTGTTTATAGCAGAAATAACTTGGTAATTATCAGCAGTGAGAAGGGAAATACCATAGCAAGGCATTCATATTATTTAGACTTAAATGGAGTTTAGATGAAATATGGAGTTTCATAAAACTGGTCGGCACAGCATGATTTGCTTCAATGGATGTGGCTGGTGGACTTAAAAGTTGCTTCTGCATCTTTTTTCCTTTCAGCAGTGACAGCTAAATTGAACACCAATTTTACAAAAGGAATTTGCTCCCTGAAAGGGATTCTAACTCTATATATTCCTGCTCTGTGATCTGCCAGAGCACTCTTCACACTGTGAAAGTGAGGAAAATAAGCTCTCTTGAATTTTTGTAGTGGTTGATCAGTTTGCAAGGACAGCTGCAAAAGCATTAGGACATAGTAGGTGGCACACAGCTCATAAACTGGTACTATTTGTATCTAATCCTGCCATATAACTTGTAAATTTAACATGTCTGTCTTTTTTATGTCTCTTTTTCTACTTTGCCTCTATTTATTTATACTGGGATCAATACCCATGCTAGGGGTATTGGTGTACATCATGTCCTTATTCATGCAACTTCCCTTTGACTCACCTTCATATCTATGCACTAGGAATACTGCTCCTTAGATATTTACAAAGCAGGGGTGCTTTGAAATGAATTCATACAGACATGGACGTGAACAAGAGAAAGTGTGATGTGACCTCAGGCTGTCCCAAACCACATGCATGCAGCATGCAGAAAAGGTAGCCTTTCATGAGACTTTTTTATCCTCTTCTCTCCCACAGGCATAAGTAGGTGGGAATGGATGAGGCAGGGAATGGTAAAAAAGTCTCTGTGGCCAGTACAACTGGGTTAATGTAGGGAGGAAGGTCATCACCACCTTGCTTGGGGATAGTTAAGATTATTTTCTCCTGGGAATAAAATATTCAGTCTTGTCCCAGATGGCTCTGGATCTCCCCAGCCTCCCTCTTCCCCTCCACACAGAGCACAGCTGAACAAACAAGCAAAATACA
The DNA here is from genome assembly GCF_963082525.1 of Nesoenas mayeri. NCBI lineage: Eukaryota > Metazoa > Chordata > Aves > Columbiformes > Columbidae > Nesoenas > Nesoenas mayeri. Next base: position 83,683,985 of record NC_137543.1, read on the forward strand.
TCCAGAAAATCCTTTGGGGAGAGAGTGTCAAAGAGGCTGCAAGGAGTCCTTGAGAAAAATAATTGGCTTTCTTTTGGATGAAAAAAGTTTTTGTTTTGTTTTGTTTGGGGTTTTTTTGTTTTTGTTTTTGTTTGTTTGTTTGTTTTTGGTTTTTTTTGTTTTTTTTTTTTTTTTCCCATTCATTCTTTGATCACCTCCAACTGGAGTGAGCAGCAGAGAGGCAGGAGGGTTGACTGGAAGCTGTACTTGCTGTAAGATCCTGGTTCAGCATCCCTGCAGTGCTACAGCCTCCTCATGTGACCTTAGGCAAGTCACTCACCTTCGTTGTGACTCACTTCTGCCTGCTGTAAAACAAGGCCAGTTATACAGGCCAGGCTTGCAGGGGGCCATGTAGTGGAGATGTATTTTTTAGACATTGTGGAATACTTGAATTGCTTTTGAGAAAAGGCCCCATGTTGATCAACTATGCCTTGTCCCTTACATGAAATAAGGCTCCCAAATGTCCACAGAGCATCTCACAATGATAGCGTTATTTTAGGGGCAGGATATTATAAGCTATTTCATTTTCTTTTTGCCCATGAAGATGCTTTTGTCAAATAATGATTGTCAGGCTAATGACACCCTGAAATCACAAACCACCAGGCACTCAAAGAGAATCAATTCAGGGAGGAAACAGATTTCACCTGAATGCTTAGGGCAAAACTAAAAGCAACTGTGCTTTTAATTATTTTTGGAACTGAAGAGGATGAGAGAGAGGGCACAGGAATATCTTTATAAGTGAGAGAGCTTTCTCTCTGGTGAGGGTGTCAGTACAGAGGTTGGCCCCTGTGCTGCATGGTGCCAGTACCCTGGTTGGGACCCACTGGCACATGTGGCTCTCTCACCACCTCATGCGCAGGACGGGTCTGGATTCCCATGACCTTCAAGAATGAAATGTGGGGTTACCATCAAAGCCAAGTATTTTCTTTGAGTTTGGTCTTACCCTTCACACCAAAGCAGAGCTACACACTAATGATCATGTTGATTAAGCAGCCTTTGTGCTTATAGAAGCTGTTAACTGACAATTGAAATGCATCAGTTAGGGAGTAGGCAGCTCTGCCTTACATGCAGACAAGCATGCACCTGCAGTACCCAGGGAAACTCGACTAGTGTTTAATTTCTGTGCTAATTTTCAATTCCTGATGACCCTTCTCCTAGGTCCTCCTACTCTGGCTCTGTGATTAGATGCAGAAGTGGGAATGCTGGAAAGATACACTACCTATTATCTCACAGGCAGCTGTAAACATTACAGCAAGATAACAGAATTAGTTTAACTGGGAGGAATTAAGGTACTCAGATAGTACAGGACCAATCTCATTCATAAAGTACTCTCTTCTGTGTGTTGTGGTGTGTCACTAGGAAAGAGCTGAGGGGTTACAACGGGTATTAATGTTGCAAATAAAATCTAATAATCCCATTCTGGCTAGAACTAAGCACTTTCTGAATATATAAAAATACATATGTATACCCTGACAAGACAGGCTGATTAATCCATAAAATATTTGCCCACAACACCAGAATAAAGCCATTATTAAACAGGTTACTTAAAACGTAGCAAGGTTGGCACTGTTCCTGAATGCAACCAGATGGAAATGTATATGCTCTTTTGTCTGTGTGCTTGTCCTCTTCGAGTATGGAGAGGGTGTCTTGTGGCTGGATGTGAAGAAAGATAATGCAGTATCAGTGTAATCTTGGATGTCTCAGCACAGTTCTATCAAGTGCTCTGGCACCGTCACAGTCAAGCAATCACTCCTTTGCTTAAAGCTTCTTTTTGAAGGTCCAACACCATTACTCATGAAGGACAACGTGCCAGATGTGCCTTTTCCATCCTGGCAGGGCTCACAAGCTCCGCTCATCAGAATGGCGCAGTTTCCCTTCCCCAACAGCATTGCTCCTTGCTGTTGCTCAGGTGGTTGCAGCTGCAGGAAAAACTGTGTTTTCTGCTTTGTTTTGAAAGGGGAAAATAATCAAAGAATGGGCAGCTCCACAAGACTGAATGTACCAACCAGTAACATTAATTCACACCACTCTAGACTGTCCTGAATTACAGTTATCCTAGTTTCTTCTGGGAAGGCTCCTGTCAACAAACAAACAAAAGCATAAATACAAATATTCATGGTATTTGTTTGGGCCTTTCACTGCCAAGTGCAGAACCAGGAAAATAAACAAAGTTAAAGACAATGCTGGCAACCAGCCACACCTGGAGTAAGTACAAGAGAGACAGTCACGAGTGAAAGGAGGGATAATTTTGCCTGAAGCAGGGAGGGGAAACTGCTGATGGGTGATCAGGATTAGGACAAACAGCAGTGCCCTGGAGAACCTTAGGAACCAGAGGCTGGACAGAGTGCCAACAGATATCAGCCAGTCATTGGGGAAGGATGAGAGAAAAATTCTTAAGCTGAGATTTATCACAAGAAAAACCCAAATGGATGTGAAGAGAAGTACTCAAACTCCAACTTTAAAAATGTTTTTATCCAGCACTTTCTTTAACTAGTTCCACTGCAGCATCACGCACGATGCCACCCAGAGAGGATGATGTTTTCTGCTGATATTTTGCATTAATTATGTATTCTTCAAGGGTGTCATTAAAACTCAGGGACTAATAATCTGCCCTGTACTTTTTGTTAAGCAATAAAGGCAGATAACAGCTGGATTGAATCGCACTAAACATTTCCTCTACATCTTGCGTCTCCCCATCCCAAATGAAACGAGTTGAGATGTCGTAACACCTCTTTCCTCACAGAGCTCAGTTTCTCCAGATCCCTCAGAAAGGTCTGCCGTAACTAAGCAAGCAGCATTAGCTAACCAGCTTCTACTGGATTTTCATCTCAATCAGAACACATTTAAACTTGAGAACCATGTTTATACTTCAAGTTGAATATTTCATAAAGTCAGCAGAAAAGATTGGGTATGGTGGTACATAGAAGCACTCGTGCAGGATGGGGCACTCACTTTAAAGGTTTATGTGGAAAAGGTCCTGAATTTAGCCTCACTTGATAGTAAGGATAATCCCAACTAAGTTTATCAGCTCTGTTGCTGAGAGCTGTGAACCCAAATACTTATTTAGAAAAAAAATAAAACGAAAAAGGAGCAAACACCAAATGACATGAAGCCTTTGAAAATATCTCAACAGTTACTGCGGCTAACTAGGTCTTTAATGGGTTAATGCTAAGTCTCCCTAACACCCAGCTTCCAAGGCACAGCCCCTCTATGGCACACGCTTATGATAATAAAAAAATAATAAAACCAATTCTACTTTATTCTGGTATAATTGCAGCAGAGCCACTAGAGGAATTGCAATCATTATGCAAGATGAGGCACCATCACAGTGAGGCCTGCTGTTTCCAACAGGTTTTACCCACTCATTTTTATAGATTTCAGCTACCTTTCATTTTAGTAATTAGCCACCATTTCCAAGGAGATCCATAAGCAATTTCCTGCCCATCTTCAGCCATAATACTACAAGATTGCACTAGAAAGGGAACATTGTTTAATAGTAGCCAATGAAGGGCAGATGGTGCACTAAAAAGTTCAGTTAAGCAAGAGATGGAGACCACTATTTTATTTAACAACAGATAAATGTCAGTGCCCTCTGGATCTGCTTGACCGCTACACAGTGTACAGGCATCCGCTGGAAAACCCAAGAGCAATTACTTCCAAACCCTGAAATACTGCAGGAGTCTATTAACAAGCAGCAGATCGGTGTGCTGAAATCTTCAGCCAAAGTAAAATGATGTAGGACACCTAAGGGAACAGAGGACTGCGGGGAGGATCCTGCCCCCAGGAAACCAGTATGCCCTTGAGTAGAGGGTTGCTCACAGGGAGGAGGTGACCTGGTAGGATCTCAGCTGATGAGTAGCACAGGCACAGTCATAACTTCTATCAAGTTTGCATTAGTTTCAGGATCTTCAGCAGAAAGAAGGGGAAAAAAAAAAGCCACAACATTTTTCAATGTGCGTGTTTTGCTTTCAAGGAAGTCTCTCAACTAAATATTACTGAAACAGCAGATGGCAAAATACAAACTTTATGAAAGGGAAGGCTGCCTTGAGCGGCAGGTTACTGTTTGCATGAGAGCTGTGCAAGGGAGGAAAGGAGGGAGGAAAGACTCAGAAGTTAAGATTCATATTTCCAGCTGAACAACTTGGTTAGAAAGTGATGACCATGTCTATAAATGTAATCTTTGGAGTGCTGGCATGGAGATATACAAGAGCTGTGAACTGATGTGAAAGCTAAAGTACCTAGAGAAACTAATAAGTCCCTATGGGGACCCCAGTTCCTTAAATGGCTGCAAAGGCTAATTGCAGAGGACTACAATAGTAGCATTGCTGCCTCTGACTATGTTATTCTGAAAAGACTGGCTGCTTTCTCCCTCTCTCCCCCAGCTCGAAAGTCAACTGCAAGCCACTAGAAATACGTTCAGAAAGATTACGGCGCAGCTGAAAGCCAGAAGCATATGAGATTATATATTTACCGGTGCTGTGTCAGATAACATCTGAGAAGAGAGGAAAAAGGGATTCAGCCCTGCAGTCTTTATTAGCATGTTTGGGCTGTTTAAAGGAGCTATCCAATTGTGTCATTGCTGCCAGGCCTTTTAAACTGTATATATCCACGACAAAGGAATCTACTTGATCTTGATCACAAGCCCCCAAGCCCTACCCGACTCTCCTGTGACATGGAAACTTATTGCTTTTAAACAGGAATTAGAAAAAAAAGAAATGAATAGGGATGCACCATTACCCATAGCATTATATTGCTCAGGAACAGATGTTAATCAATTTTATGGAACGCTTTAAGTAATATGCAAGCACTTTTGCACAGAACTGGCTACATAATAGAGATCTGAGCCCAGTAAATACATGAGATAAGCCTTTATCTTGACTAGAAGAGTTACGTCTATTTTGATTAAAACCAAAGAGGTCTGCAGTTCAGACAATTTTATTCCCTTGGAATTATGTTATTTCCAGTGTGCTATTACATATGGTCCTATGACAAAAGGGAATGGAAATAACCTTGCTCTCAGTTGTAGTGTTCTCCTTGCACATGTGTTCATGCACACAGCTCATGAAGTACACATGTAGGATGCATGTACCGAACAACTGTAATCTTTGTTCCTGCTGTACTAGAAGAACAGTAAATTTGGAGGAAGGACTGACCTTACATTCTGTAAGTAATTTTTGCTACACAGTCTTCTGTGCAGTGCTAATAGAACTTTAAAACGCCACATCATACACAAGTAGAGGGAAAAAGGTGCCCTATCTTCTTGGTTTGTATAAAAGTAGCAGCTGTGCCATCATGCTGGGAGTAATTTTGGTCATTAAACTTCTTGATCCTTGAATGTCATCAGGAGTTACTTAGGTGACCATCCACTTGCGCTTACAAAGTCCAGCATTTAAGTCTCCATAAAATATGGATTTTATTGCAGCAGTGACGAGACTTCTTTCCACAGCCACTGACCTCTACTGCTATCGCTTATCTCTTGACTCAACCTTTTGCATAAGAATACATATATATGGTATACATACTGTGTATTGGTTTCTCTGTGTGTGCATGTAGGTGTTACACACATGTGAATATATAAATAGTTCAATCTATCTGACATACAAAGTATGCTAACAGCTCCTTAGAAATATTTACAAGATAACCAAATTCAGCACTTTCTTTCTGCAATTATCCAACTTCTCTTCTGTAAAATGCCTATACGCCTACCCCCTTTCTTCCACCACCTCCATCACTCCCTAACCCATTCCTTTATCAAAAGATTTCACATTTGTCAATTCCTGTAGTGTCTCCGGGTCTGCCCCTTCTGCCCCCTTCTTTTTTGATGGAGAGCCTCATTTCAACTGTGCTTTACATTCAGCTCTGTACTTTGCCTCGGATTTTGCTTGTGATCTGAAGGGTTTTGCCCTGTATCCATTTCACAGCAACGAGGCAAGAAACCGAGACAGGATATTTTATTATTATTTTGTAGTTATTTATCACGTTTCTTCTTTCGTTATTATTGTCGTTGTTATTATTCTTATTATTCCTTTCCAAACACATGCGACCCTCCTCCCATTCTCACCACCTCCCCTCGACCGGAATGCTTTGCTGGCGATACCAGTTCCCAGGAAAACGCCGCATCGCTTCGCCTGATTTAAAATGACAGCAAACGTGCTCCCCGCACGCCCCTGAGCCCCTGGGCACTCCGCGGAGCCCCGGGCGGGGGTCACTCCATCGCGGGAATGGGGTGCAGAGCTCTCTGCAAGACAACTGCCAACTTTGCAAAATAGGTGCTTGACTCGCCCTCTGCACATCTCTCCCTCCGCCCGCGCCCCCTCCCCACCCCCCAAAAAATTAGCATTCTCTACAAGCACGGCAAAAAGAAAAAGGGAAGACGGCAGGTGCCTGGTGACAGTTGAAACTTCCTCCTAAAGAAGTGTGAAGCCGCATCTCCTTACCGACAAGCAGGGACGACGGGGCCGAACTTGGCCCGGGTCGGCGGCGCGGCTGCAGCGCGGCTCCCAGGCCCCTTCTCCCCGCCTCTCAGCCTCTCCGCCTCTCACTGGGGCTCCCGCTCGGCCAGCAGCACTTTTTAACTCCAGCATGCAGGCAGCCCAAGCCGAGGGGCCTCTCTATCTGATTGGTTTCCATTCAGTGCTCCTGACTAATACAAAAAAAAAAAAAAAAAAAAAAAAAAGGGGGGGGGGGGGGAGGGGAAAAAAAAAGCCAAACTCCTCCCTCCCCTCCTGCCTCACTGGCAGGAGCACGCACACGCACACACACACACACACTCTTTCACACACACACTCGCACACGCACTCCTGGCGCTGGCGCTGCGGATGCCGGAGCCGCCAGAGCTGCCGCACTGGGGACGGAGATGCGCGGAGCGGGCGCGGGCTCGGAGAGGGCTCCTCCGGGCGGGCAGGGATTTGCAAGTGAATGCGGTGGGAGGGCAGAGGGGGAGGGCTGTGCTAAGGAGCCCCCCTTCCCTCTGAGAGCCGCTCGGAGCTTGAGGTGGAGAGCAGCCAGCTTCTTCCTAATCGTTTGGTAGTGACAGTAAAAGCAGAATAAAAATCAGGGGAGGGGGGGATAAAGAGGAGGGAGTGTCATGCTCCTCTGTTGTGAACCGAGTGTTTGTGCCGTGCCGTTTCTCATCCTCGGAGCCGGTTTTAAGTCCTTTTGACACCAGAGATGCCCGAGTGGCCTTTTCCCACACTTCCCGGGAACTTCCTGGACTTGATGAATGAAGAATTTCAGTGAATTATTAATGGAGATGAGAGTTTGTGGGGGTGATCACACGTGGTGGTTTCTATGTGAATGGGAAGCAGTGGAGGAGGATTTTCCAGGTGCCTGCCTTTGCTCAGGCCCCCTCTTCCCAGAGGGCTCCCCACTCACAAGGTTATGACTAATCTTAATGCAGAAAGAATTGATATCTCGGCTTTTGCCGTGGGACTTGTGGAACCCCTCTGCACACATGCAGGTGGTACAGGCCCTCCCCCCAATTGCCCCCGACCAAAGTCTACTCTGAAATAAAGCTTTAGGTGGTTTAATCTAAATATTAAATGGCAAGCTGGAAATTGCCAGACAGTTTATTATTTACCTGACAAGAGTCCACTCCAATTCAATTGCATTGTGTCTCCTTAAGATTCATGGCAAATGTTGCAAAAAGTTAAGCTTTCTGCCATTTGCGTCTCACATCTCCACAGTCTTAAATTTGACCTTTATGATGTATTTTTTTCCCTGCTAGTCAATCTTAAGCTTTTTAATTTTTTTTTTTCTTTTCCTTTTCTTCCCTTTCTCCTACCTACCTCTCACAATTTCTGCTTGCTGTATGTCTTAAGGATGGGTCTGTGCTGGCTTTATGCCACCTTTGTGTCTTCCTGTTTCTGGATCATTTCAGGGATTTTAGTATAGTTTAAATACTCTGAGCACCAGAAGTTCAGGTAACAATCTTGCTGCTTGTGCTGTAATTTCTACAGTGCTGTGGCATCATCTCCATAGCATAGCATTTATCCCTAAAATTGGTACTCAGCTCCTTAAAGAAGCCTTCAAACTATTCCCTACAGCGACAGTGTTGGCGGAGTCCTTCTTCAGTGCAACACTGGACTTTTAAGGACTCTCTATGATACCTAAAAAAGCCGAAGCACTGTAAAGAGCCAGGATTCTGCTTTCCATATTTCTGCAAACTCTACATCAGCAAATCACCCTGGAAAGCCACTTAGGTACCATTGTCACTACCTAGCCATTTTAGTCTTTCCACACAACTGAGGTTTTGAGCTTTTCCAGCCTGCAGATAATTTTGAATATTCTTCTTCGGACTTCCTCTGGCTCTTTTTTTTTTTTTTTTTTTTTTGGTTGTTTTTTGTTTGTTTTTTGTTTTGTTTTTTTTTTTTTGTTTTTTTTTTTTGGCATTGACAGGTCAGGAGCTCAGTGAGTATTTGCAGAGTATTCCCAGGAGAGTATTCTGGACACAACGTATCTCTCCTTTATGACAAACCACATTTGCAGGCTTTATTTTGCCCTGCCATATTGCATTGGCAATGTCTGATTCACTGCCCACTCTGACCCTGAGGTCTCCTTGGGCATTACTCATTCCTGGATTTATCTCATTCTGGTTAGCTCTAATAAGGCTGCCTTAGGCTTTTATTGCTATCTATCTATTTATTTATTTATTTATTTATTTATTTTTATCTTCATTATTTCTTCATATGGGAAAACGTTATTTATGTTCAAGAGGGAATTCCATATTTTTGTCAAAAATTAAGAGTTAGTGCAGAAACTATTGTGTTCTCCGGAGCACGTACATTAGATTATTATCTTCTTGTTAGTGATATGAGTTTGTGGTTGACAATTTTAAGTCCATAAGAAGTATGAAATTTTTTTTGTCTTTCTTGAGGGACGTTGTCAAGACAATGCCCTTCCTCCTCAACCCTCTTCTGTTGACAGCTGTAATGATATTAGAATTCCCAGACTAGATCAGGTCATTAGCCCATGAAGTGTCCTGTACCTGACACATTAGCTGGGTGAAAGGCTCAGCTAAGCTGGTGAAAATTAATCAAGATCAGCACTGGTTGAAATCAAGTATCCTGTCTTGAGGTGGAGAATTTAAGAAGATTTAAAGAAGGCCTGAATGTTTATGAGTCTAGATAAGACTGGAAAGGCAAAACTTTTTTCTTTCCCCCCCCCCCCCCCCAGCTCTTGAATTAATCTAATATTTGGAAATCAGGATGATTAGTCCACATAAAACATACTGTCTCACACCTATCCCATCTGTGGCTCTTCTCTGAAGCAAGTATACCTGCCCATGGACAGTCACAGTACTGAATTAGCCAGGATAAAGACCCAAAGTGTAAACTTCTGACTCTGTGGTCTCTCTGGAATGCCCAAACCATTCAGACTGTGATGAAAATGTCCATGAATCTCAGCCATCAGCACAAAAGCAAGCTACAGCATGAGCTAGGAATGTGTGATGGTTTCTTCTAAGCTATTCAGGAGAAATTCTGTTTCCAAGTGATGGAAGATGTCTATGTGGGATTTAAGGACTAAGAAGAAAAATCATTAAGATGATGAGAAGGGTTCTCTACAAGCTGCATTACCCATGAAATAATCTGAAGGTCTCACTTTGTAACTCCTCACAAGAATTTGGCAATTCAGAGTTCTCCCAGCCCTGCTTATCTTCCAAAAATGTTGAGGGATTTATTCTGAATTTGTAAAGGGAAAACCTCAGTCTAAGAGAACTTCTTTGCACTCTTTTCTGCCCCCCCCCCCCTTTTTTTTTGGGGGGGGGGGGGTGTGGAGAGTGGGATAGGGAGGGATGACTGTGAGGGCACACGGGAGAGAAAATCATTCAAAAAAAGAGTATGAATACAATTTCACATCACTGCAGTAGAAGGAAAAAAAAAATACATTTAACCTGGTAGGCAACAGGATGATACAAAGATTTTTGAGGTAGGATAAATAATTGACTTGGTGTCACATCATTATGGATGTTATGCATGTTCACTATCCAGATCTTTGAAAATCCACAGTTTAACACTTCTGACCTTCTGTGATAAAGAATTCCACAGACAAATTGCATACAGCAAAAAGGTATGTTTGTTTGTTTGTTTTATATTTACAGCATTTTAATTTCAGTGTCAGTTTTATATTAAATGTCAAGAAAATAATGAGCTCTTGGATAATTTTAACCATATTTTTCATTTATTCTTGCTCATAGAATTCAAATTGTTTTAATTTTTGCTTTCTCAAGCTTCAATGTTGTGTCTTCTAAGTCCCTAAACCCAGTCCTTTAGATCTATGTGTGGAAGGATTCATCAGGGCTGTAAGGGCTGAGATAACATTGCAGTTTACTATACCTCAAGCCAGACATGCTTCTCATAGGACTGAAAGTGACCCATTGTGTTTTCCTAGTCTTAACCTGTTGCAAATAGAAAAGAAACAGGTTAGCTCCAAACACTTTCCTGTCTTCTGTCCATAACCCTGGTCTGCTAGACCACCAGAGAAGTGATGGCTTGCCAGATGGATCCCAGTGATTACAAGCACCCCTGCATTGTGTATTCATTCCCATTCTCTGAATAGTTTTGTTCTTTGTTGATGTCCTTCCTCCAGTGAGGCCCCAAAATTAGAAAAAGAGGTTAGTCCAGCAAATCTGAATGCGCTATTCTAATTTGAGATTGACAGATGTTTTAACCCCTTCTAGAAACACCGAAGAAAAGTAGGTAATGGCTTCACTGATTGCTTTATAAGCCACATAAGGAACTATTCCATTTCTGCCTATTTCTTAGATATTCTAAAGTGAAAGAGATTCCCACTGCAAGGTACAAAAGAGCAAAAAAGCAAAATAGCAAAATCTGCATCAGAGCTTGATTATTTCATGGAAACACTATGAAATCTGCCTGGTTTTTCTTAGTTTGCTGTCTGAATCTCTCAGCTGCTTCCCAGGTATGGAACCTGGAACTGCAAATTCTTGTGGTTTCATGGTTTTTTAAGTGTCCATCTTTCCCCATTTCAGTGATGGAAGTCAGAAAATGAAAGTAATTGTAAAGTAGTAATAAAATTTCGAGTTTATCCTTTAAATAGTTGTATTTATTCCCGAATAGTTTAGCTCCTCTAAACAGTCTGGAATTTCTACCTTCTTGTCCTGATCAAACATGAGAATCTATTTCAAAAAGTGTTCTGGAAATTCAGTTTTCTAGTCAACTACATCGATAGCTATTCCTCTGCTGCTCTGTGTCCATCTGAACTGTTCCAAACAACGCTATTTAAGAAATAGCTATTACTTCTGGATTGAATAATGCTTGACCATCATGACCCTCCCCCAGTTTTCCCTCTGATGACTAGTCCATGTCTTTTTTGCCTAAGGATGGCAAAAAAAAAAAAAAAAAAAAAAAAAAAAAAAGTCATTTTGAGTTAAACTCATACTGAAACAGATATTTTCAAAGTTTAATACACCGACTTCCTTACCTCTCTTAATTCCAGTGGTATTGAAATGTCACAAGAACAGCTGTTGTTATGTTGCTTCTGCTGTCAGTAATTACAGAACTGTCTTGTGAAAGTAACAAGCTGAAGGGTAACAGATACGTTTCATGTACGTCTAGTTTAGGTATGTTCAGCTGAACTGAACCTTTGCATTTTGGGGTTCACCCCTCATTCATTGCAAACTACAAGGGAACTCTGCTGTTAATAATGATAATGAGTCCTTCACCTCTGCATTACCAATATGTCTGACTGATCATTCCTGACAAAAGCATAAAAATGTGAGCATAACAAATAAGACATGCAAATAGCAGCTAATGCCTCAGGAGTTTCATTACCTCAACAGGTACATGAAGTTATAATTGCTCTAATCAGCACCCGCAGAAGCATTTAGCACTTCTACTTGCCATAGGAGAGGCCTTAAAGGACAGAAGTATCTTCCATTCAAAACATCATGGAGATCAAATACATCACAACCAATATGATCTTTAAATCCAAAAGCATGTATCATTAGTGTAAGTGAGGATATTACACACATCTGCATGCATGGGACAGAAGCAAAAGGAAAATCAGATTTTATCCCCCTAGCTGAATAAACATTTGTAAATAAAATCAGTTCATGACCAAATTTCACTGTAAGTCATTTGGCTACAGCCAGAATCTTGATAGCTTCTCTGTAACTGATAAGAAATATTATCAGTGATCCTTTGATGCAGCTGGGCACTAGGCAGAATCTGTAGATATTACTCCTTTCCACATGCAATGTTATCGCAGTAAAATTAGAAGCCCATTTTGCCAGTTGTGCCAAAGTTTTGAGTCCTTTGGGAATTTTTTACAAAATGCAGATAAGTAATTTCAAGAAATGCTTCATTTCTGAAAAAAAAAACCAAAACAAAACAACAAAAAAAACAACCCAAACCTCTAACTTATTGCAGAACCTGTAGAACTCTTCTGCAGAGTTTCATTTGCTATCAAAATGTCTCATTTTGGCCACAAAACCTCTTATTTATTTGTGTGACGCTAACACTCTTACCAGTTCCCTGTTTGTTTGTGTTGATCGAGTCTCCCTTCTCTTAGGGCTCAGACTTTCTGTGTAACTTACCATGGTTTAACCAGTTACTCCTCATTGCCTGAGCCACAATAACTTTCTGTGTGTACTCTCAGGTGGTAGAGAATACCATGTAATTTGACATTGTCAATCCCTTTTCTCAAGGGACTGGGCTAAAAAGAATTATCTTCCTTTTATTCCTGGCTAAGAGTGACTATATGAACAGTTACTATGCTTCAGCTGATGTAGGCTACTTGCTGTGCAGTAATAACTTGCTTGTGAGTTTGACATGAACATACTTTATATTTTAATAACCTCTGGAGAATAGACTGTCTTTTCTGCCTCAGGTTGCACAGCACCTATCACAATGAGAGAAAAAGCACAAAAAAAATCATCCAAATAATTAATACATCAAAATTGCAGTGTATTTTTCAGTAGTCCAGTTTCAGCACATCCACTTGTAAACTTCCTGGTCCAAAGGGTTTGTCATCTAAACAGAGCTGAAAGGCAGATGCTGAAAAGGAAAATGAAGAGATGAAATGAGTTAAGCTTCACGCAGCAGGTCAGTTTAGATCCAGGAATAAAATCCAGACCTGATTCCTATTCCACTCTAGCTCACACCAGTGTCTTATCCTCTTATTCATAATGCCTGCCATGTCTGGTTCTGACCAAAGATTTCAATCCAAGCACATCCTTCTTATATCTCAGATAAGAATTGCTGAGAACCACAGGTCACTCCTTCCCCCCACCTCATCAGTTCTTCCTTCTCAAAATTATGACTTAGTCCAAATCTCCATCTTTCCTGATAATACTATTGATGCATATACATGTCTGTGTGGTAGGTTAGGTTATATGCAGAAGGAATAATAGATCATTTTTGAGTAGTTTTCTAAAAGGTGGTGCTTTGCTTTCCCCCATATCCTCCACATTTTGATTCATATAATCCCAAGTATATTCCTTGCATGGCTGCAATGATCTCTGGGGTTACACCAGGCTTGAACTCTGCAACACACACCTTACACTAAGGTTGCAAATCCACATTACATTTTTCTTAACAAAGCAGTTTAAGTAATTTCCCCCTCTACTACCTGTGGCAAAGACCTCTTGTCTTTGCCCCAGCTGACTTCTCTCCAGAGTTTTGTCATCAAAACCAAGTGTGGGATGTGCTGTAACCTGGTCACAGTAATTGACATGGTTAAAAGTGACTCTTGCCAAAATTAATTTTGTAACTCAGATCACTTGAGTCACCTGTTGTAGTGGTAAATCTGAGGGAATGGTTAACGACTGCATCCCTGTGTAAATGCAGGAGAGGGGTGGTTGAGGGAAACTTCTCAAATGACTACGTCATTGGAAAAAAAATGTAGTGTCACATTGCACATTAAAAGATACTTTTCATTTTCAGGAGAAATTATATAGCAGCATAGTAATAAAAATGATGGAAAGTCCCCAGGACATTTGTGGAAGATATTTTTCTAGCTATATACAGAATTTGCAAAGTGAGCAAGAGTTTTGTATTAGCATTTACTTGAGCTAATCAGCAAATCTGCTACTGCCTTTCTACTTGCCAACTGATATTGTCATCCCAGATAAAACAAATACCCTTTACACCACAACTTTGTGGGTTCTTTGTGTGGCAATCATTTTATCTAAGTAATATAACAATGTTCTTGATGTTTGACTGAAGGCAGCAGGCTAGTAAAATTTTTAATGAAATTTCACATGGGCTATTTTATTCTTCTCCACAACATGTCTCATCTGCTTCCTCACAAAAGCCTTTATCTGAAGAGTGGAAATTGCATCTCCTTGTGTTTATCTTCAAAGCTGCCAGAGGGACTAGTCATTAGAGACCCCCAGCTTTTGGAATCCAGTGACCAAATATTTTAGTGACTCTCTTGTCCCTACCTCTTGTGGATGGATGTAAAAGTCTTGTTACTGTAGAAGAGTGACACTGATCTAAATCTGCATCTTAAGAAGGCAGGGGTGTTTTGAATTTAAGTGAATGTTTAAATTTTAAATGAAGGTATGATTGCAGCTGAAAAGGTAGTATTGGAGCTGAAAAGGTATGTATTTAAAAACACTGCACTGTCTGTGCAGTGTTTGTAAATGCATATATTTTTCTTAGGAGGCTACACTATTTTTAAAATTTCTAGCTTGCCTGCTTCCATGCTGGTTGCTCATAGCCCTTTATCTTAATCCTTCAGGGTTATTTGCATCCTGCATCCTCTGTCCCTCAAGCTTCAGCCCTCTCAGGGAACTTGAAGAAACCGAGTCAAACTCTTGGTGGATTTTTTTGTGACTCCTTTCACATGGAGTTGCACAACTACCTCTACGGGTGACATTTGGAGTACAGTCCCTAAGGATGTGGCAGGTCACTGCAGGTTGCCATTGCAATGCAGAGGAAATAGTGAAACTTTATAAAACAGCTGGCTGCTCAGCCTGGTATTAATATAATTTTGTGTCTTTTTTCCTCTCAATTATAAGGATTTCCAGTTAGAAGGAGAAGCAGCAACCTTTTATTTTACATTTAATGAGAATAGCCCCCAATAGAAAAGAGCATATTGTCAGGACCTTTTTTATTTACTTTCTCAATTGGTAGCAAACTGTGATAGTAATTCACAAGAGAATTAGCATGCTGGCTTCTGCATTTCACTGTCTTCTCTTCCTGTAGTTATTTTAGGAACTGCAACGCTGTGGGATATACCTAGTTCCCATTAATAGGTACTGGACTGAAAAGGAGAGAGCTCAACATCCTCTTCTTGATCCTTTTTCTAGTCTCTTATTCAGTAGGCCATCTAGCAAGGTGGGAAACATTTTAGCAGGAACTAGAGCAATGCAAGCAGGTTTTTGTAAGAAAGGCCATCTTGTAGTTGAGTGAAAAGAAGTAGACTAGGAAGCACTTATGATAAAACAGGGGAAGACAGTAGCTGCTCTTGGATTCCTGTTGTAAATGTTCATTTATTGACCTAGGTTGTAGTTCTGCAAGTTAATTAGAAAGAGACTGAACTTTGGGCATCTGGGTGGTCCCCCAAAGGCTGGAAGGACTGTCTTAACATCTTTGTTGAAACAGAGCTTGAGGTGCTATGGGGATTAGCACTACAGTGAGTGTTCTGCAGACTACAAAGAGTTAAAAAATCCTGTTTACATGTTCTCCTTGAATCCTGTAAAAAAATATTTCCTGAACCCACAGGCTTTGTTTCACACTTGAAAAACTGTGTAGCCCATTTAAATATTTTTGTAGTGTTTAACGTTAGCAACTCTCACACAGTTTACATTACTTTGACTTATGGGGGTCCCACTGTGGAGAACTCCAGAAAACTGAAGTTCTGTATTAGTAAGCCTGTGATAGAAAGAGAGGCAATTATCTCTTACTTTATAAGCTCCAAAGTGTAATTCTTGCAATTAATTCCTACAAGGTTCAGAAAATCTAGGCTAGATTTGGTTTGTGGTAGATATTTACATTCTCTTTGGATCAGCTACATGTTTATACATAAGAACAGCGATTTCTATAACAATCTTCTACTTAAACTTGCGAATCAATAGACCCTATGGGGTATCTGATGTAAATTAGTCAACTGTAGTTAGAGGTCCAGCTGGATATCTGATGCTATGGATAAAAATAAGTTTCTTGGCATGTCTGACTCAAAAAAATGTTTATGAGACACTTTCTTGCTAGAATTAATTCCTTCTTCTGTTTTCTCCTGTATGAGTAGTTATTTATTAGCTAAACACCATAGTAGAGAAAATTCCCAACAACTATTTGGAGATATAAAACCAGTCTAATATAACACACACCTGTTAGGTACATAACTCATAGGAGATGTTGGTGTGGGCCTTAGGAAAGAGCCATAATTTATAATTGGCCACTGTTCATCTGACAAAAAAGAGAGAAATTCTGAGTTCAAAAGGACTTCAAAAAGAGAACATGTCAGAGCCTGTGCATTGTATTTGCTTTGGATAGTGCATTAACATCTCTAGCAAAGCTTATACTATTCTGAGTGATGGAGGTCCTACTGTGTAGGGCTGGGGAAAAAAAAAATCAAGTTCTGTACTAGTAAGCATGTGGCTGGAAAAAAAAAGGCAATTATCTTTTTCTTTAAGAGCTACAAAGTACAGTGGTGGTAGCTTCTGACAAGAGTAAACTAGATGTGCACAGCTTAAAGGCAAACTGAGGACATGCAGATGAAAAGTTGAGCCCTCTCTTCCTTCCCCCCCTCCTTCTTTTTGCCCTTCCTTGTGATCTCTTTGCTACAGTTTGAGAGAAAATCTGGGGCACTTGTTTCTTTTATTTCTTCCAGATTGTTATTTTATCTTCATTTTTGGTAGAACGGTAATGATATCCAGTGGCTGCTTAGATGAATCACTGACAGATATTCCTTTGGGATATTCCAGAAAAATGCATCCCAGCCCAGGCTTATTTCCTAAGTCATAGCATGAATTTGAAACCTACACAGTCTGCCAACAGTAATCAGCTCGTGTCATTGGTCAGGTTTCCATTACTTTTTCCCTGGCATTCCTCTTCAACCCTTTTATTTTCTCCACCCCCACCAGCAATTAAAGTCTGCAATGAATATATCATCTGCATAACAAGGTGAGAACACACGCAGGATCATTTCTTACCTTTGTATTTTACCTCCGGAATATTACAGGTTTTTTTCTCCCTTTGCACTCGCTAGCTTATGCTGACTTGTTTTGGGCTTTACAATATACTTCAATTTCTTTTCTTGGCTACTTTGCAGGAGAAAAACTGTCTATGCAGTTCTCCTCTTTGAAATCTGTAAGGAGTATGGGCATAGTCAACAGAAAAAGAAAGGATCAGGAGTATTGTAGTGAAAAGAGAGGTAAGCTCTATTCAGGGGTCCAAAATCTTGAAATGAAAAATGACATGTGCAGAGGCGCCGGATCAGTAGAGGAGGTGAACACTGCTGCTGTATTCAGTAACAGCTGCGGAGGGGATTTTTCTTGTTACTTCTGAACCTGTTGACTGAATGCGGACCATGCTCACAGCGACTAGGATTGGTTTGAAACTGGGAACCAATCGCTGCAAAAGCTGCTCCAGTCATGTTAAAAAATCTCCCTGCAAAATCTCTTAGCTGTGGCATTGCCTTTTATGGGAAAGTTCCTCTCTCAGAATGGCTTTTGGAGCTCTCCCTCCTCAAGAAGGCCTTTCCAGTTAGCCTTTGCCAGTTGCGTCAGCCGCCTGTCAGACAACAATCCGTCACTGCTTTCACTTTGTTGCGCAGTGGGCAAAATTCTAAAGAAAAATGCCCTTGGTGCTGGCTGAAAATTATTTCCCAAACTTGCCCAGCAATTTATTTGTAACCATAGCAGTGCCAAGATCTCCAGCAGCTGAGCTGACGTGATGTAGAGCAAATGCTGCTACCTTCCCCATGTGCTGCTCTTTTTTTTTTTTTGGTGAACTACAGCATAGATTCATAGTGATAGATCACTGTGTGTTGTTACAATGGCTGCATATTGGCTATAGGGCAACAGGCAACTGCTGATACAGCCAACTGGTAAAAATTCACCTGTCACAACTGGCAGAGTGAGTTAACAGTCACCTCTCTACACTCAAGAGTCGTAGTGATCTCTGAAACCAAATATACTATATTGCCCAAACACAGCCTTATTATTTGTGGGATTCTTTGTAAAAGGCATAGAGATTTTAAGGTTGCAGAGGCTGAGGACAGTGTAATTGTATGTTATGTTTGGGGAGGATGCTTGGGAAGTGCTGAAGACTGCATTGCAGTTTACTGTCCCAACACCCCCAGCTGTGCTTACACAGCTCGATGAGAGTTGAACCAGTGAGCTCGATCACTGAAGATATTTTACTGTTGCCTTCTGGGTTATTATTAAACACAAGCACTTGAGCGATCTGGTTTACAGAGCAGTCAGACAAGCAGTTGTTGTGGCACACCAGTGAGGGTAAGACTGCAGTGTGAGGTGAGAAGCAGGGCAGGTAACTATGCTAACTCAGCTATTCTGTTCTGAGCTCCCTGGCAGTCCCTCCATGTCAGAGTTGAAGAATATAGTGTATTTTTGCAGATTGCTTCCAGAAGTGTGAGTATCTTAGGAATAGCATGGTATCAAACTGGCACATCTTACGGTACAGTCTTTATCTTAAAATAGGCAGAGCAGGCTAAAAGATGTTTGCTTACAGTAAACCAAAAGCTCTAGATGGAGCAAATTAGTTTTGTGGTATCTAATTTGTGATTCAGGCTCATCTATGACTCTTCTCATTTCTCTGCAATTCAAAGAGCATGTAACTACATGTAAACATTTAGCCTAGTCAGTCTTGAGCGCCAAACTTCTCTTCCTTTTCAGTGGCATTTGAGTACTAAACTGCTATTTCTTCCTTTAAAAGCAACCCTAGGATTCAAGGGGTGCGGGATTTTTGTTTGTTTTGTTTTGTTTTTATTTTCCTTGTACCTAGTTTTTACATTATAGGGATCAAGTAAATATTATACAATTATCCCACTAGTATTGCAATAATAACTTCGTATAATATTGGCATTTTTGCAGCAAAAAAGCCACACTCATATACATAAAACATTTAGGAGATCCTAGCTAACTAGCATACTTGCAGGGTGCCATGTCATGATCAAAAACTTGTGTTATTTTCTCTGTAGGAAAGCCCCAATAAGGTCACATTACATTATCCCCTGCTGGGTACTTTCTCTCTCATGTCTCCTGCTTGGGGCAAAAAAGATTGTAAGCTGGGTGTTCAGTTTGCCACAGAATTAGCCAAAATACTAGACTAAAAAGCAGTGATTTATGCTTATTTTAATTGACTTTGTACCAATTTGGTTCATCACCCTTTCGACAAAAGAATCGTTTATCCCATTTTTGTTATTAGATCTCAAATTAGTATCTTCCAGGGGAGGCAGAGAAACTAATTTGAATAATAAATGTACTCATATTTGCGAATATATTTTAGCATACAACAATTCAGATACAACACATATGAATAATATTTAATAAAAGTTTACCTATTGAGATATATACTAAAACTATACATTTTTTGCTTTGGATCTGACTATAGTGCTATGATTTCTCACGTTATATTTTCCTGTCTTCCTAGGCCACTATACTGCTGATGAGCAGAACGCAGAGGAAGTAAGGTCACTTTTCTTTTCCTGTACCACTGTCATCAGCAGCAACTGATGTAGTTCCAACAGAAATAATATTATTCTTGTTTGTTCTCTTCTCTGAGACTATAGAGAAACTCTTCTGAATGTTAACAAAAAGCTCAAAGTGTCTGTCTGGTATGTACAGAAAGGCATCTGTCATCCCGTTTCCTCCTCCTTAATATTGAAAGTAGCTGCCAGAATCATAAGCCCAGCATGGTGGCAGTTGTCTTGTACAGTGACTCCATTTATTTTGTTTGCATAGAGCTTTGAAGTCAGATCCTCATTGTCTTTTAATCAGGAGAAACTCATTGACTTTCTAGACTTCACTTTCAAACACCAAGTTATCCAAGAAGTGGGATCAAAGATATGGTGTGGAGCAGGGAAAAGATGAAAAACACAGATGTGATGTTTCCTAATGGGATGTTTGGATGACTAGAAAGTTGATAAATAGGATAACGTCCTTTTTCTTTCCTCCTCAGTGCTTTGTCCCCTTCTATTGTGTAGGTGGCAGATACATTGCTAGCCATCCATGCTCACAACGTATCTTTGTGGCTAACTAAAAGGTGTTCTTGGGCTGCAAAACACTATTATGATACTGGTTTTCTAATCACAGAAAACAAAATTGTAATGACTATTTTGTAGTGGAGAACAAAATATTTTTCTTTCTGTCTTTCCATATTACCTTACCATAATCTATTTTCAGAAATATGTCATTTCTTTGGAACAGACTCACTGATGAGGAGCAAATCCATATCACTGCTTTGTATCCATCAATTCATGCTGATATTGGATAGGTGCCCTAAAATTAAAAAAGCAAACCAAAACAAATACCAAAAACAAAATGACAAAACCCAAACCCAAACAAAACACACCTCAAAACCTGGCTCGCTTCCTAAATATAGTCACCATACTTTCTTTATTTACCGTTTTTACTGTAGTTTGAAATACTATCATTTGCATCAGTTATCATTACTCCTGTTTTTGGAGATCAGGGCTCATGCTCTTTAATATGCTCATGGGACACTACCTGTGTACCGTTTTGCTCTGCTTTTTTTCATCTTCACCTAAGAATTGAAACAAAGTTCAAGTGTACCTACATATTTTTCTGCTGTTAGAATATATAAGTGAAATTAGTGACTGTCTGGTAGATGAGGGGAGAGCAGTCGATATTTTCTATTTAGACTTCAGTAAGGCCTTTGACAATGTATCCCAGAAAATCCTCATAGAGAATCTATGGACGTACAGGCTTGGTGAGCAGTGAGGTGGTTTGAAAATTGGCTGAATGGACAGGCCCTGAGGGTAATGATCAAGGGAACAAAGTGTAGTTGGAGGCTGGTAACCAGAAGTGTACCCCAGGGTGCATCACTGGGTCTAGTCATCCAACATCTTCATTAATGATCTGGATGATAGAGCAGAGTACCCTTGGCAAGTTTGCTGATGATACAAAGTTAGGAGCAATGACTGATAGACCAGAGGGCTGTGCTGCCATCCAGAGAGACCTTGACAGGCTGGAGAAATGGGCTGACAAGAATCTCACGAAGTTCCACAAGAGGAATTACAAAGTCCTGCACCTGGGGAGGAAAACCACTGTGCACCAATCTATGCTGGGGACCACCTAGCTGGAAAGGAACTCTGTAGAAAGCCACTTGAAGCTCCTGGTGAACACTAAGTTGAACATGATCTACA
This sequence comes from Nesoenas mayeri, assembly GCF_963082525.1. Lineage (NCBI taxonomy): Eukaryota > Metazoa > Chordata > Aves > Columbiformes > Columbidae > Nesoenas > Nesoenas mayeri. The sequence goes on from NC_137543.1 coordinate 83,705,339, forward strand.
AGCGTGCTCTTGTGGCAAAGGAGGCTAATGGTATCCTGGACTGCATTCAGCAGAGTATTGCCAGCAAGTGGAGGGTTGTGATCCTTCCCCTTTATTCAGTCTTGTGAGACCACACCTGGAGTGCTGTGTCCAGTTCTGGGTTTCTTGGTACAAGAAAGGCATGGACACACTGGACAGAGCCCAACAAAGGATCCCAAAGATGATTAAAGGACTGGAGCATCTCTCTGATGAGGAAAGACTGAGAGACCTGGGACTGTTGAGCCCAGAGAAGAGCTGGCTCAGTAGGATCTTATCAATATGTCTAAATACCTGAAGGGTGCACAGAAGAGGAGGCCAGAATCTTTTCAGTGGTGTTGAGTGACAGGACCAGAGGCAATGGGCACACACAAAAACACAGGAGTTTTTGTCTGAAAATCAGTTAACATTTTTACTGTGTGAGAGTGAGGAAGCACTGATTCAGGTTGCCCAGAGAGGTGATGGAGTCTCTGTCCTTGGAGATACTCAAAAGTCAGCTGGACATTATCCTGGGCAACCTGTTCTTCCTGGCCCTGCTTGAGCAGGGGGATTTGACCAGATGATCTCCAGAGGTCCCTTCAAACCTCAACCATTCTGTGATTCTGTGATACTTTGGATTGGTTATTCTCTTAGAAGGTCTACATATCTACTGTTTAACCAGACATGAACAATTTGTAATTACACAACTTAGCCTCTTCTAGAACACTGCTTCTGAAAGACCCCCACCTAAGAAACATTTTTGTCATTTGCCAGGACAACTCTGTGTCTTCACTTCTGCCCTGCCACTGCATGCAAATCAAGGGTATTTCAATTCTGCAATAGGATTGTAATGAATGTCAAGGCTTTTCCAGTTCCACGGGCCATTACTAGTTCAGGTTATAACTAGTAGCTGAGGTGTATGAACAAAGGGTGAAATTGCACATTAAAACAGCAAATCTTGTTGTCAAGAAGATGAAATTCCACGTACTCCTGCAGGGCAGTGGAGTGGAGATAAGGTTACCCAGATCCCTTTCCCAATCATGGTGCTGCAGGAAGGGTTGATCCAGAGTAGAAAAAAGAACTAGAAATGCCTTTGTGGCAGGAGAGACATCTGCCCAAGGAGTGGCACTCCAGCAGCTGCCATTATCTTTCTGCAGTTTCCTATTAATGGAGAATGGAGAAATGCTTTCCCTGTTCTCCTGTCCTAGACTGTCTGAGTAATCAGGCTGGATTATACTGTAGAGTGATCTGAACAGTACAATCAGTACAATACTTTTCATTTTTTCTTTTTTTGTTTGTTTGTTTGTTGGTTTTTTACAGCTTTATCATTTCCAACCATAAATTGAAGTGGAGAGGTTAAGGATAGGAGACTGTTAAAAGTGAGGTGGTTTGAAAGTTATCAACTGAAGCAAAAGGAATTGTGAGCTAAACAGATACCTCAGTTGTGAAAAAGGAGATCAATGTATCTATTTAATTATTTGCATAGGTAATATAGTAATATCTGAACACTTTACAAGTTCTATGAATTTTCTCATTTCACTCTAGCTTCATCAGAAAAAGTTTCTGTTCTGTTCTGAAGTGGGAGCAGAATCAAGCTCACTTTGAGATGTGAGTCATTTCTACCATGGTACTACGCATTAATTTTGCCATCTGTGGGAGTTAGCTGTTGCCCCCAACATTATGGAAGTATTAGCTGACAGCTACATACAAGTAAGGATGATGGAACAAAAAGATTATGCAAATAATCCACAAGCACTTATAATATTTTTCTTTCCTCTTCTCAACAAAACCACTGCAACTGTGTTTTAGAGCTTTCTTTTTTTCCCATAGGATCAACACCTGAACTACAAAAGCTGGGATGTGGAACGTTTGCTATGTTAGGTCATGATCCTGTACAAAGACACAGAGCCAGAGGAAGACCTTTCTGTGGGTGCACCCTTTCTTGGTGGGGGAAAGTTCTTCCCTGTGAGCAACTGAGGCTATTTAGTGAGAGGAGACTCTGGAGGATGGGGCAGGTACAAGGGACTGGGACACTCCTGTGGAGGAGCAGGGGTAAACATAATGCCAGGCCTCAGAGCTGGCAGAAAGAAAAAGACTTTTCATGGGGATCAGAGGGCATGGTATAGTGTTTTCTGTATCTCTGAATGAATGGGCTGAAAACAAGCCTGGAGTAACGGAGCTTTCTTTAGGGACACACAGTTACCGGTATGGAGATTTGACTATAGCCACTTTTATTTGTCTTGTTTCTCACCAGTCCTTTTGGTAACTGCATTTAACAAGTTCAAGTTTATGTCAGGTTTTTTATTTTTTAGAAAGTTGTTTGTCTTAGTTTATACTCTAATCAAAATTAGTTTTTAAAATTATAGGGCATTTTGATTTCAAGGGCAGTTCACCTCAAGTTAAAGGTGTAGGTAGAGCATCCTCAAAGTTCTGTTGCAGGTTCCCTCCTCTTTTTTCACAGTGCACATGTTTAAAACATACTTTTCCATAAACAAAAGTAACATGTATGGAAACAGGAGAAAGGAAAAAAAAAAAAATGAAGGAAATTACATAGGTGTGCAACAAGTTAGTGAGCATTCCTAAAATAGAAACAGCTGCTTCCAGAGAAATGGTTCTGTGCAAACTGTGCTACTTCTGTACATATCTGTCACTTTGCAGTAATTCACAATCTGCTGGACTTTCAGCCAGGAAGCAATTTCCTTTCTATCTGTGTGCTTTTTCCTATATTATGTGTTCAAGTACTTGAATGAAGTATATTCTAGGTACCAAAGTATTATACATCAAAAATGAGAAAAGGTGAAAAGTGTTTATACAGTGCTTGGGTTCTTGCTGCACCAAGTGTTTTCAAAAAACAGAAAGCAGTTGAAAGGGAGAGGAAAAAGACATGGGTGGTGGAGTTGGGAAAATGCAGTGGGTAGTCTGGCAGTGCCGCTGGAAGTTAGAGTGCACCACCAGTATTTCTGCAACGCCGCTGCAGGTGTGAAAATTTCGAGTGTTTGCAGGTATGTTTAATATAAAGTGTTGTCAACTGAGCTGAACTGAGTATCTGGAACCTAGAGCAGGTGGGAAGCATACTTTGCTGAAGCTTATCCAGTTGTGTTTTCCTAGCTGATCATATGCAGGCAGACCCACGGTGGGGTATGTGTGCAGTCACGCATCTCAGTATCACCAAGCTCTGCAAAGAGGACTGGGATCAGAGAGGATGAATGAGCAATACAGAGGATGAAAGTATGTGGATTTATATTCAGATTTTATTCTGGACTTCCAGTCTACTAGTACTGTTGCACTGACTACATCTGATACGTTATCACAAAAGGACTAGTTTGAGTTGGAGGCAGTTCAGTGTGGATGAATGACCTACGCTGACCTCCATGTTATTGTGTCAAGTCTATTATGCCTGGTATTTGTACTGTTTGGATGGCAGTTAGATTAAGGATCTTCATACTGTGCTGTAGCCATATCTGAAGCTGCAATATCAAGCCACACCTGAAGCTCCCCTCATGACCATGAGCCAGCACTGTGCCCTTGTAGCCGGGAAGGCCAATGGCATCCTGGGGTGTATTAGAAGGGGAGTGGTTAGTAGGTCGAGAAAGGTTCTCCTTCCCCTCTACTCTGCCCTGGTGAGACCATATCTAGAATATCGTGTCCAGTTCTGGGCCCCTCAGTTCAAGCAGGACAGAGAACTGCTGGAGAGAGTCCAGTGCAGGGCAACAAAGATGATTAAGGGAGTGGAGCATTTCCCTTATGAGGAAAGGCTGAGGGAACTGGGTCGCTTTAGCTTGGAGAAGAGGAGGCTGAGGGGTGACCTCATTAATGTTTACAAGATATAAAAAGGGTGAGTGTCACGAGGATGGAGCCAGGCTCTTCTCGGTGACAACCAATGATAGGACAAGGGGTAATAGGTACAAACTAGAACACAAAAGGTTCCACTTAAATTTGAGAAGAAACTTCTTCTCAGTGAGGGTGACAGAAGACTGGAACAGGCTGCCCAGGGAGGTTGTGGAGTCTCCTGCTCTGGAGACATTCAAGACCTGCCTGGACGCCTTCCTGTGTAACCTCATCTAGGTGTTCCTGCTCCAGCAGGAGGATTGGACTAGACGATCTTTTGAGGTCCCTTCCAATCCCTAACATTCTGTGATTTTGTGATTCTGTGATTCTGTAATGCCAAGGGGAGGGACTTAAGTGCATGAAGTCCTTGTCATGCAGTGGACAGTGTCGAGGCTGAATACTAGCCATAATATTTGGTATCTACAAAATCTCAAAGCTTTATAAACATATAAACACCACCTATGTTTTTTGGTTGGTTGTTTTTGTTTGTTTGTTTGTTTGGTTTGGTTTAGTTTTTGTTTGTTTGGTTTTGTTTTGTTTTGTTTTAAGAGTAGTTCAAAAGACTACATTTTGAACTAAATACAAAGGTGTCATGATGTCAGATCAGGGAATCTTAAGTGCTGCCTGTGTTTTTGGAGCATAGTAATGGAGTTGCCTGCACATGTGATCTATCTGGGCAACAGTTTCACTGAAGTAGAATTTTATGAAATGTGATGGAGATAGAGCTAGTTTATCTGTGACTGGTATGATAACTGAGGCATTTGTTCTAAATTTCCTGAAACTGTCATTCCTAGTTATATAAATTTACCTGGCAGTCAAAATATAATTGGAAATTCCACCAAAGGCTTGTTCTTTTTAGTCCAATGCCCAGGCAAGAACCCAAACTGTTCAATGGTTTGGACAGTGAGTTTTGTGAATGAAAGAACTGAGACTATGCCTGGTCTAAATAAGCAGTCTGTTGCTGCTGTCATTTTATATGGTCAGCTTTAACTCTACATTGCATTTTCCAAGCCCCACAGCTGCTTGTTTTAGTGGTACAAGTGCTGACTCAGCAACAGCAGAGATGAAGCAATCCTGCCTTTATAGCAAGGCAAGTAAGCACACAGGCAGGAGGAGTGGGTGTAAAGCAGCTTAATCAACTCTAATCAACAATGGCCACCACCTTGTACATTATTAAGAAATGATGGGAACATTCCAGCCAAATCTAAGGAAAGAATCTAACAAAAAAAAGCTCCCAAAGGCTCTTGTGAGTGCTGTGAAATTGTACTTATATCAGTGAATGGCCTGAGGTGGTCTGTCCAAAGCTGACATGTCATGAATCTGACCTGTTTTACGTGAATAATTTGAGTAATAACTTCTTCCAACTGACGACTAAGGCTCTGGCAAGAATGATCATGTCATAATTTATCAATGAAATGGGCTTCCAACATGCAGAGTCAGCAGGATCTTTTCCTTAGTCTGAGTAACAGATATTGTTACCTCTTGCTTGGTCAGAGGTGAGATACTGCTCTTTTGGCCTCATTAAGCTTATCGGAGAGCCTGTGGGTTATTTAGTTAGAGTTTAAATAAAACTCAACTGGAAATCCATTGCTGCTTTGGGACTTATCATTTTTCTCACGGTGAGGTCTATTTCTGTGAAATACAGTGAGGTTCCCAGGTGTTCTTCCCAGGCATTTTAGTATTAAAAAACATGAAGGAATTAAGCAAAATTGACCATAGGTTTTTGTTTTAGTCTATGTACTACAAATTTATGTATCTGCTTCTTTGTGATCTCTATAATTTTTAGTTAAGGAGAAATAAAACATAATCTTTTCATTTTCTACTAAGTTTCTTAAGCTATTACCTCATTTGTTTTAGGATTTTTAGTTCATAGTTTTTTGCATGATCTTAGTATAAATTTAAGTGTTTCAAGTACAGATGCCAATTTTTATTAGACTTTATGAAGTTTTTTTTTCTGTTACTGCAGAGTATGCTATAATTCTGTTTTATAAGTATTTGTCATAGCTTAGAATACTGTAGTTGTCAGGGATGCAAACCTATTTAGTTCAATAATCTCCCATTTATCAATGCTGAAAGTCATGAAGGCCATGACCATAAGAAAGAACTTATCTTCCCTGCCTGCCTGGAAAGCTCACCTCCAAAATAGGAGATGTTTAAATTTCTGTTCTTGCAGTCTAATCTCGAGATTATCTGCATTGCTGCAACATCTGCTGTTTCAGCTAAGGAGTGATATTAGAAGATAATCTCTTCTCAAGGCTTAAATAAACTCCCAAAGAGAAAAGGTTTTCTTTCTGATAGTAGAATGTGTAAGTCTCTTTGTGTTTACCTGGTTGCTTGCCAGGACTTACTCTACCTATATTTGACTCATATAGTCCAATAAATGTTTGAGTTGTTATTTTCTCTCTGACCAAGCAACTATTTGTGATCCCAAAGACACCCACTGGTATTGCAGTTCCAAAGATGCAGAGTGATTTGGAGTGTTTCTTTTTACTTCAAACCAGCATAAGAGCTGAAATGAGAATAATGTGTAGTTCTGAGTACTTTTCCATGCAAGGCTTCTGTATGCTGCTGAGAAGGACTGGTCTCCTTCATATTTTGTATAGCTCGGATAATTAGGAGATGGTGGGATTGTGCCAGTAAGCACCATATAATGCCTAACTACTGGCAGTGTTTATGGACATGATCAATAGATGAAAGGAAAACAATGGATGAAAGGAAGACAAATCCAATATTACAGATGGCATTTAGCTATGCACTGTGGAGTTTTGCAGGAGTTTTTTTTCTTGCATTCAGGATGCGAAATGCACAGCCAGAAGAAACACTTTTGTGAGCCGTTTCTTTTGATCAATTAATGATGCGGGACATAGGACTTTCCTAATTGACTTAATTATCATGCGAGTTTGCCAAGAAAAACTCAACAAAAAAATCCCTTCAAACCAAAAACTGAAGACATCCTATCCCTATTGAAACATTTTCATTGATGGAAATTCTACCCTGTAATACTTCCAACACTTCGGTGGTTAATTATCCTCACTGTTAAAAATGTCTGCCTTATGGATGGCTTGAGTTTTATCTAGTTACAACTTCCAGACTGTGGCTTTTCTTATGCTTTTGTTTGCTAAATTGAGTTAATGAAAAGACATTTATGAAGAGTCCTCAGGTAGTACTGCTCTGCCTTTGACCAAATCATACTTCCATCTCCTTGTCATTAGGCTAAGAAATGTGAACATAGGGCATGTGTTTCAGTACATTTCATCATACAAGCAGTTCTTCGCATAAATTTTGTCAATTTATTATTAGTTTCCTCCTGCCCCCCTGCAGCATGGACACCTGGACAGGACAGAATTCTGGCTGTAGTCTCACACCATGCAAAATACTGATATCCTATACCTTAATCTCAGTTGGGATTCTTCTGCTTATTTACCCAAGAACAGCATGAAGAACTGAATTTGTTTAATGGAGGCTTTTGTCAGAGCTGGATCTTGAAATTGTTAATGTCTATCACACAGCTTGCACAGAGTAGCTAGACATTTCATGAGGCATTTCATTGTTTGTATTTTGCTGTGCCTGGTGCCATGAATAGTATGTGTTTGTTTTACAACACTTATGTAACAACTCTGTATAGGAATAAGTCTTGCCTTTCTAACTTGCCACATATTCCAACTCTCCTGAGCAATTCTTGTACAGTTGTACATTTAAGTATGTTAGTAATAGTTATCCTAGCTCAATCAACTTGCAGAAGCTCACAGAGGCTCTTCCTACTTCCCCCTCAGTGCCACCAGCTTCAAGGTCTACTTCAAGGGTTTCAAGCTCAACATGTCTTCCCCTTTCTACTCTTCAGGAACACCAGTAATCCTAATGTTAACTTTTCCTTATTAGTTTTATAACCTTGTCCTCCCAGGTCCTAATTCCTTTGGAATTTCCCCCTGCTTTGTCTCTGTCTTGTCAGCTTTAACCTGACTCAGTAATTTACTTTTTAAGGCCAAGTTTTTGTGGTTTGGAATAAGAGATGCAGGCGTAGGAAGATGTCTCTTATGTATTTAAGCTTTGTCTTATCAACAGCCGGCCATCTCATCTGCCTTCTAGGTTAGCTGAGCTCCAAGACAAGGTAGTGCTTCTTATAAAGCAGTAGGGTTTTCTAGAGGTGACATCCACTCTGCCTAGCAGTGTCTGAGCCCCTTTTCTTTGGGAGGAGGACCATAAAGAAAGTCCTTTCTATTGTTGTGATAGGCCTGAGGGCTCCATGGTATGTGTACCTGGGTATTTATGCATTTAGAGGGCTCTGCAGCGTAATCTGGATAGGGACTGTTAACATCTTGATGAAGAAGAATTATATATGTTAGGCTGAGGGAATTTAGACAGGACAATTTCAAGGCACAAGTAACTTGCCTTTCTTCCTCTGCTTTCCATTACAAGTTTTACAAAGTTTCTTTGAACTGTCGTGATGTCCTTGGGGAATATAAAGAGCTGGTCTGGAAATCTCTGTGCTTTTGTTGCTTTTTTTTTTTTTTTTTTGGGAGAGAGAGAGAGATTTCTAGTACTTTCTCTTCCAGCTGAGCACAACAGCAGCTTTTGTCTTCATATTCTGGCATCTTCACTTCTACTCCCAGCTGGAAGTGGGAAATCTACTAACAAATGAAATTGAACAATAACAAGAACAAAAAGGGGAAAAAATAATAAAATAAAAAGAGTCACAGAGGGTTCATATGTTATGTTGTGTGTCGTCCTCCCAAGGTGGGTCTTGATCCTGCCAACTGTTCCCCCTGTAAGAAAGTTTATGCCTGTGGGTACTCCTGCTGAGTTCAAAGTTACTCATGAATAATTGATTGCAGGGCCTGGGACATAGTTTGCAATTCCTTTTTCAAGATAAATTCATTATCATCAGATCTCATCTTGCTCTGAACATTGCTGGATCAGGGACAAGTAGGTCAAATGGTACCTGTTTTTTTCTTGCAGGAAGAGCAAGCAACTGGCAACCCAAAACAGTGATTTAATAATAATAATGAAAAAAAAGTCACTGTCACTCTTTTGTTTGGGTAGGTTTTTATGAGAGTGGTGAGCTTTGAACAGCTTGTTCAACAAGAGTTCAAGTCCCAGGGGAAGGAGAAGAGCTCAGGAAAGCTTTACGTTTTACAAATGTTTAAGTGGTATTATTCATGGCATAATACACTACCCTGGTGTGTGCTTCAGAGCTCTGTTGCTGCATCTTCCGCTATATAATTTTCCAGAAGCCATACATCTCCAAATTTATATTCAAGGTAATCAGTGTAACATGGAGAAATTAAGTAATAATTGAAGTGGATACTAGCTGCTTCAGCACAAAGGGTCTTATTTGGATATATTTTTAGCAGTCAGTGTACCACATTGATACAATAACACCAACTCACTGAAGGGAGAGAGGGGAAGAAAAAAGCACAGAGTTGTAGAGGATGTGAGAAGGAAGAAAAGAACAAAGAGGACTTTTTGCCAATCAAATGCAAATGGAAATGACCCTAAAGATTCTGGGAACACAGACTTTCTCCTGACAATGAACATTTTCATGCAGCGAAATCCATTTTTGAGACTCATTAGCAAATGCTGTGATCTTGCTTATTTTCTATAGCAGTGTCTAGTTATTTCAAAACAATTAGGAAACCTCTGATGTGGCAGAGTGAATCATGAGCTATTCCAGGTATTTCTGTAATTGGTTATCATGCTTAATTACAAATGTTTGAGTACAACTAGTTTGTTCTGAACTTGATTTTTCCTGCTTTTCAGTTGCTGCTTAGTGTATGCATTGGGTGAAAAAAAAAAAAAATAAAATAAAATAAAAATAAAAATAAAAAATTAGACTTCCCGAATGTTTTTGTTCTAAAAGAGATGAAGATTTACAGAATGATGCATTAATTTAAGATGTACTATAGATAATGATTTAAAAAAAAGGAACTAGACTCTCTGTCTGTTGATCACCTATCCGTCTTAAGGGCATTTGTCACTGTCAGTGTTACCAGTCTGTTTTAGGTCTAATTACAGTTCCTTCCACATGGCAACTTCTATTTGCTATATTTGCTACTTACTGGTCAAGGACTTGGTTGCTGAAAACAGAAAAATCAGGAATCTCTTCTCAGTTACTGACATGACATTTTTTCACCGCTCTGCATGCTAAACTACCTAATCCAGAAATTGGAAGATACAGTAACCTCCAGTGCTTGTGGGAACGTCATAGAGAAAAATAGCTATCAGGATTGTGGTGTGTCAGAAAGAAAGCCTGTATCTTGACAGGAAACAGGAGGCACTTTGAAGAATGGTGTTTTCACTTGGGTGTGGGCATCAGTTTGCTTTGCAAGACTATAGCAGCCATTGACGGCACTCATAAAAAAAAAGAAACAAGAAAAGCATCAGGACAATAGAGCACACTTATGGTGACACAAAATCATTGTTTATCATAGGCTCGAGCACATTGCTTGATTAAGATGTGTATGTCCTTAACTGGTTTCAGTAGGCCTATTGAGTGAATAAAAAGCCCCATTTGGGCTTTTCTTCCCTTGAAGGGGACAACAGATCAGGGAACTAGAAGTTACAGGTTTTCACCTGTATCACTAAAATTCTGCAGTTTTGAAAAACTTAACAATTTATAAAAGGAAAAAAACATTAATCACTCAGCTCTGTCAGAGACTAAATACTGCTAATGAGGAGACTGTGTACCAAATGTTGCTTCTAAAACTTAGTTCTGTTTAGCTCAGTCACAGTTTTAAGCATCATCACCTGTTCTGCTGAGCAGGGCAGTGCTGTGCCATAAGAGCTTTTAGTTTTCATTTCCATAGAAGTGACTGGTAGGCAGAGAGGATCTTTGAAGAATGAATAAGATTTAATGACCCAATAGCACAAATGTAGTTAACTTCATCCAAAATAGCTTGTAATACCTGCATCATCACAAATGCTTCTGTGTGCCTCGATGTTCTCTCATTAAATAAGCTGTCTGACTGAACTATGTGTCTTCAGGTTGTAATTCATTGCTCAAAATGAGCTCCATGGGGCTGTTCTTTGGGAAGGAACTCTCACCTGAACCATCTCCTGAGGTTTATTTCAAGGAGCCAGACAAATGAGAACCTGATTTTTGCCTACCAGGTTTAATCTCTGTTGTTTATGGTAAGATCTTGGACCTTATTTTCAGGGTATTATTTTGGGGGAATGGTATACAAGAACAATGTCCAAAGTTCAAGCTTGCCCTTTGTCCTGTGGGAATTGCTTTTTTGCTCTGTGGTACTGAGATTTTATGGTGTAACCTCATAGGAAGCTGACTAATTTCTAGCAAACAGTAATCTTCCCCACTTATACATTTCCCAAGTTTCTAAGAATTGAACTGTGAGCTAAATCTGAGGAGACCCTGAATGTTTTTCCATTTGGTAGTTGTTATTACATTAAAGGAACTTCTGAATTAAAGGAGAAAAAATCTCTCTAGATCATGCTGGCTCTTTTTCATTGCTGTGAGTGTGAAGTAGAGAGAAGAAACTGTTAGCTTTTACATTTGATTTGACGTAGTCACACCAGCATTACTTACTTGCAGACCAGACAGAACTATAAACCTTTTAAAAATCAAAACTTTAATTTAAGTCTTAGCTAAATGAAAATTTTCATGTGTGCTTTCGAAGAATAAAAGGCAAGCTCTGAAGGCTTTTTCTCTCTATAGCACAACTATCAGTTCTTGCTGTCCAAAGTATTCTCTATCAGCACTTCAGTTAAGCCTCTGTGCTTCTGCTGGCACTAACATTTTTCTTTAGATTTCCCAGCATTTGCACAGCACTGATTCACCTCTCCTGGTGATAACAACAGTCAGAGGGGCTAATGGGGACTAGCTGCTGGCATTTTAATCTTGCTTTGAGCAAGCAAGAGTGAAAATCCTGTCACTGCCAGCTCTGTGCTTATCCTCCCCACGGTGAAGCTGTGCTGTTGGTAGTGCTGCAGAAGGTTGGGAAACTGGTCATGTTATGAAAGACTGTTGGCCCTTTGACAAAGGGAGAGACCTTCCTTTGACAGGTAAAAATGCTTACAAGAGAACACAGGGTAGGTGAGGGAATAAGCAGATCCCGAAGTGGCCTGAGCAGGGACAAAGGACAGTTTTCTACTTATTCCAGCAAAGAATGTATCTGCAAAGCCTCAAATTCGATATTTGTTTTTGAGAGCTGAATAGATATTTAAATGAGTTGGAGCATAAGCTAACTATTTGTCACCTTTCTTATTAAAGAAAAAATACAATTTCCATGGAGATGAAAAAAAAAACCACTTCGGAACACTTGCATGAGGATACTTTGCTGAGATTAGTGAAGACTAAAGCATACAATGTGATAATAGAATTGCTGGAGTTTGCTCTCTCCTCAGTGGGAGCCTATTCTCTTCTTTCCCTCAATGTGCATACTCCCCATAAATGCTAATGGGAGCTATTCAGAGACAAGAAGAAGCCCAGAGTCTCCAACATATGCAATTCCCTTTCACCATAATAAGCAGGGTGGTTTGATTCTTTTGGTGCCAGCCTCAGGTCTCTCTGAGAACTTGTGCAAATAAGCTGTCGGTATGGACATCCAAATAAGTTTATACAGTGGAAGTGAAGCTGTGAATTCACAGTGTTTCAGTAGCTCCATGGCAACATGGATACTCTTACCCCATGGTAATTGTAACATAATCTGAAGTATTTCATCCTTGTATGAAAGAAGGGAAAGTATAAGACACAGTGCATTAATCATAGGTTTAAAAATGTGGAGAAGGGAGAGTAATGTACTGCAAATCTATACTTTAGTTTACCCTGCCAAAAAAAGCTCTTTGGATGTCTATGGGCTGAGAAGAGGCCTGGGCACATTTGGTTAAGCCTCTGAGATGCAAAGAGGGTCTTGGTGAGGGGGATGATTAGATGATGGAGAGGCCCATTTTTGGAGAGTGTGAAGTTTCAGCAACTCCTAGATATCAAAACACTGGGTATAGACTGACTGGTGACTGGCAAATAAGTGTGCCAGCAGAATGAAATGTGAAGGTATCTGATGTAGATGCTGCTGGTCTTAAAGAACTGAATTTTTCAATTCAGTTTTCTTTGAGAGTTGAGCCAGAGAGCCAGGGATGCCATCTGGAAAGGATGCTGACCAAAGGAAAACATGGTGAACACGAGACCCTGGATGGCAGCACGTGACACATTCCTTTGGCTGGCCCTGAATACCAACACACTTAAGATGTTGTTGGAAGTTAATAGGAGTCAAATACAGGGATCAGGGAAGGTGAAATTCCTTTTTGCCTGTGTGTGCAGAGTGCTCTGGTTCTGGATTTGTGGGAGAAGTGTGACACATTAAGCATGACCCTTGTTAGCAGAGAAGATGTCACAGTAGATACAAGAGCAATCTGAGCAGCAGGAGGCTGGGATATACTTCTAGCTCTGTCAAGATTCTGCTCAATTACCTCAGGCAAGTTGCTGAAAACTGTCATTGATTTTGGGTCTCTGGGTTTTTGGATGCCTGCCCCTAATAATCTGGGGTCTGACTTTCAGAGGTGCTCAGCTACTGTGGTTTTTATTGACCCTGACTGACACCCAGGACTTGGCATATCTGGCATATAAACCTTAGAAGGCTCACCTGAGATATTCTGAGTCCTTTCTAATACTTTTGTCATGATATCACAGTGTAAGATCACAATATAAAATCAGTTGTAATGGTGGTATCTACCACACACAGTTGTCCCAACATGAAACATAAATAATATGAAACCTTTGTATTGGAGATGCTATATGTATAAAATATTAATTTATTGTTTACAGTCCTTAGGTATTTTTTTTTCCACAAGAATCAGAATTTCATTTGGTGAAATGTCTTGATGGGGTCCTGTTACAGTTATTAATAATATTGCAAATGGCACTGGGGGGAGAAAAAGATGGGAAGCCAAATGTCATTAATAATAGCTGCAACATTCTTAGTGTTAACAAATTATCAGCTATATAAATTTTTAATTAATAGGAGTATGAACAGCAATTTGACTGTCAACAGGCATCAGTATTGATGTGTGCAAGTGAAGCATGGCAAGGCAAAAATCAAGGGAGGAGGAGAACTGGAACCATGCAGCTGTGAATGACAAGTCAGCATTTTCTGAACAAATGTCAGGTGTAGCCCTCTATAATGATATGAAAAATGAATCTCAGTGAGGACAAGAGAACCTTTTCATAGTGAAGGTGAATTAATTTTTGGGATGATTTTCCTATATTTTAGCTGAGCTGGCTCTTAATTACAACAGTAAAAAGGCATGTAAGAAGTTGGATGGGAATATGGAGAGAGTAGATTGGATACCTCCAGCTGGAGACAACTAGTCAACTCATTAATAAAAGCCACAAGATTCCTAGCAAGCAGGTAGGATACTGTAGTGTAAAGTTGTGCTTCTTTCTGTTCCCTTCACTAAATTTTAGGAGTTTCTAACAAGCTTCCTGAAAAAAAATTAAACCTGTTGATTAGATCAAAGCCTAGCATAATGAATAAGAGCCTAAAACAACATTATTTGGTTTAAATTAAGTCACAATATTTTAAACTTACAAAAAATTCAACCTTCAACCTCCCTCTATTACCCGATGTTGGTTTTGAAGTTCTTTTTCTGTGAGTTTTAAAGTGGCCTTGATTTTAAAACTTAGATCTCTTAACTGACTTGTAGAGTGTAGCATTTCCCCTCCCCCCCATATTTTTCATTCTTTTGCTGTGAATCCACAGAAAAAAAAAAACCCAAACATTTGTCTTTTTGCACCCTAAATAAAAAGTTTTTTTTTTTTCTTTAATTATTTGTATATAGGAATAGGAAACATGCAACAATTTATGATTGTAAAAACACTGCTTCCCCCATTTTCTTCAGATTGGAAGCTTTGGAGGGCTTTTTTTAATATATATATATATATAATTTTTTTTCCCCTGGAACATACCTGCACCTTTATTAGTAGTAGCTATTTGTGAATCTGTGAAAGATATCTAAGTGTGTGGACAATATAAATGCACCAATTATAGGTAAACATACTAATATTAGAGTAAGTCTTTCTGGCTTAGTAGATTATACCAGTTTTTCTGTTATATCATTAATAATCTAAAGATTAAAGCTTTTTTCACTTTTCATTTGAAGAGATCAAAATGCTTTAAAGACATTAGCTAATTCTCCAACTAATCCTGGGAGATTGGATAGTGTTATGATAATCCTTTCACAGATGAATAAATGGAGATAAAAAAGAGGCTAAGTGACTTTTCAAAGTCACAGATATAATCAGTGGCAGAGTTGGATATATAACCTTCAGTTCTGATTACTGTTTTTCTCTCACAGACAATATATGTATATGTACTCTCTTTGTTCTGCATTACTAACATTACACAGTAAAAAACTATTACCATCAGTTATGTTTATTATAATAATGATTTTATTTATTTAGTGCCTCCCTGCCAAGATAATCAGGGTGTTGCTCTAAAGACAATTAAAATGCAATTACTGTAATAAATAAACAACAATAATTAGAACATCATAAAATAAAGAATATCAAAAGCAATCAAAAACAGTAAGTAGCCAAAGATAGTACAATTAATAATGGATCTGAGTGACTCATTTGAAACAAATCACATATTTAGTGATTCTTTTGATTTTGTAGGAAAAAAGCAAGATTATTATTTTTCAGCTACATTTTTATATCCAGCCCTTGAATTCATTTTTTTTTTCTTCCTTATTTTTTAATATGTTGTTATTTGCAGTTTTAGAATGGTGCTAAATGATGACTGGTCAACTAAATTACATGAATCGCCTGAATCACATCAACTAAATAACGATTGCAGTTCTCTGAACAGATTAGCTGTACATAAATATCTGGACTTCAAACTGGTTAGTAGAAATGACAAAGCACAGAGGTACAGGTGAAATTTAGACCACTTTGATGTGGCTTGTTCTCCCTGACCTACATTTAAACTGCATTTAAATTGAAAGGCTAGTTGCTTGTTTTTTATATTGACTTCAGTATAGTTTATCTTACACTCTAGCACTCTATCTGCAGCAGCTCTTAGTCTATATGTGTTTGATGGCATTACTCAATTTTAGGGTTGACCAACCCTTTCCCTAGTCTGTCATTTAGCAGTAGTCACTGAGCATTGCAATGATTTTCATTGATTGTCTTTTAGCAAGAGGCCAAATTTTCATAGTATTGAGATGCCTCATCTGGTTTGGAGAAAGGAGCTGACTAGAAACATTTTGTTTAGACCATGCTAAAAGAGTTTTAGAAGGCTCAAAAACTTCAAGCTTTGAAATTCACTGGGGATATAGCCTTTGTGTGAAACATGATGCCTACTGTTTTTTTGGCAGAACAATAAAATCTGTTCTTGTTATGGAACTCTGAGAACTGTGGTTTGTATAAACTAGTCTGAGAGCTACTGGTGGAGATCTGGGAAAGAAGCAAAACTGAGGCTGGGAGAGGAAGCTGAAGTTGCAGGGGTTGGGAGGGTAGTAAGCAGATCTTGTGGAACTGAGAGAAGGTGGTGAGGCAGAAGGGAGGACAGATCTGACTGTAAGAGTGAAGGAAACAATTGAGTCAGGAGACCCAGGCAAGGAGAATGGAGGTGGAAGGCCTTGTGAAAAGCACATACGGTGCTGGAGGTCAGGGAATGGGGAGGCTTGGTATGGCACAGGAAAGGCAACAAGGCACTGGGTCTGTGCACAGCCAGGGAGATAAAGACTTGGTGGGCAAGAAGGTTGGGAGCCAAGTGAGAACCCTGTTGAGTATGTGACTGGCTGAGGAGCCAGGGGTGAGGAAAAGGCAAGATCAGGCTTTTGTTGGTTGGTTTAATGAGAAAAGAAACCAAGATTATGAGCAATAATAGATGTGTCTGAGCTGCAATGGCCCACTCCCTTCCTGAGTCAGATATCTCATAAACAGATCTGAGCATATATTTTAAGCCCAAGATCCTGAGTGTCACTGCTCTGCTCTGGAACCTTGTGCCAGAATGGGGTGTTCCATCCTCCTTCAGCATCTGTCCGTGAGGAGGACAACAATCTATTAAAGCAAACAACAGCTCCATTAGCTCAGTGGTGAAATCTCTGTTTTGGCAGTAAAGCTTTGAACACTGATGGTGACCTACATGTGTTTTAGGAATGTGCCAAATAAAGAATTTTGTGTGTATTTTGCTGTATTTTCTTTGGCCACTTATTTATTTATATATTTTTGTTTAGATAAATTTGGGAGAATGCACACACAAAATGATACTTTTTTTTTTCTTTTAATAAACCTATGAAGAATAGTACTCAAATATTAGGAGATATCAGAATTCAAATATTTTATGTGTGGGGTAAGCATCAGTTCTATGTTTATGTTGATAAAACAAACATGGTAATATTATGTACGTTTAGGTCTCCTTTGCATCAGTCACAATAATATCATGCTCCTATTTCATCTCTTCCTAGTAACTTCATTCACTTCTATATCCTCTTGCATTCCACACCAACTCTATGTCAGATTTGTCTCTTTTCTTCCTATTCTCCCCCATATTCAGATGGGACAGCTGTATCTGTCATGCTACTTGGGTGCAAACTGCAATGGAGGCACCAACAGCATGGGAAAGACAATCCTGTCTGGTTTGAGTACTCATGTTTGAATCAAAGCAGTCATTAAAGGAGAAAACCATACCTATAACCCTCAGCTCAAACACACTCCTTTGTTCTCTGCTTAGTAGTACAGACACCACTTCCTCAAGCACAGGAGCTGTGAAAATCTCCAGCATGTCCTGTGAAGTCTCTTTGGGGAATTCAGCTGCTAAAATCAAAGCAGTCTATTGTAGATATGCACAAACAGCAATTATTCAAAGGCTTTTAACTTGGCTACATTTGGGCTAATTTTTGTATAGGGCAAAAGGTACAACCCTGATTCATTCCTTTCTCTCCCCAGACAAATTTCTAGTCTTTGCCTAATGCTCAGTTGCAGGAAAGCATTCCAAAGAAAGGATTGTCATGAAGAGGATAATGTATTTTCTCATTAGCTGTTTTCTTGGAAATGACTGAAAACCATTGGCTGAAATCTTCCAGGAAAAGATATAAATAACTGCAGAGATAATGGGCAAGCAAAATTTCTGCCAAACAAGTTAAACTGAATAAAGTTGAAAAAGAGCTGAGCAGAGGAGCTCATTGGAGGATATGAAGCTAGACAATATTAATGAGTGTATTAGATGGTACCAGCTTGATCACCTGTTAGAGAAGTGTAGACATATCTCTATGGATCAGTGGAGCACAATGTGTGGATTTCCAAGCTGGCTCTAGACCAAGCTGGCAATTTCACCTAGTGTTGTGTGGGTGAATCACTTCTGGTCCTGGGCTCAGTGCTGTACGTGCACCGCTGGTTTCTGCTATGAGCAGTACTAGCCCAGTTATCGTGTGGTGCACATGTGCCCGAAGTGATTTGACTAAACTCAGACAGGACACATGCAGCAGAGTTGAGAAATGAACCCATTTCTCCTGAGTCCTAGTTTAGTTCATTAACTATGGAAGCTAAATCAGCTCCCTCTAGAGCAGGAACTAGAACAATGTACCCAACACCGATTACCTTTCTTCTTAGAATCAAATCTGGCCCAGCCGATGTGAACTTTTAACCTCTTTGGTATATGTATGTGCTGTGCTTCAGTGGGGCATCACAAAAGGTTTGCACCAAGGTGGGGGGAATAAAAGGTACCTCATGCACCTTGAACTGCTTTGACATGTCTTTCAGCCCACCCAGAAACTCTTTCAGGCAGTCCACAGGGAAATGTTAGCAAAGACTTGGTGCCAAATAATCTGTCTTTGTACTATGTCCTGGGAGGCAAGTAAGCCAAACCCTGCAAGTACATGCTGTAGGAACCCCAGGCTTTTCCTTTAGTGTTACCTTAATCTAATTTTCCTTTGTATTTAATAAGAATCTGTGGATCTTAGGTTTTTTATTTCCTTTCAAGAAGCAGGAGAGAAAAGCTCTCCTATTTGATCCTACTGACGTTCGCTTTCTGACACCTGCCACCAGCACTGCTTGGACACGTCCCTTTTATTTCCCATTCTCTTTTAAGTGTCTAGGCGACTTTGATATATTTCTGTCTCTGTCTGTAATGGCAACAGAATAGGGTGTTATTCTCAACTTAGGCTTGGCATGATGAGCCTTTTATTTCATTAAACTCACACTCCTTTTCAGGAACTGTAGCCTGAATTAGAGTTACTTTGCTTGGACTGAGAATGAGTGTACCAAGGACAGCAGTATAAAGTATGAACATGTATAAATGAGGCTTTGATTGGATTTTACCCATCCTCTTTAAAATTCATATGTGATAATCAAAATGTTGAGTGGGTAAGGGGGCATTTCATCCTCTTCAGTTTACTGTCCTCATGTAAAATCTCAAAATAAGGACTATAACCATCAGAGTTCCAGCATTTATATTTCATGAGAGAATTGTCCTTGTGTAAATATTGGTTTCTGTAATGCATACAATTCCATCTCTTTTTAAAAACTCCCAACTCAACAGCATCTGACAGCATTACATATCTCTTTCTGGAGGCAGCAATGAAAATGTACTGATAATTTGAGCTCTGGGAAGGAGTCTGTTCCCCCGTGAATTTCGCCACAGTCACACTGCTTTGCCGTTGTATCAGCTCTCTGCTGCAGTACAAGAATAGCAGCTGTCTTCACATTATAATAGTACCTCTCTTAGATCACACCTTACTGTCAAATAATCACCCATTCCCAAATGGCTGGAAATTAATGATGGTTGAACCCATCAGTGTTAACCTTATGCTCATTACACAGTCCAGACCATGAAAAGCCTTTTTTTCAGGGAATGACTCTGGATAAACTCCTGCAGGGTTGTTTGGAGAGTCTGAACCACTACTTATCCTCTCCCTACCATTGACACTGGCCACCCATGGTTCAAAGGATTCTTGCAGTTTACCTTGGTCTTTGGAATTAAAGGTAGAGATTATGAAGTGCATGAGATGCCATTTGTGTAGCATCAATCATGAGAGGCAAGATTTTTCTTTCTTGCCCTGAAGACCCCTAAATCCTTTGTATTCTTCTGCTTTCTCTCTCCAGATCCTCTGAAAAATGTAGAAAAGCTTTCTGCCCCAGGCAGTGCCTCTGAAAATGTGCTAGAATTAGCTGCCCAGGTATCACTCTTTAGACTATTGAGGGGTTTTGACAATCAGGAGTCCAACATGTGGATACATCCTTTTTCTCCTGTTTTAAGGAATATGGATGGCTGCGTTTGGACCCCAGAACCATCTGCTACTTAGGAAAAATTCAGGTCTACATACAATTTTTTATACATCAGCTCAGTTCAGAATTTTTTTATGAAACTAATGATGAGGGAAATCTCATTACTGTTTCGTATGGTCCTACTCATCACTTCCCACAAATAAAACTTTAGCATCCAGGGTCTAGTTCCTCTCCTGGTACTGCGGTTTTGGGACATTAACTTAGTTATCAGATTGAAAAAAGTACTTTGATTATGGAATAATTTAATCATTTTATTATTATTTCCACTGAATATTCAGTGAATTATTCCCATTATCCTCTCATGTTTTAATCACATATTGGTAGAGACTTTTCTATAAATATGGTTTCAGTCTTGTATGAGTTGTAACACATTGAACACAGACTATGGGAAATAAGTGTTTTTGAGGTATGGCTTTTTTATTTGATACATTTCACTGAAAAACTACAAATTAAACCTAGTTTTTACTTGCTTCTGGAGTGTAGTTAAACCCCAAACCATAGTTTTTGCATAGTAATTATATTGCATGCAGTTACTTGCATACTTTGTCTGAGACTTAAATATACAGTCTTATAGATGGTATAATTTTATCACTTATTTATCTATTTATCCTATGCTGTAGATGAATTATATGGTGTCTCAATGCCTTTATTCCAGATGGGGAAAGATGTAGCATATGGTCAGCTCATAAGGCTCTGGAAATGACTCTTTGGCACCTGTCACAAAGTGATCTCAGATCTGTGTAAATGGTTCCTTCTACTCTGGAGATTAAGTACCAGATGCTGTCCTTTGCAAATAAAAACCAAATGACAAGTTAGCTGAGCACATTGGCCGATCTGCTATGAGGACAAGAGAACTTGAACTCTACCATGCCTCTTTGAGAAGCAATTATCTTTTTGTGTGGAGGAGGAAAAGGTCTAAGAAAGTCTTTTCTGGACTGTTTTTTTCCAAAGCACAGTTTTATCCCTATTCAAACAACATATGAGGGTATACTTAAAGGATTCTTTGCAAAAGTGGGTATCATTCTTGGTTCAAAAAGTGAATTTTCTCCCCTGTATTTTTGTCCAAAATTACGGTAAGGAAAAAAGGTGATTTAAATTTATGGAAGTTTTTGCACCTTAATCTAGATGTACTCTAAGACCTGCAGAGCATATGGCCTGATTCCTCTTATTCTCGGCCTAAGAAAATGAATGCTGAAATTCTGACAGCTTTCACTATGTCTGATAATAAGCCCAATTTTCGGCTACCTACAGTAATATTCAGACTTTAGGCACCCAAGTTAACACATATTTGGACTGTTTTTCTAGCGAGACCTGTACTAATATAACCTTATGCTTTGAGTTGTGGACTATAACCTTTCAAGAACGATTGTACAGTTGGATTTGGGTGATATGCTGTGGCAGTATGTCCAATGCTGACCTGTGTTAGTGGGCAAACCAATGCTTTTTTGGCTCCCCTGTCAACTTGTGCCTTGAGCTTTCTGTCATCCTGTCATTCTACCAAACAGAAATATTCCTCAGATGCAAGACGGCAAGATTTCCCTGGCAGGTTTGTCTTTCAGGTAAGTGACACAAGGAGGCATAGCCAATGTTTCCTAGTTTTCCTCTGCTTTTGCTGCTCCCCATACTCATTTGTTCTACCTGTGCTTTTGAGAGCAGCTCAAAGCGAAGAAAGTCCTGCAAGGCAAGAAGAAATATCCAACCCCTGCTGCCTTTTTACATTGTCAGTTATTTGTTTCCCCTTCTTGAGCATCAAGAAAAAAATACCACAACACAGGGAGAAAATGTAATGGAGAGCTGACGTGTTTACTCAGAGAAATAGGACTGCTGAAAGCAATACTTTCCAGAAGATACTATCTGAGAACTGTGTAGTTGAGGGAGAAAACATTAGAGAAAATAATAACAATTAATAACAAATGTAAATGTGGGAAACTTTTACTGGGAAAAGAGGAGAAGAGGGGTGGTGGGGAAAGAGTGATTGCAAGGAGGATCATGAATGTGAGGTGGGATGGGAGAACTGAAGAGTTAAGGCTCAGGACTGGCTGTGGGTCCTGCTGTCTGGTGTACTCATGAGCTATGTTCTGTCACCACAGTCAGCGTATCTTTCCATACATTTCCTTACCTTCCCCCTTAATAACGTAAGGATAGAAGCTATCCTTTTTTTTTTTTTTTTTTTTTTTCTGCAGAGTAGTGAAGCAGTTCAGATGGAGGATGTTATGTGTCATGTATAATCACTAAGATATTATTATTAGACAAGGAGACAGGTCAAATAAAAAAATAAAAAAGCCCACACTTGTTCTGCTCCACTCTCTAGCATCCTTGAAAAATGTCATTCTAGCTACACAGCACTTGGCAGCAGTGCCAGAGAATAACCAGCATGCTATTTCCCATGTGAATTGCCCTAGACAGTATGGCCAAATATGTCACCCAGCAGGAAGCTGGGCCAAGTACTTAAAATGGGGTGCAATGTTCCCTGTCTCAGGCTATGCAAGACTTGGACAGATCAATGGGCAGGAGCTTTCAGGGGCTATAAGAGCCCCAGTAACAGTCACTGAAGAATTTGCCTATGGCTATTTTTAAGCTACTGCCCCACACTGCCTTACAAGTGTTTGTTGTGGGGCAGGAGGCAGTGGATCCAGAGCAGTAAAGTTGAGGGAGGTCATGTGATACAGCCTTCAGTGAGGCCATGCCCAACTGGCTTATACTGGGAGAAATGAGAGTTCCTGGCATCAGGATTATGAAAGAGGGGTTGCTTAGCAGTTGTTCCTCTGTTCATTACTATTATCATCACCAATATATTCACTAACTACCACTTTGCCAAAGAGGTAAGTGTGATGCCCTGACTTCTCTGAGGGTCATAACAGACTCTTAGTTTTTGTCTACCCAGCACTGTAATGCCTTGTTTCCTACTGCAAATCACAGGAAGTAGGGGAGGTTTCAAATGCTGGATGTAAATTGTATCAGCAGTGTAGTAAACCTAAGCTTTTGCACTGTGTTTTTGTACAATGTTAGGTAATGGTTATTGCTGCAATAGTCAGTGTGTTGATAAAGGGGAAGGAATGATCACAGACCAGTCTTTTAGTGTCAGTCAGTCAGTGATTGCTAGCTGGTCTACAGAACTGCGGGTGTGGTTGGGCATTGCCTTGGTAGGAAACACATGCCGTGTAGCATTGGATCTCACTGTGCAAAAATATGTGTAAATTGGTACCAATGCATGTGTGCACCTTGTCAGTCCAGCAGAGCAAACTAGAGCATGAGGGCATAAAATCTATGCATTTTATGTTCCTGCAAAACCCAATACAGACTATAATTTTCTCCTTGTCATTGTGCCCTGCAGGCAGCAAACATATTTTTCTCAAGTATCTGGATTTATCTATCTGTCACATTGCTTTCTTGTACACACGGTTCATGAAGGGCATTCTTTTCCATACTTCTTAGTCACTTGTAGACCAAAGAAGCTGAACAAACTGGGATTTGATAATTAGCTGACTCAGTACTGTAGTGCTCAGCTATTTTCTTTCCCATTATCAAGAGATGGAAGATCCTGATTTCCATCCTCAGAGCTATACTGTGCACATTGGAATACATGGGGCTCAATACAGCTTTATCTTGCTTCATGTACCCTCCTTAGTCCATTCCCAAGGCAGAACTGTAAACTGGCTACTCAGTAACACTGCCAAGAGAAAAGGTGGTGTTAGAGCAGTATGCTCTAGATCAAGCCTATCTTCTTGGTATCTACCTATATTGCATGGGACTGATTGTATTTTGTTTAGATTTGAGTTTTGAACTATTCTGTCTTGATACCAACAGCAGGTGTTGCAGGGTAGCAGAGCACTTGAGTTTCCTCAGACCGTGCAGATAAACCAGTTAAATGGCTCAGCACTGCCAAGAAGCTCCTTCTTCACTCCTTCCTGCTTTTCTTTTCTTTATTTCTGTCCCTGAGGTCCCACACCCTCCCTGTGCTGGGTCTTCTGCCTCAGTGCATTAGTAAGCAGACTTGAAAACTATTCCTCCCTCTTCCTTCCTTACACTTTTTTTTTTTTTTTTTTTTCCCAGCCTAAGTTAGTTTAGTATGCTGTCTCAGCACAAGGAGCAGTGAGAAGGATCATGCTGAATCAGTTGGGAGCAGAAGGTGAGGAGGGAGCCTGAACTTCCTGAACTGTTAGATCAGCACAGGGGCTGAGGCCACAGTCCCCGAGCAGTCTGATGAAGCGCCCCAGGTTGTTGCCCAGGCAAGCGACCCACAGTGAAACCTCTGCTGTGGTAGTTCCAGCTCCTCGTGGTACCCAGCTCAGGTCAGTTCCCAGCTTAGGCTTTCATAAAAACACAACCTTGCAGTTGACTATAGCTCCAGTGCAGATGGCCTGCAGCATGGGGTTAGATTTGCTAACTTCAGTTGTCTGAAAATTAGTTGTTTAATCTAAGCATCGCATTTAGGTGTGCTCTGCAAATCAGTGGAGTGTGTGAGCCTGCCCATTAGGAGACAAACATGGATGTCCAAAGTAGATAGGAAGAATCCCCCACTGGAGTTACTTAGCTGTCTCTGTTGACTATAAAGGTACCTTAGGTTAGTTTTCTGAACAATCAAATTTGGATGGGATTAATCCCACCCTTAGAGATGTGCAACTTTATCAGTATCAGAGCATTCTGCATCTCAGATTTGGTTGTAAAACTTCTCTTTAATATGTGCAATATAAATGCCTCCGGGAGCTGAAAATGTAGAGCATATTTACAACTACTTCCATGCAGAATTGTGTCCCCAGAATCTGGTTACAGTAGCAAACAGAAGGCAACAAAAAATCCTTCCTCCTTTTTACTTCATGGAGCTATAAAGTGTTTGAATGCTATGTTGTATTTTATACAAATTGACTAGCTTATAAATGATATAGTTCTAGACTGAAAAATACCAGTCGTTTAATTCATCCCAGGCTCCTAAATGTATTATTTGCTATTGTGACATAGAATTATTATTTTTTAAAATGTTTTAGTCCCAAGAGCCACATATTATTACTTCTTCTAACTTAAAAACAAAAACAAGAAACCAAACCAAAACAAAGAAACAGAAAAAAAAAAACCCAAACACGATGGTTCCCCTACTCACACAAGCTTACATTAAACTTCAGAACTCAGAAGCTATTATAGATCTTGATTGCTTTTCAGAACTTAAGGAGGATATAAAATATTAGTTATTTTTTTCTCTGAGGACTGTAATTAATTATACAAACATTAATGAAAACAGAGGAATGAGTATGTATACTGAGTCTTCTTATGCTTTTTCCTTCTGAGTTTGAAGTAACCTTCAATTAGTGAGTGGATATTTCTTATCACTCCTATATATACATCTATTTATTTATTTATTTATTTATTTATTTATTTATTTATTTTTTCCAAATGCCTTTAGGTTTGCCATTTTTCTGTATTGAAGTGACATATTAAAATGTGAGGCTTCCTAATGCATATCTCTGTGTGGCTGGAGTGTAAAATTGGCATAGGGATGAGGAGAGATGAAGAAAAGGGAAGACTGGTGACATTTTAGCTTGTTTGAAGAACCTGAGCCAGTTTCCATGTTTAGCGTTGGGTTGTGGGGTGAGGACGTAGAGTGTTTTAAGAAGGTATCAATCCTTTGTTATAGATAAGACTAGAAAAAAAAAATAGTAACTGTACAAAATATTTTCAAGCCTGGTGATTGAAAGTCTCCATTTTAATATTATCCTAGAAGTCAAGGTGTTTCACAGGCAAACAGTGAAGTTTTAATGTTAAAATCAACTACCTTTTAAGAACTTCAGTAGAATTCAATTAATAGCCAGTTGAAGGTGTGCTGCTTTGTGATGATAACTGTTTCATTGAGAAGTGAGAACAGACCTAGCTGCTTTTAATCTGTATAACTCCTCTTAATGCTAACTCTAATGATCTTCAAAGGAAGGGCAAAAGAAAATGATAGACAGCGTGTCTTCATGTTAACTCTCCCTACTGAGAATCTAGACACATTTACAATGAGGCTGCTTCTTAAATGAGGTACTATTCCCTTGTTCCCCCCAAATGTATTACTATTTTTGCATCTCTGAGGGTGAAGGGATTTGCCTTGGGGCCATGTGCCTTTGTTTGCATAACACATTCCCCGTGTGTTTATTAACATACTGTTAAACTATGTTCTCAGCATGAGCAGGCATCCTCTCAGGCCATTGCTCGGGTCCGGGAATGCTCACGCAGCAGAGATAATCACTGGAACTGAGCTGACTTCTCACTGGGAATGTGACTCCACTCACAGCAAGAGAGTGAATAGGAAATGACTGGGGGACAGTCTCACTAAGCTGGAAAAATGAATTAGACACACTCCTCAACAGAATCCAAAAACATTACATTCAGTGAATAGAGAGAAAAGGTTAGAGCAAGAGGTTGCTTACCATTCCCACTTGGAGTTGAAATGTGTTTATGGGTACGTTATACCTCCTTATGATATGTGGTTTGTCTTTCAATCAGATTTTACAGAAAAGAACCCATTCATTGAGCAGTCCTTCATTTTTTTTACATGAAGTTCAAGTTTTGACAGAAGTAGGTTGCATCAGAGGTAAATCTCAACACTTTCCTGTGAAAAACTTAAAAAAAATCCTAGAAGTGAAATTGTGGAAATTGCTATGACCTTTGAGACACCATCCTTTACAATATGCAGTAAAAAAATTTGCTGCTCAGGCTTACATCAAGTTTACAGGAACATAAATTGCGACAATTGAGCTGCAAGCTTTATGTTCTTAAATCACATGATTATTTTTCAGGGTATTGGAAGGGAAGGTAGAAAATAGCAGATTTCCATCCATCTCAAGAAATAATAAAAGTCTTACTGATTACCTTCAGTATTTTGCTGCAGTATGTTAGGTCATATTTAACCCCTTCATTTTAAAGAAAACTTCTTTTAGAAAACATCTGCTCTTCAAGATAAATCAAGACACTGATAATTTGTCTGATAAGGTGAACCTAGTGCACAAGTTTATTTTTGTCTGGAGTGTGACATAGAAAGGCATAGATAGCAGGAGATAAACCTGTAGAAGCCCGTAGACCTACAGAATTATATCTGTTTATACCAGTTGAGGATCTAATCAAAACACATCCATGTCATAAAGTAAAAGCTAATGTTTGATTTAAAATAATATTGAGGAATCCTTTAATAAGGCAAAAAAGAAAAGAAACTATAGGAGTCAAACAAAAGGAAGAATAAAAACTGTGTTAATATTAAGAATTGCCTTACTATTTTAACACAGTTGTTGGTTTAAAAACAAACAGACTGACCCCAGGATCACATGAAGGAGCAGTGCTTTTCAATTAATCATTAATGCTGTGATACTGTTGATGACTGATTATTAACATTTGTTTATTTCTGGAGGAAAGGAAGAGAAAAAAGTAAAAGGGAACTTCGTACATTTTGTGGTAAAGCCCACCTCATCCTTAGCCCATGTCTGCTAGGTTACCATTGAATTGAATTAAAAATTTTCGAACGAGTACTGCTAGAAATTTTCCCAATGTGTATAACATCTCTCCTTGGTCATTGGATTTAAGCAGGGGATGAGTGGTACCAGCTGGCTCATGCTCAACTGCTTATGGGTATTCATTCCTTAGAGAGTCAGAGAGTACAAAGACTCCTCCTGGGAAGTGCAGGCTTGGGTTTGTGCTCCTTATGTGCCTGTCACAGTGAGTAATTTATTCTCTTCACCTTATTCTGTGAGACGCATTTCCTAACTTGATAAGAGAAAAGGAGAGCAACATGCTAATAAATAATGTGGTGTAGATAGCAAAAGATAACCCAAAAAATAGGAAGCGCAGAAGGAAAATGTGTTCCCTAGAGGAGAATTTATTGAAAGCTGAGGTGTAACAATAAGAAGATACATTCACAAATCTCTGAAGGCAGCTTTGCACTACTTCAGCACTGCAGAGCAACTTAAATCCAGCTTAAATTTCTAGTGGAGTATGCTTTTGTGTAAGTGATTCCTCCAGCTTCGTAAGGCTATTCAGAGGTATGTGACAAGAGAAGAGCTGTGTCTCAAGTGACCTGCTCCCTCATGATTCATGCAGATGGTTTTGAAGCCTCCCCTTAAATTACTGCAAGCACAGTTTAGAAGCAGCCCAGGAGTACAGGCCAAAGCTTGTTTTCATCATTATCTGTGTTTTCTTGATGAGGGAAGGGAGAGGAGAGAAAGCCTGAATAATCTAGCCACATCATGCTACAAACCAAATTGGTTCCTGGTACTGACTTTGTTTTGACTTTTTCTGCATGAGTGTCTCTATTGCATTGCTCAAAATACAGAAGTCAGGCGGTCTGCACAGATGAACTTTGGGCTAGATAAGATCTTGAAGGTGTAGAGTTTTCCCTGTTTTCCATTCTCACTCCTTTGTGTGAGCCCCGCATTACTGCAGTGTCTAAATACCTCATAAACTTTAGTACATTTCTCTGTACAACACTGGTATAATGTCAGTACAGAAACACATAACAAGTTGTGTCACTGCCTATGGACATGGGAGAAGGTAGTAGAGATAAGAGATGGAACCAGTAGAATAGTTACATGTTTTGACATGAGGTGCACTGCCTTGCTTTTAGATGTTGAGTGCCTACAATGGACACAAGTCTGTTAGGCGTATGTAACTTGCACAAGGCACATGGTGACTTAGGCCATTCTAATGGCATAAAAAATAGCTATATATATGCAGAAATAAGCTGCTCATAGTTAGAAACAAGAAGCACACAGGCAAGTATTGTGCCTGAAATTGTTGATGGACTCTCAGAGTTGGGATGCTTACTGCTTGGAGCTTCTCTTCTGCTTGTCCTCTGTCCTTCCTCAGCTGAAAGAGTGTGTTTTCTGCTTCTTACTTACATTACTGCTGGAAGAGGACACAAAAAGAGAGAGAAAGCAGTGGTGGTGAAAGTATCCTTTTCCCTACTCTTACAGTTTTTGTAGGTAGCAAGAGAGAGATTCAGCTTCTTTACTGAAGGTAATTCAAGACCTCATCTCCCAGGAGACTGACTGAGCTACAAAAATCCAAATTGTTTGACTTTGGGGAACTATCTGTTTCTCCTGTTGAAAATATTTCATTGTTAGGGAGAGGGGGAAAAAAAGAATATGACATTAGCTAATTGATTCGGTGTGGGTTGCAATTCTCTCTGTTAGGGTTAAGATGCTATATAGAAACATTTTTGTAAGAAAGAACTGGACACCACACCTCCCTGCTCCTGGCTGAGCATTCTGAGCCACTGGGTTATGCAGAACTGTGGGAAGAGACCAGAGATGGGGAAGAGAAGACTGTTCAGGTTGCCAGCTGAGGGTATTGAATGTTTATCTTCACATAAGTCTCCCTTTCATAAGGTTAAGTGATTTGCCTACCATAGAGAAGCTCATGGTGAAGTGGAGGCTTAAACCTAGTTCTCCAAGGTCTAGGCTGACAGTTCAATTGCTTCTTCTGGCCTCTCTAGTTGAGTATGCCTACTCTTCCTCTTGCCAGTTGTTGGCCTAATTTACAAAGACAGGGTTTCTCTAAACAGTAGATGGACTACATGTGTGTTACAGCATTGTACTGCAGTATGTTTCTTTCCAGTAATACAATCTCAGACAAAAACTCACCCTTTTTCTTTTTTCTTTTTTTCCCCAGCTAAAACAGACTGATAAGAACAAAAAGAGAATCTATCAAACTTGTGGTATGACTGAACTAAATGTGATCAGCTTTGGATATCTTTATAATCAGGTGTCTTTGCCAAACACAAGCAAGAAAAGAGTATGTAAGGTGTGTACACAAATTTCCACATAGACATCTCCTACAAGAGAACAAGTTACCTTGCAAAGCTTCAGTAAGGGGTCACATCTTTTTTTTTGTGTGTGTTGTTAACAATTATTCTATCGCAAATGCTACAAGTTATGAAACACAAGAATCATCTCTATAGAGAGAATAACTGTAGATAAAACGAGGAGGCAAAAAAAAATGAAGTCATATTTTGTGACATACATTTCCTTCTGGAATATGCATGCTGGCAGAAACCCAAAAATTATTATAAAGGAAAAAATCACTTTCATTTCTGTTCATTTCCATTTGCCAGGGCCAGTGAGATATTCTGTGTCTTGAATGAAGCTGAAATGAGCAATGTTCATTATTCGTTTAACAATAGCTGCATATGCAGTGTGCCTTGCCTTTTCCCCTGAATATTGGTGCTACCTACCTAAATTTGCAGAGCTGGTAAAAGCTGTTATATTTTGAGAACTGTAGCTAAGGAGCAAGGAAGAGGTAGGGGGAGGAAAAAAGTGAAAGAATTGTTTTGTTTGTTTTCTGTTTAAACTTCTGGTGAATCACTGAAGAATTATAAAACACAGTTTCAGGATGAGAAGTAGGTGCAGAAAACCTCATTTTGAGGGTTTGTGCATTATCACAATAATTTCTATATTGAATCTTCATATTACTCAAGCAAAATCGATGTCTACATACAATTTAAAATATTGATTAACCTTGTAACTATATCCTGGCATCTGAGGTTCAGACTGGTGAATTATTTTTTCTCCATTACCGGCAGCAGCAGTAATGATTCTGTAGGATAGTAGTTTATTGAAATATACCAAATCCAGAACTATCTACAGCTCCAAGTGACTAACTGAAATTGAACTCTGTAATACGGGTTACTATTTACACTGTCTTAGCTTGATTGTCTCCGCAGCACTAATGGGTATTTAAAAAAAAAATAAAAATTGAGCATTGGCACACACAAATCAGAAGACAGAAATGCCTTCACTGAAAGGCAGTTAGCAGTGAAATGCTTGAATAATTTTGGAAAAGTAGTTGTAGGGTGTTGTCATTATTTTTTTTTTTTTTTTGAGCCATTTGCTATTAGAATATTTTAAGATTAATTTGCTTGTGCAGTTCAGACACCTGAAGGGCAGCTGCCAATATGTCACCATCCAGTTCCCGTGTTTCTGAGGGAAACTAGTTTCTGAAGTTTCTGAAGGAAACTTCAATACAGTCAGGAATTATTTCTAAATACTTATTGTGTTTTTCTGTTGAGGTATGGTGATCTCTAAAACTCTATTAATCATAATTTAATTCCCAAGAACAATTGATAGAACATTCTGCTACCACATCAGCTCCTGCTTTAAGGATTTATGCTTGCCTGACAATAAAATTGTCTATGGGGAGATAAGACCTCTCTCCTGGTATATGGAGGGACAATTTTTTTTCCTTCTGTCAACCATACTTTGGTTCAAAATAACCAGCCTCACCTAACAAAGGGAGAACCACAAACTGTATTTTTAATTAATAGTTTACAGACAAAAATAGGAAAACAAAAAAATAAAAAGAGCAAAAACCCCTAAACCCATTGTGTGAGTAGTATGATAAACAGCTAAAAAAAACCCAAAAAACAAACAACAAACCAAACACTTTGTATGTATGAATACAAAACATCAGTATTAAATGATACTTGAAGTTCACTGTCTAACTGGACAAAGTAATTTTCTTGGGTTTTCAGGCTTGCCCTTAGAGCTTCAATATTGAACACAGAATTCAGCCTGCCACTTATGTGCAGCTGACATTGACCGTACTGGGAGAGTTTTGATTCTCAAGTCACAATTTGTCTAACATTTTTATTGATCATATGCAAGTGTTTGCTCAGCATAGGGTTTTCTGAAGTGTTCTTGGAGAGGAGACCTCAAGTGTGCTTACCTCAAGGTCTCCTTTAAGTGAACTGGGAAGATCTGCCAGAGATGAGGCTGAGAATAGAACAACATGGTCTTGAGAAGCAATTGTCCCTGGGCTGGCTCCTCTAATACCTCAGTTGCTCTTAATATTTCATTGCAGATATAGTCCCTGACTCTCAAAATACTTCAGTCCTTGGTGCATTCCTGTGTGAGGCTGAGGTGCAATTTTTCTTCTTTTTTTCTTTTTGTTTGAGGAGGACAGTTCAGACAGCTTCTGTAAGCAGTGTTTTTCTAAACTCTGCTTTCATACGGTGAAATTATAGATGCTCCTTGTTATGATTTCTCGAGACAACTGGCATGTGACTATCAATGTCTCGTAGAATAGCTGTTCTGTATTGTAAACACTTGTTCATGCCCCTTCTCTAAGCAACATCATTGTTGACTGCTAGTCTTTTATTTTTCAAACAGTGGAAATGTCATCTTCATTTCCATCAGCCTTGTCTACCTGCTTGTGATTTTGACATTCTCCATTGGCATGGGTCTTGGGTATGTGGGAATCTACGATGTACCCTTACAATAAAGTTCTCTACCTTGACGGCAACATCTTGGCACAAGGCAAAATTCTGGGTGGTTTTACCCCTACACTGCCTGTTGATCGATTTTTATTGCTGTAGCTACCCCCATAACCATTTTCCACCATCCAAGAGTCAGTATAAACATAGAGAGTACTGGCCATTTTTCTCATTCAGCAACATCTGGAGTCGACTGGGTGGCTTTCACTTCTGCAAACTGACTTGATTTGCCTTTTCCTTCAGCAGTTTGAGATGTGTCATCTGGATCTCTCTAAAGCAGCTTTCTGCTTCTGTTGTTTTTCCAAAATATGAGAGGACACATCAAAGCATATTGATCCCAATTTCTTGGTAATTTATTATACAGTGAGGCCTTTTTGTCATTAGTCAACTCCTCAGGTTGTGCTCAAAAATCTCTGCCTTCTGATCAGTCCATTCTGTGATTTCTGGGTGGTTGATATTCCTCAGTAAAGCTCGTTGCATGATCAGTGCTACCCACTTATTGTGTGTAGCATCAGTCACACTGCAAAAGTCAAAAGCAGACATTAATGAGTCCTGAAATTTGGTGTACAGCAAGAAAAGGAGCCGGTAAGGGAACAAACAAACCAGTGTTGAGAACAAGAACATCAACATTGTGAACAGCAACAGCTAAACAGGTATAACAACTGTAAATTCGGCCTAGCACATTCTGATCAAATCTATAGTTATCTTCAGACTCAGATTGAGTGCAAAAAAGGACTGTTTTGTGTTGACCCCAACTGACAGATCCCTAACCAGTCTTGGGCCATCCCCCCACCTCAGCTTCCCTGCTGCAGGGTGGGAATTGAAAAGGCACAAGTGAGGGGAAAAAAAACAAAAACAAAAACATGGATTCAAAATAAAAATACTTTAATATGTGGGGAGGGAAGGAAGAAGGAAATAAACAAGTGATGTAAAAACAGTCACTCACCACTGGCAAACCAATACCTAGTTGGTCTTCAAGCAAGTGGAATTTAGGACCTACCCATTAGCTGAACATGATGGAATATCTTGTTGGGGTCAGCTGTCCTGGCTGCATCCCCTCCCAGCTGCCTGCCCACCCCGAACCTATTTGCCAAGGTGGGCAGAATCGGAAACAGATGAAGTCTTGACACTGTGCAAGAACTGTTGAGCAATAGAAAAGGCACTGTTGTATTATCAATGTTGAGCAATAGCTAAAGCACTGGTGTTTTAGCAACACTGGTTTGGCCACAATTCCAAAACACAGGACCACGAAGGCTGCTATTAGGAAGATAAATTACATCCCAGACAGACCTATTGCAGACTAGTAATGTCTTGTAAATATCTTGTAAAATACCTGCTTCTTATCCTAAAAACTTGTTCACATCCCTTCTCAAAATACCACCACCTCTTATGACCACCTGTCCTTTATTTTTCAAACTGTGGAAATGTCCATGGCAAAACTAAACTCCTGTAGAGATGATTTCTTTCCTGTTTTGCAATAAATGGTTGGAAGCTGAGGTGCACTCATTACACCACAAGAAGTCAATCACATCCTTAGGATCAGCTTCTTCCCTCTCCACAAGCATATTCAGGGTCAAGACAGCCAATCTCTTGACCATTGAGCAAAGCTGAGTTCTTCATCCATGCTCCAGCATACACGCAGAGAACAAAATCCCACTCTCTGTAGTTAAATCCACCCTTTTGCAAGAAAGAGGCAGCACATTTGTGACACATGCATAAGAAATTTAAATTAAATATATGCACTTACTGTATGACATATGGCTAGAGGCTCCAGTTGCAGACCATGACTATTGTGTAAGATGCGGTAAAAACATGTGATCAAAACATTTCCATACTAGAGTTGATCACACAGCTATCAGTTTGAATCCAAGCAAACAGTGAGACAATATCAGTGTGATAACCAGTAGTTCCATCACACCAGGAGCTGCACTGCTGTTAATAGGCATTCCTCCCAAAAAAGGGTGGATTTAACTACAGAGAGTGGGATTTTGTTCTCTGCATGTATGCTGAAGCATGGATGGAGAGCTCAGCTTTACTCAGTGGTCAAGAGATGGATGCCTTGATCCTGAATATGCTTGTGGAGAGGAGAGAAGCTGGTCCTAATGATGTGACTGACTTCTTGTGGTGTAATGAGTGCACCTCAGCTTCCAGTCATTTCTCCATGCAAGTGAGAACGAAGACACCTTGCATTTTTCAAAAAGTCCTTAGATGTGGCAGAATTTGGGTCCTTCCAAAAAGTTTAAAGTCTGTGATTGGTGTGGTAAAAGTCTGAATTTCCCTTGTAGCCAAATTCTATTCCTAATTTGGCAAATTGAAAATCCTTCTTTACTGAGGATATGCAAATAACATATATGGTCTACTTTATCTTTAGACAGAATTTGCAAATTGCTATATGGGTTTTTAAGTCCCGGATGATCACTTTAGAGGCAAATGTCTTAATACAACACTGGAACAGAAATCACAGCCTTGTGGGAGGGGCTTGTCTTGTACTGCTAAGTGCCTATTTGTTTTTCTAAAGAATTATCTATTGCCTTTAAATTGAAACATTTGAAGTCCAAGAATGACTTGAAGAAGCAAAAGACAAAAATGTTGGGAAATACCATGTCAGCAGATCTAATACCTTCTAACCACATAATTTCAAGGCGTTTTTCTGCTTTGAATTCCTCTGATATTGTGGCTGACTTTTAATATATTTTTAAATGATATATAAATATTATCTCTCTGAACTTGACTGCAAAGTCTTATTCCCAGCTAAAAAAGATGAGAAAAACAAGTGGGTTTTGATGGACATTAAAAGCTTTGTTGTTCTTTCTCTTCTGAAGTATTATGACATTCTCATAAAACCCCTTTTCCCTTTAAAGCCAAAGCAATGCTCCAGTTAATAATGTAACACTGATGGCACCAGCCACCTCTAATCATGAGAGAAACAAGCTAGCCCAAACAAAATTCTGCTTGAGGGATTTGTTCAAGCAAATGTGCCCCTCACCACTCCACACTAGAAGCTGCTGAAGATAAGAAACGTGATGATACCTTAATATGATGCAGTGCTGCCACTTTTTTTTTGTTTTAATTCTGTGGGTGAAACAAA
This sequence comes from Nesoenas mayeri, assembly GCF_963082525.1. Classification (NCBI taxonomy): domain Eukaryota; kingdom Metazoa; phylum Chordata; class Aves; order Columbiformes; family Columbidae; genus Nesoenas; species Nesoenas mayeri. Next base: position 83,740,715 of record NC_137543.1, read on the forward strand.
GGAATTTTATGCGTGCTATCTTAACTTACACCTGGAATAGTGCTATGTAGATGTAGTAAAGGCTACTTTGGCAGAAGCGGGATATTTATTAGAAGGCTTTTGACACTACTACCTCTTAAAAAAGGAGGAGGTGGTTAGAAGTATGTGCAGCAATAAATATGTGACAGACTCCCCTTGATTGGAAATTTTTATAGGTTAAAGAAACTTCCTGTCTAGATCTCATCCTTGTGTGTCGGTCTGGATGGGATGACATTCTAAGATGCCTTTCCACTCTTTGTTTCTGTCTCCATGTATTAGTGTGAGTGTTCTCAGACACATTTCACTGTGCCAAAAGTAGCTGTTCCTCTTCTATGCTTCACATTGAAAACATGTGTAACTTGCCTTTAACTGCTACTGTAACCCCACAGTGAGCTATGGAGATGAAGCCACAATGCTGAGTTGGAAAGGATCTGGACTGTAAATGATACGTTACTTCTCTTAGACACTCTGCTTTTAACCTTACATTTGGGGTCAGGAATGAGGGTGCTGCTTAGCATTTGCAATTCATGAAATTCTAATAGAGGGTAAATAGGTGGAAGTGCCCTTCTGTGGCCCTAGTTGCTGGGACAAATTTCTGCTCCCCTAGCTGACTTCAGCACTCAGCACTGCAATGTGTTCTACCAGGTGTGTGGAAACAGGATCCCTATGCAACATGAGTGGAGGCCAGTTCTGTAGAAGATTCAAAACCAGTTACATAGGCTTGTTTTCTGGTAACTGAGGAGATGTGGATAGAGGGTGGGCACTATAGACACATAGTTTTTTTTTAAAGCAAAGGCCTCACTTAAACATAATGATCCTTAGGACCCTGACTACTTAACTTCATTTCTGAAGCTTGAAACTGACTATTTTTGCTGTCATCTGCGTAAATTAGTTTCCTGGCTGTTATGGAATAACTTCAGCAAGTGAATGCTGAACTAGCTTGTTCATGTTTTACTGACAGGGCAGTTCCCCCCACCCCCCAGAAGAACTCGTAATGAATGATCCGACAGGTTTATTTCATGTGGCTATATGTTTATTTCCAGGTATTTCTAGATAACACTGCTTGTCGGTGTAAGAGCTGCATAGTGCTCTGTGCTTTTGGTGGTTGAAGAGGCAACAGAAGCCTTGTTTGGGGTAGCTGAATATGGCTTAGGCCTTATTTGCATGGCAGCAGTGAGAGCTGGAAGCTGAGTGTCATGGGACAGGAAGATCAGTTGAGAGTTTCACTTGTGGGATGTATCCAGGCTCAAGCGAGAACTACTTGAGCTGCTGCCTGAGCTCATAGGTAAAAGAATGTCTGAAGAGCTGGTGTGAGGAGGGAGCAGGTCAAATACACATGCCACTGGGAAACTTTCATAAGGGGAAGAAGTTCTGCTGCATGATCTTGCTCTTGGATACAAGGACAGGAAACAGAAAGAGGAAGGTAGAGGAAGGTAGAGACTAATGAGAGAAAGACTTGTGTGGAGTGTGCTGGGTGGGAAATGAGGTGTTCTGTGTGTTGGTCTGCTTGTGTAGTATTCAGCGCAGGTGTTGATGAGAGAAAGACTTCTCAACTGTGCAATTTCACAAGGAACCATTAACATTCAGTGGTGTGAAGTATACAATGGTCTGTGGTTTTAATGACAAATTTATGAAAATTGTACTTTACTGATTCTCCAGGGAAACAAATATAGACCCTGTGGTGATTTCATATTTGTTAATGCAAACTTAGCTAACATACAACAGTGCTGAAAATTGTTGGTCTATTGAACTCAGTGGCAGAAATCCTTGGGCAGCCTCATGTCAGCACCTTATTCTATAAGGGACCTTTGCAAAAAACCTCAACAGCAGGTACTCCGTCTGCTTCTTTTTCCTTTGTAGCATACAGGAGTGGACTGAAGCATCTTCATGGGAAAATCTGCTTAAGAATATGATCACATGTGGAGTGAATGATCTGTTCTTTTTTCACTGCCCTAGCAGTGCTGGTTAATTTTCACTGCTAAGACTAACCTCCCAAGTGCAAGAGTACTGGGTGAGGGGGGGCATTCTGAGAGAATGATTAAGACTCAGTCTTGAATCACTGAATTCAAAGAACATTTTGCCATTTAACTTCAATCAGATCAGGATCAGAAGCCCTTTGTCAGAATGTGAGGGCCCGAACAAGGGCATCCTGAAAATGAAACTTTCATTCTGTGACTGAGGCTGTTGGTATGACAGTCAGGAGAAACAGGAAGAGTTCTTGTGCAGCATTACATATTGATATCAATAACTTAATGAAAAAAAGATCAGAGATATTTGAAAGGAAGTTCAAAACCTTTTTCTTAGAAAATGAGAAAAAGGGCAATATATGTTTTTGTTTGCTGGTATTGAATGGGAGCAGTTGCTGGTAGCTGTGATAAATTCAGAAGCAGAAGCCTGTTTTGCTAATAAATATTTGATTTTTTCAGCACCCAGAGAAACATGTTGCATGGGACACTGTACAAACATATCATGGAATATTCTGTTGCCCTGTACAATTCTCAGCTAAAAAAAAGCCCCAGCCAGTTTAGGAAAATAGAAATCTAAACATACTCCGAGGCTTTCTGCTTTTGCAATTGCTGTAATGGGATAAAGTTAATTTATTACACTTATGACAGCCCTTGTTTCAAATGCTTGGATTATTAAAGAGATGCAGTTCTTTTATAAGCGTTGTGTGGTGTGGTGAGGACTGCTCTTTAGGGAGGAAGGAATGAGGGAATAGGAGAGAGAAGGGACAAAGTCCTTATAAGCTTCAAAGAACATAAATGTTTCTTCATTTAAATAAAGGCAAAACACACATTCTCTCTATGAACACTGTCTGTCCTGTTTGTGCTGCCCATGTTCTCCAGCTAGAAAGCTTGAAATAATTTCTCCCAAGTAACAAGTGATAGGACAAGAGGAAATGGCCTCAAGTTGTGCCAGGGAAGCTTCAGATAGGATATTGTGGAAAAGTTCTTTATGGAAAGGGTTGTCAGGCATTGGAACACACTGCCCATGGAAGTGGTGGAGTCACTGTCCCTGGAGGGGTTTGAAAGGTGTAGAGATGAGGTTCTTAGGGACATGGTCTAGTGCTATAATGGTTGGACTCAGTCTTGAGGGTCTTTTCCAACGTAAATGATTCTATGATTTCATATGTGGTCCTCTACGTTACTTTTTAGAGACATTACATTGTTTCTGATGATTAGAGGCAGAGTCTTTGGTGGAATTCCAATATTATATGAATGGCTCTGTGTTCTGGGTGTGGTTAAAGCACTATACTGAGGTATAAATATGTCCTCAAGACTTAGCACTATTCACCTATATTACATTCTTAAAATGGGTGTTACACCACAGATTTTGGGGAAAGTAACATCACTGGCAACGTAGGCCCACTGATGAATGGTATGGGTGCCCTGGTGACAGAAGATAGAGAGAAGGCAGAGTTACTGAATGCCACCGTTGTCTCTGTCTACTCTGCTGGAGGCTGTCCTGAGGAGCCTCGTACTCCTGAGGCCCCAGAGGAAGTCAGGACAATGGAGGAGTTTGACTTAGTTGATGAGGACTGGGTTAAGGAGCAATTAAGCAATCTGGACATCCATAAATCCATGGGTCCAGCTGGGATGCACCAGCAGGTGCTGAGGGAGCTGGCTGAAGTCATTGCTAGGTTACTTTCCATCATCTTTGCCAAGTCTTGGGAAACGCGAGAGGTGCCCGAGGACTGGAGGAAAGCAAATGTCACTCCAGTCTTCAAAAAGGGCAAGAAGGAAGACCCAGGTAACTGTAAACCAGTCAGCTTCACCTCCATCCCTGGGAAAGTGATGGAGTGACTTATCCTTGGTGCCATCTCAAGGCATATCAAGGATAAGAGGGTCATTAGGGGCAGTCAACATGGCTTCAACAAGGGGAAGTCATGCTTGACTAACTTCGTAGACTTTCATGAGGACATAAGGTGGATAGATGATGGCAAAGCACTGGGTGTGATCTACCTTGAGTTCAGTAAAGCATTTGACACAGTCTCCCACAGCATCCTCACAGCTAAACTGAGGGAGTGTGGGCTGCATGATCAGGTAGTGAGGTGGACTGCGAACTGGCTGAAGGAAAGAAGCCAGAGAGTTGTGGTCAATGGGGCATAGTCTAGTTGGAGGCCTGTATCTAGTGGAGTGCCTCAAGGGTCAGTACTGGGGCCTATATTATTCAATATATTCATCAATGACTTGGATGAGGGAATAGAGTACACTGTCAGCAAGTTTGCTGATGACACCAAGCTGGGAGGAGTGGCTAACATGCCAGAAGGCTGTGCTGCCATCCAGCAAGACCTGGACAGGCTGAAGAGTTGGGCGGGGAAAAATTTAATGAGATATAACAAGGGAAAGTGTAGAGCCTTGCATCTGGGTAGGAACAATCCCAAGTTCCAGTATAAGTTGTGGAATGACCTATTAGAGAGTAGTGTAGGGAAAAGGGACCTGGGGGTCCTGGTGGACAACAGGATGACCATGAGCCAGCACTGTGCTCTTATGGCCAGGAAGGCTAATGGCATTCTGGGGTGTATTAGAAGGGGGGTGGTTAGTAGGTTGGTAGAGGCTCTTCCTCCCACACCTGGAATATTGTGTTCAGTTCTGGGACCCTCAGTTCAAGAAGGACAGGGAACTGCTGGAGAGAGTCCAGCGCAGGGCAACAAAGATGATCATGGGAGTGGAACATGTCCCGTATGAGGAAAGGCTGAGAGATCTGGGTCTCTTTAGTTCGGAGGGTGACCTTATAAATGTTTATAAATATATAAAGGGGTGAGTGTCATGAGGATGGAGCCAGGCTCTTCTTGGTGACAACCAATGATAGGACAAGGGGTAGTGGGTTCAAACTGGAACACAAGAGGTTCCACAAAATTTAAGAAGAAATAACTTCTCAGTGAGGGTAACAAAGCGCTGGAACAGGTTGCCCAGTAGGGTTGTGTAGTCTCCTGCTCTGGAGACATTCAAAATCCACCTGAACATATTCCTGTGTAGCCTCATCTAGGTGTTCCTGCTCTGGCAGGGGGATTGGACTAGATGATCTTTTGAGGTCCCTTCCAATACCTAACATTCTGTGATTCTGTGAAAGTAGGACTTCAGCCCAAGATTATTAACTGTAGGTAGAATCAGTTCAGAGATAACTGCTGTATTATTACTGGAATAACAGAGGTAAAACTGAGCAAAGAAAATGAGTGGGAACTTAACACTGTATTTAGTGAAGAGTAAGCAGAATCAGGTAGGGATTTGACAATATTGGTGGATGATATTAAATTTGTAACGAGAAGTCTTAGAAAAATATATTAACTGACACAGCCAAGGACAGTCTCTACAGAACTTGAAAGCAGAGGAAGGATCTTGGTGATTCTTGGAACAGTCAACATTAGTGTAGAGTTAGGGGACTGGGATATGTTTTTTTTAGATTAGGAAGGCCTGTAGGAAGGCCATAAAATTTATCATGCAGGTTTTTAATTATCGAGATATAGATTAAGATAATAACTATGCACAAATTAAGAAAGGGTACATAGTGCAGGACTGCTTTAGTTGTTTTTGAGCCTGCTCAGTCACAGGCACTCTTGGATCCAGCCCTGGGGAATGGAGCCAACTATGACAAATGAGGTGAAGAGAAACTGTGGAGCACACTGGTGTCAGGCTGGGAGCAATGATGAGTGCCTAAGGAAGAAGCATAGAATGGGGTTTTTTTATCTTTGAGTTTAGTAAAGGCTAATGTTGGGAAAATGCGCCCGAGGAATTCCATCCGATTATGGAAATCTCCATCTGTACAACTGAAAAATATCTGTGATTTCCTTAGAGGGACTGTGTCCTGGTTAAGTCTACACAGGTTAAAGGCTGATAGGGGTAAAGTCAGTATGAAATTAGCATAAAGTATTAAGCTACAGCGTAACTGGTGCAGTAAGGAGAAGGACAGGATGATATACAGAAATGAAAGAAGACTATGAAATTTAATGCTTTTTCAATTGATGAAAATTATTTTTGCATGCTATTTGTCACTCCTGTTTCTATATCACTCTTTTAGAGCTAGGACTGTTTTGTCTGCTCAACAGGGTAGGTGAAGCTGACTATACCAGAGTATGTTGAGGATTTGTAACAGAATATTATAGGTTGTGCTGTGTAGTCTATAGATATATTTTTTTATGAAAAACACTTTGCTCTCTTTTCTGACTTTTGCAGTGGTCCAGAGTGGTGTTGGAGGAGTGAGGTGAATTATAGAGAAATAAGACACAGCCTTGGTTTTACCACCCACTAACAATAATGACTAGCCAGGCTTGAAGTGAGGAAGCAAGACACGGCCTTCTAGAAGATAAACTATCCTACTTCATACAGATAATTCCTACTCACAACAGCTCCTGAAGGAAAGAAACTGCATTCTCAGGCACAAGGGAATTGTCATCTTATTAGAGGCATTTATTTTTGGGGAGAGAAAAAAAAAATAAAAACATTACCACTTTTTTTTCCTGCTATATGGATAGTATAGAAAGGGGCAGAGAAAGTAGTTCCAAGAAAACTGAAGTAGATTAGAAAAAGGGCTAGGACAGTTCTGTTCAGTAATGGTTTTATTATCTATTTTCCATAATGGAAGAATGGAAATAAGCTTTATTTAGAGAATCTTTTTCTTAAGTTGCTGGAATAATCAGATAACTTGCAGCAAAGCATGAAATGGTCTGGCCTGATTCAAAAAAGCAAACCACTGCTATTCAATATAACCACCATAAAAGCCTGTGTTTAGTAAGAAACAAACTTTTTGTTGATGTCTTTATTATAGTGGTCATTTTTGGTAATTGTTTTTGTTTGTTTGGTTGGTTGGTTGGTTTTGTTTTATTTTTTATAAATGCATTAGGTCTTCTGATCAGTGAAATGTGATGGATGAAGAGATGTAAGACAGGAGCCATGTATTTTAAAAATACCATTTAGCTTAAGGATTACTTTTGAGGAAAATAAAATGGAGCTTTTTATGTAACAGTCATATTTGTGACCAAACTTCAATATAAATTTAATTTCTTTTTAAAGCATATACTTCGGTTATATTTGCCAAATAACTTGGTCAATGTAAAAATAATCTCCCAAATGATGGCTGTGGGATGAGGTGGGGATCAGGGAGCAAGGTTTTCCTCAGAAGTGCTGTGAAAGACGATGTTTTAGTTCCGTCATCTGCTGAATGGGTTTGAACATACTTTATCCATTCATTTGATTGCTGCCTGAACCCTGAGAATGTTAACTCCTGTGAGAGTACCCAGGTGTTCTGGGTACCCATATGTTTAAAATATTTGTGTTTTTTTCCTGTCCACAGACATGTGGACAGAATACCTTGCCCTCATAGTGCATGGCACAAATTTCTGGATTAATCCAATCTCATGCACCCGCAGAACAGAAAAGGAGAGCAATGAATTGTGTTCTTGCAAATCCATCTAGTCTCTCCTTCCAAGACTGGACACATTAGGCTGGGTCACCTGCCTCCAAAAGACAGAGCTTTGAAGAAAGTTGCAGAGGAGCAGAAGAAGGTACTATAACCTAATGCCTTTCTCTGCTTTCTTTGGCTGACAGTGGCCTGCACCCTGTTTTCCTGAGGTCTTTGTCAGGTACTTGCTCCTGTAGCAGCCTGATATCTCACACTGTGGGTGAGGTCGGAGTGGCCAAATGGTTCACCCTTGCCTTTTGTTGCCCAAGTGACACAACCACAAACCTTAATGGCAAGATATTATCATTTCTTAGTGATCCCGAAATGGTCCTTCTTCCTCCATATGTCTTCTGATTTCATAACATGCTGGAGTTTCCCCTCTATCTTTCTAGCTTCCTTTCCCCATAATTGCCAGTCTGTAATGTGATGCCTTGCCTTACAGCTCCTGGTGAAGGACAGCTATGTTGGAACTGCCTATCTATGATGTGGGGCCACCTTCACTTACAGCTCCAGTACTAACTCTTCATTTCCTAAATCTGTGTTGCTGCTGCTGAGGTCTACCTTGACTTCATTAAAGCATTTGACACAGTTTCCCACAGCATTCTTACAGCTAAACTGAGGGAGTATGGTCTGGATGATCAGGTAATGAGGTGGACTGTGAACCCTCTGAAGGAAAGAAGCCGGAGAGTTGTGGTCAATGGGGCAGAGTCTAGCTGGAGGCCTGTATCTAGTGGAGTGCCTCAAGGATCAGTACTGGGGCCTATATTATTCAATATATTCATCAATGACTTGGATGAGGGAATAGAATGCACTGTCAGCAAGTTTGCTGATGACACCAAGCTGGGAGGAGTGGCTGACATGCCAGAAGGCTGTGCTGCCATCCAGCAAGACCTGGACAGACTGGAGAGTTGGGTGGTGAAAAATATAATGAAATACAACAAGGGCAAGTGTAGAGTATTGCATTTGGGCAGGAACAACCCCAGGTTCCAGTATAAGTTGTGGAATGACCTATTAGAGAGTAGTGTAGGGAAAAGGGACCTGGGGATCCTGGTGGAAAGCAGTATGACCGTGAGCCAGCGCTGTGCCCTTGTGGCCAGGAAGGCTAATGGCATCCTGGGGTGTATTGGAATGGGGGTGGTTAGTAGGTCGAGAGAAGTTCTCCCTCCTCTCTACTCTGCCCTAGTGACACCACGTCTAGAGTATTGTGTGCAGTTCTGGGCCCCTCAGTTCAAGAAGGACAGGGAACTGCTGGAGAGAGTCCAGCACAGGGCAACAAAGATGATGAAAGGAGTGGAACACCTCCTGTATGAGGAAAGGCTGAGGGAGCTGTGTCTCTTTAGTTTGGAGAAGAAGAGACTGAGGGGTGACATTATAAATGTTTATAAAAGGGGTGAGTGTCACAAGGATGGAGCCAGGCTCTTCTTGTTGACAACCAATGGTAGGACGAGAGGACAAGAGTCTCCCACTTTGTAGATGTTCAGAACCCGCCTGGGCACATTCCTGTGTAGCCTCACCTAAATGTTCCTGCCCCAGTAGGGGGATTGGACTAGATGATCTTTTGAGGTCTCTTCCAGTCCCTAACATTCTGCGCTTCTGTGATTCTGTGACTGGTTCTGTATTTCATCTCTCAGCCCTATGATGCCAGGGAAAGCTTTTGAGTCTTTCACTCTAGGAAATTGTAAAGAAACTGGGAAAATTGCCTTAAGAAAATGGACAGATATTCAGGGCAGGAATACTGAAATGAAATAGACAAAAAAAATTTCCTGTGGATATGGATCACCTTTTTGCTATATGAGCTTATTCCTCCCCATCAATTTTTTTCTGTTGTTCAGTGAGTATAAATCAGAATTAGTATTTTGAAGTTAGGGTAGGGCTGGCAGTTTAAACAAGTTGAGGATCTGCTCTCTATTTTCAACCAACAAAACGTTAATTTGGTGCAGACACATTTGCTAAACCCCTCAGCTTTCAATGTGAAGTTCTTGCTGTGGCAGATAATGGCTCAAAGGTTTTGCTGGCTATTGTACATGAACAGGAGCTCTTCTCCTCATCTTTTAAACTTAGCAGAGATTCACAGAGGCAGCAGGATTCAAAGTTATGAAATTTTTCTAATATCCAGCAGCCATGTAATTTTTTCCTTATTAAAGACATTTGCCTAATTTTTATGTAAATAACTACAGCCTGGTGGCCACTCTAATCCAACAGCATTACTGCTGGCAAACAAGGGATTAAGAAGAAAATGCTGTATTGAAATTAAAGCTGTAGGGCCCGATAGAGTCAGGTTACCATTAAATTCTATAGATACTGTATCCTTCTTGCCAGTTCCATTGCTCTTTAATCCAGTGCTCAGGGTTTTCTATAACTAAAAATATTTATTTAATCCTTTTTTTCACACACAGTAATGCAAACCTTGATGCTGAATAATCCACCGAGGTTTGCATATTTATTATAATAGATCTCCGATTCATTAAATTACCAAATTTTACTGACAGCAGAGCAGGGTGGAAAAATTTCAACATGGCCTTGCAAAGCCAGCAGTTTCTCATTTCTGAAGATGAATGTGATCGCTATTATTGCCTGTTTACTACTCTTTAGCATTAACCTTTATAAAGTGATGGAAGGATGGGAGGAACTCCAGGCCAGGCTTTCAAACTGCAGTAACATGTATTTTTTCTCAATCAACATTTGATTGAACTAAGAAACCAGGGGATAAGTGTTTACAAGGGCATTGGATCGGAACTCCATTGCTAGACATTTTGGGTTTTGTTTGGTTTGCACTGTGTTAGTGGTATCATATGGTCTTTGAACATTCATCAGTATTATGGTATTTGATACTGCAAACACATGCCAAGAAAAGCAGAAGCCCAACATGAAACAGTGGGATCAAAGATGCATATGTTCTCTAGTGGCTGATAAAATGTCTCCCCCCAGCCATCTGAGTGTCTGATCTGCAGACACTAATCTCTGGAATTTGTGGTGATGTTCCTGGTCCCTAATCGGTGTTATATTTCATGTGCATTTTGCTGGGACTATCTTGAGTTAAGGAGCAAGGGAAATATTACTCAGCGTAATATGATGTCCGTAACAGTGTTGAGGATCCTGATGTTTATTTAAGTTTAGCCCTGAGGGGCATTGGTGTAATTCTAACATTGGATGTAGATCATCTGAATTCTTGATTCAAAGCATTTGTAGCTGGTTTTATATATATTTATTTTATATATATATATATGGATATATATATGTATATATATATATATTTTTTTTTTTTTAACTGAAATTCCCCACAGTTCATGCCCACTCTTTCAGTGAGAGGCTCTTGGTCATGTGAACAAGACTTCTGATTGAAAAAGGAAAATAGACTTTTGTTTTTAGGCGAAACAGCCCCCACAGTGCATTCTACTAAACAAAACTGTGCTGGGAAGTACAAAAGAGAAACATTATTAAGGTATTCATTAAAACCAAAATGGGACCTAGCACCTCATGTTGGGACAAGATTTTTCTGTCACTAGAATAACTAAAGGAAGTCTAATTTTTAACTGTGCTTGAGAGGTACTGGAGACAAGAATTTAGTCACAGTTCATTTGGATTCCTCAGGAATGTCTTTGTTTAAATTAATACAACTGATTTCAGTTGTGAAGAGGCAGAACCCATATCTGAATGGGACAAAAGAAATCTCAACAGAAATTTGAAACAGGCTTTACATTTTATGATTTTTGACCTTCTGATTCCTAGGAGGAATGAATCATGCTCCTGTGAGGAATGATCTAACCTGATCTCTTCTTTGGCTGGAACTGAAGAACTGGAAGGGAATCTAGCGGGTGCAAAACACAGTCTTTGTGAGTATAGTTTTTTGTTGTTGTTGTTGTTGGTTTTGTTGGTTTTGTTTTGTTTTACTATATACATATATAGTTTTTTTTAAGTTTGTTTCTTGAACAATTCATATCCATTTACCAGCATGCCAGTACTGTTGCTTGGTGAGAGCTACTAAATTGACCTAACATTTTCAACTGCCAGTCTGTAAGTAAAGAGCAACATACAGAGCTGGAGAAATGCACAGAAAACTGCTTTGCAAATTTGGATCAGCTGTGCTGAGATATTTAAGATAAGTTCCGTAAACTGTGTGTTGATGAGATAAACACCAGCAATGTGAACAACTATGTGGGGGTTAAGAAAGAGTTTCTGCTAGCAGGAAAATTGGGTGAACAGAAGCTCTCAGTCTTAAGATTATTATTTTTCATAGTGTAAGTATGATAGACTATAGCTACTTAGTGAGGTAGACTGTATAAAATATGACAGAGAAGGCACTGGGCTGGCTGGATTTTTGGTGTGATATGATTCTGACCATTTTCAGTAATGTTCTTCATGCTGCAAACATACTAGGTTACAAAGAAAAACAGTGGTTTGTTCAGCAGTAGCATTTCCCAGCTGTAGTGATCCACACTAGACAATTTTTTTGTTAATGGATTTCTAAAATCTCAGAGACAATTTCACATTATGTTTGTGGCTGTAGGAGATGCTCCCCATTTTCAGGGCGAGAGGGAAATACATGGGGCCTTATCTTGGTTTCTCTTGTGCTGATGTGGACTGAGAAGAAAGTTTTGTACATAAATCTTAAGTAAGGTTTTGACCACAGAAAGGAAATTATGCATGTTTACTGCTGTCCAGGTTTAAACTGCTGTCCAGTTTTATTTGTATATATAAGATTAAATACATACACTACTGCCAAAGTCTAAATTTACTCTACTTTATACGCACGTAGGGATAATATATATATATATATATATATATACATTTGTACATGTATGGTCTTTCAAATAAATAGATTGTATGTGTTATCTATACTGTATGCATTTTTATATGTGTGTTGTATACATTTCTACAATCACATATACACACCCTATGTATGCATGTATGTGCAAAGCAATAATTTGTCATTGCCAAGCATATGCACTGCTTAAAAACATATCCATCAATACAGGTATTTGACGTTTTTGTCAGACTTGCCACAAAACCTCTTTTCTGAGTGGGAGGAATAATGAGGGAGAAAAAGGTGTTATTAATAGAAAATGGATCACTGAAATGAAATTTCATAAAACATTTTTTCCCACCTTTCATTAAACTTCTACCATTTTAAAATATACATTTTTTTTTTTTTTTTACTAGAAAAAGGTGTATATTTCTAAAAGTCCTTTCCAAGCTTCTTAAATGCTACTCTTCCTTGTTCCACTCTTCAAAGAGCAGCAGCCACGCTATCCCTCTTTTCAACTTCAAACTGTGCTCCTCTGTTGGTCCAGCACAGCAAGGGTGCTTTGAACCTGAGAAGAGAATCTAACTTCTTTTTTTCGGAACCTCAAGAACAACTTTTTGAATCTGCTGCAATTAGTATTTCACTTTCACCCATATGACCTTTCTTGACTTTTGCAGAACTAAACCAAATAATGATAAACATATATTTACACATGTGTATTTCCCTAGGGTCTGGCAGACGTTCCCTTTGTTCATACTTTGCAGGATTTTTTGAGTTCTGTTTAGGCCTTTAGGAGTAAGTTGTGATATCTGTGAAACTTTGCACAGGCCACTGATTTTGTGTGGAGCAAGCATGAATTGCCTTTGGTTTCCTCTCAGAGGTAACTTTTTCTCTGCACAGAGTGAAAAGGTTATGTGAATGTCAAAGGAAAGACTCAAAGTAATTGATCTTGTTCACTAGACAACCAGCCCCTCAGTGGCTTTTATTCTTGGTGGCCCACCTCGGCTGCAGCTATGTGAACTCTGAGTGCCACCATGTGAATTCAAGCAAAGTCGAGCTCTGCAGCTGCTCTCTGCTCTGTATTTGCACTTTGCCCCAGGTGATTTGATGGCAAGGGATCAATGGCTATAATCTGGATACATACCTAAATGAGGCCTTAAAATATACATGCGTTGGAGTGGAAAGCTGAGAAAGTGTGTTGCTCTTTTTTGTCCAGCTGTAAATAGCCAGGTCACCAGTACAAACGTGGCTGTCTAACATCAGCATTTCTAACTGATTGGTGGAACACCACTGAAGGTTCCTAAGAGCACTCTTTATTGCTCTTTTGTGCCAGAAAGTCACCCATACCAGCTCCATTTGCAATGCGGGACACATTACAGGTAGCTTCAGCATCAGTGCATTAATTTGAAGTATCTAAAGTACTTGGTGGTCAAAGTCTTAGCCCACAGATAAACCCTTGCACTGCCTCATTGTGGGGAGACCCCTGGGAGCTACAATGAGTGTTTGGGGGGAGGGAAACCACTGCTGAGGTTGCATGTGTGTCCTGTAGGAGGCCTAAACTCTGAACCACTGGGACAGCAGAAGGAATGAAGTGCTGATTTTTGTGAGGATATCTGAAACCAACCTGCCTAAATGGGATGAGAATGTGACACGATATTGCAGTGCCCCTGTGACTTGAGAAAACATCTGTCAGAAAGAAAGGTACTTAAAATGACCCCATGCAGAAGATGTCTATAAATGCAAATACTTTAAGAAATAGACAATTATAAAGTAAACAGCACCTTTATTTTCCTTGAAACGGTATATTTTTATCTTTTTTTTTTTTTTTTTTTTTTTTTTCTCCCAGCAATTAAGTATTTCCTGGTCTTTAAACACCTACGTGTTTACAACATGCATTTTAGGCAGAGTAACTTGTCCAAATATCCTTTTGTAAGAGAAAAGCCTTCAAGTGTAAAGGGTTTGTTCATGGAAATTGGTTCAATAAAGCTTCACTTTCCATTCTTGTCCCCCCGTCCCCCAGCACATGTTCAGACTAAGCAGAGGCTTGCTGTTTCTCTGTAGTAATGTGGATTTTGAGTTGTTGATAAATACAAGCATGTTAACAACTAACATCAAAGGTTTACCAGATTAAAGTCAAAGGAAGATGAGATTTTCAAGGGCTTGGGTAAACAAAAAGGTTGAGATTCTCAATTATCTTTAAAAGCTCTTTAATACAAGCCTCAATAGTCTTAAATGAACAGAGGAACAAACATGTTCATTCTGTGTGCCAACCACAATGCTGCTGAGTTGCTTACTGTAACTCAGTTAAAGGCTACATAAGGAATGAGAGATAAGGCAAATAAGTTTGCCTGTAGAATGAGATCATTAAGAAAAGGTGACTTGGGTGTTTGATGTAGTAAGAGGTGGAGGGAAAACTAACTATATCTTAATGGGCATAGCAGATTCTGAGACCTATATGGCAATTATTAGTCATACTATTTGAATCCAAAAGGGCACCAGTTCAAAAGACTGCTTAGAAAAGCTCAGGCTGGGAAGACGAAGCTATTAAATCAGCTGTGCTCCACTGAATGTGTGTGGGTTTGGTTTTTTTCTTCCTTTCCTGAAAGTGTCAGAATACTTGAGGAAGATGATGAAATTTCACAAATGTTATAAGAAGGATAAGATTTGTATGTGCTATTGTTATAGAGATTTCTAGTCTTCTCTCAAAAGCCAAATGTACCTGATGTAAGTATGGTCAGATTGACAATAGGATAAATGTACCACCTGCTTCTATGAGATTAAGATTTAAACAAAACCACACAGAATGTGTCATAGATATTTATGAAGTGCAAGATTTCTAATCTTCTATCCACTGTTGAACTGTCTCTGAGTAATACGAAGAGTAGCCATAAGAGATTAAAGATGAAATATTATATAAAAAGCCCAAGCCCTGAACTTAACCCAACACCACATACTGTTCATACTTGAGTTGAAAACACAAAGAAGGAAAATTGTAATTGCTTTTGTAACTATCTGTGAGATGTAAAAAGTATATGTCTATAAAAATAATACAAGAAATAAAAAAAAAACAAAACAAAACAACCAAAAACCTACTTCAAGTTCTGAGTCCTTCATCTGGTTTCTATAACTGAAAAGGTAACTAGGATTTTTTTTTTTTTTATGAATCCTTTATACTTCATGTGTTGAGAATACCCAAGGACATATTTTATTTCTGTGTCTATAGAGTAAGTGCATGATAGGTGCTAGTTTAGTATATATATTCATACAAAATTTAAAAAGTGTTTGAAGTCACATACCATTCAAGGCATTATGTTCTACTCTTATAGAATACTTACAGGTAAATGGGTGTGAGCATCTAATGTTGACTGTGCTATCACAAACCATAATGAAGTTATTTTATTAACATAAAATGGCTTTCACTGGTGCTGTCTTGATTGTATCTAAAGTCAGTGAAATTTGGTATAAATTGAATGTGGAATGATGTAAATTTCAGGTATAAAACAATTTCCATGGAGCAAAAATCTGAATTTTTTCCATTTCCAGGTGTCTCACAAGTTACTAAGATATTTCACTTACCTGCTTATAGTTGTATTTAGTTTGCTGTACAACATTGCATGTATTTTCATAGATTTTTCATTCTCTTATTTCTTAGAGATTTGCTTTGGTCATCACATTGCTGCCTGTCTTCCTGGTTAGTTGAATATGATGAGGGATCTCGTACCACTGTGATGGAACTTAATGGATAGGTTCAGTGACTTGACATTTTGTATTAGTTTATAATACAATCTTATCACTATGATTTGTGTTTAATGTTATCTTCTTTCAACAGTTTTAGTGGTTTTGAAATGTTATATTGAGGCATAAAACTTTACAAAAAAATAGTATTTGGTTACAGAGGGGAAAAAAAAAAAAACATTTTTCAGGACTGAGACAGAGAGGGCAACATATTCTGATGACTAAATATTTAAGGCGACAGCCTAGTACCATTCAAGTGTATGGACTCACAAACTGGCATTTCTTCCAGATTTTATATTTACTTTCTTCAAATGATGTAAACAGGGTTCCATAATTATGTCCATGTAAGAGCGCAAAACCTCAGAGACAGAAGTACACTGTGCAAAATAGAGCATGCGGGTGAATGTAACAGAGCGTATCATCTTCTGAGACTTCATAGAGGCTTAGCTGTTGACTAGCTTCTATTGTGTACTGCTGTCCTGCATATTACTATGAAATCAACTTTTCCATAGCTTTGTTTTCATTTGTATGGCAATTTTGCTTGTATGCTTTTTTTTTGTTGTTTATGATCTTCATAGTTTCTACCCTATAGTAACCATTTACTATGAGCTCTGTTACATAGGTTTCTGGCTGCTTTTGGAGGTAATAAGGCTTCTATTTTTTTTTTATTATTATTATTTTTTTTTTTCTCCCCTTGATTCACTATTTTACATCTTAAGAAAACACAGGTCTCTGCAATTCATTGATCTTAGAACAGACTGCAGTACTATTTCCAGTTGGGATATTGAAATACTGAAGTGTTCGCATGGAGAGAAACTGTAGCACTCATGAAAATTACAACAACATGCTGTGTGCTTCTCATAGGTAGTTAGAGGACACTATTGCACACAACATCTTCTTGTCTTTTGTTGTGTTAATCTTGCACTGACCACTAGCAAAGCTCTGTGTGCAACAAATGTAGAATATAAGCTATTGTCTGCTTCATCTACTTTCCCCAACACTCACTTCACCAGGCTGTTCTCACTCCTTTGTCATTATATTGTTGTTGCTATGGTGAATTAGGAAAATGCTGGTTGTTAATTTGATACTGAATGAGGCATACTCTTATCTCAATTAGTGGGGATTTACCCACATTATTTCTAGTATTGTGGAGGTGTAGACTCTTTTTTTTTTTTTTTTTTTCCCCATACAAAAACCTCTGTAGCTTCCAGCAGCCTTTGAAACAGCTCTTGAGAGATCCTGTGTCACTGTCATGCCAAGCAAGTGGAAGGTTTTTTACTTAATGAGGAGATACAACTTGTAGACCTGCCCATCTGGAAGAAGAGTGAAAAATAACTCACACTGTATTTTCATGGTCATTAGGGTTCCATACAATTACTCATCAGAAATGAACTAAAATTACAAAATAAGCAGGTAAACTGGCTCCAATTTTGTTTCCATATGAGCCTATTCCCTTAGGATTTCTGTTGGCTAATCAGTAAAATAAGGAGAAAAAAAAAAAAAACAAACACTAGCATTTTTTCCACTTCTCAAGGACCAGTCTTGAAAGTACTGAGAATTTCATGTCAGTCATGTGCTAATGAGGGCAGCACACAAGCAGTGAGCAAATATGAAGACTCTTTCACAATTTATGCAGAAAAACAATCCTTCCACATGTGCCCCTCTATTTTGTGGAAGAGCAGCTCAGTTATTTCTGCAGCTCTGTACTTTGTTTACTGTTGATCACAGGACTCTGGGCATGCAGAGGAGGCAATCAGATGGATGGAGAAGGATGAGTGCTATGTCCCTTCCTGGGAGTAGGATATCATGAAGAGATGATGTAGCCCAAGATCATTGCCATCGAGGCACTCCAAAAGTCAATTTAGACAGGCAACAAGCTCCAAACAGACTTTATTCTAAACAGAACTGTTTAGTAAAGAAAACCAACTAGAAAAGGGATGTATCTAAATTATTCAGCACTCAACAGCATTATAAAATGCAGTTGAGGATATTATTACTGTACAACCACACAAGAATAATGAAGATCCACTCACAAAAACAAGAGGTCTCCTTCACTCAAGGGTATCCAGAAGAAATAACCACTTTCCAAGGTTGGGCGAGGGCTCACTCAAGGATATCCAGAAGAAAATCACTAGCAGAAGAGAATTTGAGCACACTCAATCCAGGCAAGTCATCTTAGGTAGTGTCCCTGATCTAAGGGGAGGGCTGTTCAGAGATGCACTGCTCCAATAAGACCACAAAAAGGGGGTCTTTGGTGGGGACCTCATTTTATAGCCTGATTAGATCTATCTGTGATCATTATGAGCACAGTCCAGAAGTTTCTCAGCTTCTCTGGGCCTGAGCAACTCCTTGGCTGAGCACCATGTCTATTGACTGAGGGTTCTGCTCTTCCCGCCCCCCTCATTTGTGGGGGATGTGAACTTGAGAAGCCACCATTCCCCGGAGTGGAGGGACATGACAGTCAGCACCTTGGCACCAACCTGTGTGTACGTGAGGACAGGCACAGTGGGACACAAAAGGTGCTAAAGAGCCATCAGCTGCCCTGTTGAAAGCTTTGGTTCTCATCGGGGGATGTGCAACTCTCACAATCATCTAATATTTTCAGTGAAGTCCTGCCTACAAGGGGCAGAATATGACTGGGACCATGGAGCCCAGCTATGATGGAAATGGATTTTGGGACATTCTTGGGAAACCAGGCTACACAGAAGGGGCAGCTTTTTGTCCATTTTTTTTTTTTTTTTTTCAATTGGGTGCGATGGTATCATCTACCTTCAGCAGTTCTGTCCCAGCTGACATGATTGTCTATTAGACTTCTAAGTGCACATCTCCATGGAGGAACAATCACAGCAATCCTCTCATTTTTCAAGAGAAAGAGATGACCTGTCTTGAAATAAAAACAAACCAACTTTTCTCGGTTGCAGTCATTATAATGTCTATTATGAACTGCACACTTCAAATAAGATCTGTCATAAACTGAGTGTGTTTAACAATAATGACCAATAATATCTGGAAGGAAGCTACCAAGAAACAAAATTAAAACAGAGAAGGAGATGGTGTCTGTTACTACACAAGTCCAGTGAGTAAACCGTGAATCTTAATTACCTGTGGCAACATGACTGTAACGCAAGTTAACAGGAGGTGTACAGAGCATCTACCTACCTTTTTCTAACTGACACAATGGATATCTTACATTGCAAAAAAGGCAGTGCAGATGCTTTCAGATACAGAACAGAGTCTGTCACTCAGACAGTTGTCACCCTTCAGGAAAAGAAAAACTCCAGACAGGCTTTTTCTTATAACTGAAAAGCACTGTCAGCTTGACAGGTTCTGGGACATTGCCTGTTTAAATGACAAATACTCATACTAGTTGAAAATGAACCCTGCTCAGCATACATTGGCAATGTTTCGGTTTTGTTTTGGTTTTTTTTTTTCCTCTTTCTCATTTCTAAAAGGCTAGTAGATCATTTCTGTTCATTAGACTTGATAGGAATTAGGCAAGGAAAATAAATTCCCTCAGCCTCTTTTCATCTCAGAGCTGTCCCAGGTATTCTGCCTTAGAACTCCTTAATAATGCCAACTGTGGTGTGTCAATGTAGTGAAAGGTGAAAGCAAAAAAGGCAAATTTTACCACAGGAATGCGAGCACCATATTTGCCCATTTCCCTCGCTGACATCTTATTCTTTTTTTGTGTCTGTGTGTGTCTGTCCAGCACATGGGAGCATTCACAGTAATCCAGAAAAAATGGAAGTAGAGCAGTCCTGAAAACTTAGTCTATTAAAACTCTACTTCTTTCTAGTAGAGTGTACACTACAGAGGAATGTGCACAGTTACAATCGCCTGTCTTTCATGAGGCAATAACCTGAAAGTTTTTTTCTTTGTGGCATCACAAAGCAAAGAAATACCTTCTCTCACTCTGTTTCCACTTTTACTTACCTATCACATCATCAGGTAGATTTCTCTTACCATTACGCATGGCTTCACGAATAAAGCTTTAGTGTTACAGTCTCCTCAATGAGGAATCAGTGCAAAGCATTATCTTGTTAATATGTGTAGTTCAGAAATATGCTTTCATACCAGTGCGAAAATTTGTTTCAGTTTTGAGTCCTTTACTTTCTCAAGAAGCAGGATCCTGCATGATGGTTGTCTGATGAATTGTGCTGTGTGGAAATGCAAAATGAGAAAAGACATTTTTTATCATATGAATTTGAATTTTTTTCCTGTTCTGGAATGTGTAGATCTGAGGTTCATGGAGATGAATTTGAATCTTTACAGCATTTGGAAAGCTAATTTTTTTCACATGTTGTCTGAACATTAAGGACAAAATAATACTGATTTGCTGTCTGTATTGTTACTCGACGGCAAACAATATAGCAAAGGGATGCAGCAGGTCTTAATTACTTCAGGAT
This sequence comes from Nesoenas mayeri, assembly GCF_963082525.1. Lineage (NCBI taxonomy): Eukaryota > Metazoa > Chordata > Aves > Columbiformes > Columbidae > Nesoenas > Nesoenas mayeri. The sequence goes on from NC_137543.1 coordinate 83,761,016, forward strand.
CATAACGTAACTTTAGTAAAAGCACTGGAAAGATAAGCTTCTCATTTTAGTTGTGTAATTTAATTACATCAATGATATTAAAGAACTCTAGAGCAAATCCCAAAGACTCTAAAGCCTGTCTTCTTGCATGTCTATGTACATTCAGAAGAGATCAAATATGCACGTATTTATGACATCAGAACAAAGCTGTTACTAGGGTGTCTTTTTTCAAGACTGTCCTGGTTTTGGCTGAGATAGAGTTAATTTTCTTCCTTGTAGCTGATATAGTGCTGTGTTTTGGATTTACTATGACACTAATGTTGATAACACACTGATGTTTTAGTTGTTGTGCAGCAGTCAAGGACATTTCAGCTTCTTATACTGGCCTGCCAGCAAGAAGGCAGAGAGTGCACAGGGGGCTATGGTGAGGCACAGCTGAGACAGTTGACCTCAGCTTACCCAAGAGATATTCCATGCCATAACGTCATGCTCTGTATATAAACTTTGGGGGTGGGGAGAAGAAGGAAATGGGAGAACATTCAGACTGGTGGCATTTGTCTTCCCAAGTAACAGTTGTGTGTGATAGAGCTCAGCTTTCCTGGAGTTGGTTGAATACCTGCCTGTCCGTGGGCAGCAGTTAATGAATTCCTTGTTTTGCTTTGCTTACATGCCTGGCTTTTGCTTTACTTATTAAACTGTCTTTACCTCCACCTATGAGTTTTCTAACTTTTACTCTTCTGATTCTCTCCCACATTCCACAGGGTCAGGAAGGAGCAAGCAGCCTCATGGTGCTTGGTTGCTGGCTGGGATTAGACCACAGCAAGGGCTTGTCCTGCTCAGATTCCTGAGAATGATGTCTTTTTCATCTCACAGATTAGCAAGTTTTGAACTAGTTTGCAGAGGATGTTATACCCACATTCTATTCTACCAAATTGCATTAAATATGAAGAAATTGTAAGTAGGAGTCTTTTATTTTTGTCTTGAAGGAAACAGGTGCAGTGAAAAATGTGTGCACTATGGAAAAGCCATTTTAACAGCTAGACAGTGTTTGTCTTTAGTACCCAGCCACACAGAAGGGATCATGTTGTTGTCTAAAGGTGTAGCTGCATCATTACCGATAAGTGGAGAACTGAAGCTGGCCACAGGTTAAGTGCAGCTAGAATCTGAGAACAGTGAGACCTGAAAGAAGACACCTTAAGAATAATTCAGATCTGAAGTTAAGGCATTTGGTTTGCATTTTATGTGATTGTTTCTAGAAAACAATTTTCATAATAAAATTGGCATTGGGAAAGGTATTCTTCTAACTCTGAGAGTTTTGTTGAGAACAGGATGAGGACAACAATATTGGTACAAGTTATGGCAATGTGAATGTGTGCATTGCCAACCTTAAGCTTCAAAAAGTGTGAGCCATGCATCATAAAATCCTGACACTACTTCAAATATTCTTAGCTTTTTAAAAAAATGCACACAGGTTCTCTTCTTAACACTTAATTTCTACTGAAAGTTTTCACTTGACTCTGGGATATAAGAATTCAGAAAAGATACCAAGAAAGATTACTAATATTCATGTGGAAACTGGCAGAGTTGTCTGTAATAAACCAGCAGTGACTGTAGCTAAATAAATTAGGTTATTTTTCCTTTATTTTGGCTTTAACTATTATATTAGGTCTGAAGTTATCATAAGGGAAAGTACCATTGCAGAAGGCTTTTAATTCTGAAAAGTTCCTGTAAACTGTGTAGTATTACAAGATAAAAAGTAGAAACAGAAAGTGCTAGGACTAGAACTACTGTTATTTCCAGCTTCTGAAAGAGAGAATTCATTTAGTCTGGAAAGAAACTCTGAGAAAACACAGTTCTGATTTTTGCCATTTAGAATCACAGGCTCTGCTTGGCACCAGTCCTCAGTTTACACCTGCAGAACTCAATCAAAGGATTCTGCAAAGCACAGTAACTGTTGAATTTCTAGGTCTTCTTGAACAATTTTCTTTAAACTCCAACCTTTGGAAACAATTGTGATAGAGAGAATGACAAAAAAGTGCCAGTTCTTAATATATTAAAGCATCCTGCTGTTCACATTTAAATTTTCAGATTCACAAGAATTTTTTTTAAAGTCAAGGCAGATTATTTGGAAAGACATTGGCTAAAGATATTGTTTTGGTATATGAAGGTCTCTGTTTTAGCTAGTTTGGTGTCATCATAGTTCCCTTGTACTAAATAATTGTTCTTAACAATAATCCCAGTTAGCAAAATGAGATCTAGTGGGAAGCAAAACATTTCCTAGATGAACACCTTTGCAATTCAAAGACTGGAATTCAGACATTCCTAGGTGAAAGATGAACTTTCAATGGGGAACTTGAGTGTAACCTGTGTTTATCATAAACACTATCTGTGTTTACAAATAATGTAAATGAATTCAAAAGGATTCTTCAGTTTTAACAAAATTTAAATATGGGACAGGATGTAGCCTATAGAACTTACACTACTTTTTGAACATTGTAATATTACTGAGGCAGGGCGTAAAAGATAAAATCCTGACTCTAGAAAGATTTGTAAGAGTTTTACTTCTGGCTGCAGTGAAATCAAGATTTTTCTCAAAAATTTCTGAAAAATCTCAGTATCCCTTCTCCACTCCCCAGCTCTGCAAGTAGTTCATAATCATTTAAAATGTATAATTTCATTGCTTTGATTTTTTTTGCAGACATATATTTTGTAGCTCAAAATACAGAGTGTAGGAAAGGTAAGTTGTCCACAGACTTACTGATTGTGAGACTTGTTGCAAGTTTTCCTGCAGACCAAGCTTTAAACAGAGGCTCCTACTGAGCTTGTAGGAAGAAGGGCGAGGTTCACCTTATCCATTACATAGTAACGCTATTAAAGTTGCCTTACAAATGTAGCCAGACAAGGAATTTTCATCCACGTCTATGGCCTGTAGATAGGTATTATTATCATGTAGATCTGTATCCTGTTATTATCCTCTATGGTCTGAAGATAAGTATAGTATCTATTACTACTGTTATTATTATGACTTTCAACAAAAGCCAGGGCTACAGTGAACATACAATTGTAGAGTTTAACATCTGAAGAGGCAGAAGAAGGTAACTGGCAGAATAAAGACCCAGAACTTTATATGAGTAGATTTCAACATGACTCATGAAGCTGTTAGGAAGGTTCCCAGAAGAGTTGGCTTTGGAGGTCAAAGGATTTGGGGGGTGTTAGAAAACTTTCAGAGACTGCCTTCAGCATACATCAAGAGAAAAAAAAGGGCTCTTGTACATATGTTAGTAGCAACCGGAAGCATGAGGAAGATGCAGGCCTGCTGCTGAATGGGGTTGGCAAGCTGTGTCTCAAATGACACAGAAAAGGCTATGTCAGGAAGCAACAGCAAAGCAAATGGCAAATCACTAATAATACAGCAGGATCAAATTAGGGACCTTCTGTAAAAACTGGACATATTCAAGTCCAAGATGTGATAGAATACATGAAATGGTGTCAAGTTTGCTGGCATCTTTGCGGAGCTTTCTGTCTTTTCAGAAAGGTCCTGGAGATTCTGGGAGTCCCAGATGATGGGAAAAGAGCAAATATTACAGCCATTTACAAAACAGGCAAAAGAGATGGTTTGTGAAAAGACAGACCAGCCAGCCTCATTTCAGTTCCTGGGAAAAAATATGGGTGCTCATAGAAGCTCTTTCTGGGCTCATAAAGGACAAGAAGGTGACTAGGAAAAGCCAACAGAGTTTTATCAAGGGTAAACTGTGCCCTTTTGTCTTGTATTATGAAACAGCTTGGTTGATGAAGGACGGTAGTATTTTGAACATCATCTACCTTAAATTTAGCAAGGCATTTGACATGGTCTCCCACAACATCCTTGTTGACAGCTTGGTAAGACATGGATCAGATAAGGGCCACAAGTTACAAGAACTGTCTAGACTGCTGAGCTCCAAGTTGGTGTCTAATGGCTCAAATTAATTTTGCAGCTGGCCATGTGTGGAGTTCTTCAGAGTCTGACACTGGGTTTGATACTATTCAATATTTTCATAAAAAATCTAGATGAAAGGCTAGAAGACATCTGCGCAAAGCTTGCAGATGATGCAAGACTGGAAGGAAGGGTAGAATGTGAGAAGGAAAAGCCACTGTATGGATACCTTGACAGGCTGAAAGGCTAGGCCAATAAGGTTTTATGAAAGATAAATGTGGAGTTCTGCAGCTGGTATGGAATAATCCCAAGCAACAATGCAGACTGGGCTCTGGCTAGTTGGAGTGTAATGCAGCTGAGAAAGACCTGAGAGCCTCAGTAGACAGCAAGCTGGACATGACCCAGCAGTATAGCTTTGCAACAATGAAAGCCAACTGTTTATTAGGCTAAGGAATACCCAGGAAATCAAGGAGTGTGATTATTTCATGCTACTTGGTGCTTGATAGGCTACAACTTGAATACTGTGTCCAGTTTTGATCCTCTAGCTCAGGAGAGATTGAAAAACTAAAGAGGGTTCAGTGGAGGTGTCACCAAGATGATTAGAGCATTAGAGAACTTGATATATGAAGGGAGGATGAAGAAATTTGATTTGTTCAACCTAGAGAAATGAAGGTTTTGTAGAGCACTACTCAATTTTCCAATCTCTAAAAGACAATTATAGATAAGATGAAAGTGCTCTCTTCATGAGTATATGGTAGCAGGACAAAGGCAACAGGCATGAACAGCTTCAGGGAACCTCCGAGTGTGAGGGGTGGGGGAAATCAGAACCAGGTGAACCAAATGGGATGTGTTGCACGAAGAAGTAGTAAAATCCTGTTTACTGGAAATGTTAGAAACTCTGATTAACAGGTACCTGCATAACCTGATGTAAGGTCCTGATATCAACAGAAGTTTGGATCAGATGAACTGCAGGTATCTCTCCTTATCTAGATTTTTCTGTGTTTCTGTAACTCTACCAAAAACCCCAACAGTTTAACTCCTGGAAAAATGTCTGTGATCCAAATTTAAGCCTAATATAAGCAGGCTCAGCATCACTCAAATCCTAGGAGTTTTGCATATACATACATAGCCAAGCAAGAACTGAATTCAATCTTAAGACTTTGGAACTGTAATCAAAGTAAATGCATAATAAGGGCATATCATAGTGGAAGCCATGCAATACTGATCCTAAGGCTTCTGAAAAGCTGGCTCAGGCCATTTATAAGCTGGGTTGGTAAAGTGCTTTATAACACCCAGCATAACAGCCACTGTTTTTGTACTACTTTTTATCATTAATGATATTTGGAGCTGTAATAAAAAGTAATGAAAATAATCCCTCTTATCCAGCATTTTATAGGAAATTGAAGACTGTGGGATTTGAACTTGTTAGATTGCCTTGATGTCACTATCAGAAAGACCCACCTTGTCATTATTGGAAGAGAAGACACGGGTGAGAGATAAAATCCATAGTGTTGATATCCATTTATGAAACAGGTTTAGACATCCAGAAAAGACTTCAAGGGATACAAAAGTAGTCTTGACCCCAAGAGGTGAGTGGATCAATGGTTGTCAGAGACAGCTATGACCTAAAAGGGTGGTCACCTATTTCTGACATTGTGACAGGCACTGTTCGTTGCAGTGGCTTTATCTTTTTCTTTGGACATTCAGAAAGAGTGAAAATAAACTATTTTTTGCATAGCTGGTTTTGTATACTATGGAAACATTTTCTTTGACTTGTTTGCAGCACTTCATAACCTGTGAAGAAAGCAAACTTTTGGGTGGAAATTGTTTCACCTAGTTTAATCGTTCAGTAGATGTGTCATGGGAGCAGTGTCATGGGTTTTTTTAAAGCTTACAGTTGAAACATTTATCTCTGCACAAGGGTGCAGAGTGTATATCTTTAAGTATGGTATCAATATGTCCTGACCCAGATGAAAGCTTCTTAAGTCATTTTTTTCCTCAATTCTGTTACTACACATTAACTGTGAATCTGTGAATTAACTGTGAACAGGATTATTCTTTAGTCTGCCAGTCAAGCTGTTCAGAGAAAGCAAAAAAAAAAAAAAGAAAAAAAAAATAAAAAATGGAGGGAATAGATTCTGAATTTGTCTGTCTGCCATGGGACCAGCAGGCCAATGACCCAAAATTCCCACATCATTAAGAACTACAGCTGCTTCTGATGTGTATCACAGAACAGCCAGTAGACACACTAGGAAACAGGAAAAACACATTTTGGATAATTTTTTCCCCTTTCAGGTGAATCAAAATGCCCGTAAGGACATAATGTAGCACATAAGGCAATTTCTAGAGAAACACTAGCACAGAAGTCCCTTACCCTAATCCTGCTTCCTGTGGAGGATGCCTGGTAGACTAATGTGAAAGGGTTTTCCTAACTCTGCTTGTAAGTACCTGGACTGTGAGAACGATAAACTCCCAATCATCCTGGAACTTGTATGGGATTTGCTACTCCAGCTAGATCCCTGCAAGTCAATGGGACCTGATGGGATTAATCCAAGGGTGCTTAAAGTGCTGGCTGACATCATAGCAAGACCTCTCTCTGTGATTTTTCAATGCTCCTGCGAATTTGGAGAGGTCCTGGGTGACTGGAAGCTGGCAAACATTGTTCCAATCTACAAGAAGAGCAACAGGGATGATCCTGGCAACTACAGGCCTGTCAGTTTTACTTCTGTTCCTGGCAAAATCATGGAGAAGGTTGTTGTGGGAGTTATCGAGAAACCTCTGAATGACAATGCAGTTGTTGGTCCCAGCCAGCACAGGTTCATAAGGGGAAAGTCTTGCCTGACAAACTTAACTTCATTCTATGACAAGGTTACCCACCTAGGTGACCAAGGGAAGCCTGTCAATGTGTTATTTTGGGATTTCAATAAAGCCTTTGACACTGTCTCTCACAGTATCCTCTTGGACAAGATGTCTAACACACAGCTGGAAAAACACACAATACAGTGGATGAGCAATTGGCTGTCAGGCTGGGCTCAAAGGGTTCTAGTAAATGGGGTTATGCTGGCCTGGCAACTAGTCACTAGTGGGGTTCTGCAGGGGTCCATCTTAGGGCCAGCACTCTTCAATGTCTTCAGAAATTACTTAGACACAGGACTAGAGGAATTACTTAGTAAGTTTGTTGATGACACAAAATTGGGAGGAGCTGTTGACATTCCCTAGGACAGAGAGGCCCTGCAGAGGGATCTGGACAAACTGGACAACTGGGCAGTCACCAACCGCATGAAGTTCAACAAGGGCAAGTGCTGGATTTTGCACTTGGGACATGGCAACCCTGGCAGGTACATACAGACTGGGGGATGAGAGGCTGGAAAGCAGCTCCATGGAGAGGTATCTGGGGGTTCTGGTTGAGAGCAAGTTGAACATGAGCTAACAGTGTGCCCCGGCAGCCAATAGGGCCAACCGTGTCCCGGGTGCATCAAGCACAGCATTGCCAGCCAGGCAAGGGAGGTGATTGTCCTGGTCTACTCGGCACTGGTGTGGCCTCACTTGGCGCATTGTGTTCAGTTCTGGGTGCCATAGTATAAAAAAGATGTAAAGGTACTGGAGAGTGTCCAGAAGAGGGCTACGAAGTTGGTGAAGGGTTTGGAGAGGAAACTGTATGAGGAGTGGCTAAAAGTCACTTGGTTTGTTCAGCCTGGAGAAACGGAGACTAAGAAGACACCTCATCACAGTCTACAGCTTCCTCACAAGGGGAGGCAGAAGGGCAGGTGCTGAACTCACCTCTTTAGTGATCAATGACAGAACTTGAGGGAATGGCAGGAAGATGTGCCAGGGGAGGTTTAGGCTAGACATTAGAAAAGGTTCTTCACCCAGAGGGTGGTGGAGCACTAGAACAGGCTCCTCAGGGAGGTAGTCATGGCCTCAAGCCTGACAATATTCAAGAAGAGACTGGACGATGCCCTCAGACATGGTGTGAACTGTGAGGTTGTCATATGCAGGGACAGAAGTTGTACTCAATGGTTCTTGTGGGTCCCTTCCAACTCAGACATTCTATGACTCAAGGCTGTTCCAGTAAGGTAGAATTTACTGCTTTTGTGAAGCTATGGATTAGTAACTTAGGACAGCAGAGGCAAGCCTCTGTTTATCCCCAGGATGTATATAGTGTTGGCCTTGGCAGACCAGATTTCCACTTGATGTGTCAGTATGGACTTGTAGTGAGTGAGAATTAGAGCCAGTTGAGGCAATCGTTTTTATGCTGGTAATAGTAATTTTAGGCTCAACTCTGCTCTACAGCTGATGCACTGAAGATACAAGATGAACTTTTGGGGACATATTGTACCTGTCATAACATGATACAAACTGAGGTACATTCAGGAGGAAGGGGAAAGGCTATAGTTTGGCCTCTGTTTAATTGTTAGTGGTTGCATCTGGTTCACTCTGTGGAAAAACATTCACAGACACTTCATGTCAGGGCTTTACCTGAAGACCAAAGTGAAGCCACAGAGATCAGACTATCCCAGCCTGATACAAAACTACTTTAGCATGCCTTGCAATTACGTCAAATGCATTTTTACTCTGGAAATAGAGTTTATTATTTTCTACTCAGGTCTTCAAAATCTGAAGAGTAGCAGAGCCTAGTCATAAGTCTCAGTTGACCTCACTTATCATGTACTGGCCTCTTAGTACAGGCTTGCGTAGTAGTTTGTTGGTTTCGTTTCCTACCCACAACCTTGCCTTCAAGTTCTGTAATGAAAAATATCAAGACAGTTTGTTCTTCTAAATGATGTGGCCTTTTCTGGCTTTGAAATGATTAGCAGAGATCTCTGTGCCTGCTGAAATGAACCTGCCAGCAAGTAGCTCTGTCTTGAACACCTAATCCAGCCAACGCCAAGCAGAGGAACTGTGTGACTCAGCACTGGTAATGCTGGATGGAGATTTATGGCCTTTGAGCACTGTGAAATCACATGCTGCCAGATCACTCTCCTCTCTAGGATGCACGGAAGCTCAAGTTATGAGTCCCTTGAAGGCTGCATTATAAATGCATATTTTGTCTACTGGTTATCCAACAGGAGTCACTTAGGGCTGGCGGCAGAGAAGCAGAAACCCGTTGCTGTTTGATAAGTTGAGTCTCTGTAGAAAATCAAAAGTCCGCTGGTGGAGTTCAGGAATTTAAGTTATGAATGTTCAGAAGTGAAATAAACATGACTAATGTCCCAGCAACATTAAAGCTCCGGTAAATATGGCTGAACACTGAAATAAGTATATATAGTGTATATATATATATATATATGTATATGTATATAAAAGCCCTTTTAAACACCCTCACTTCTTTTCTGCCATGAATTTCTTCAACTCCTTTATCTCTATCACTCATTTATTTTCAGTTGTTACGGTTTCCTGTTCAGCTGGATAATTTCTGCTTATCTGTTGTCTGCCTTTACGAGTAACATCATGCGCAACCTGTAATATAATTTTCATCTTATTTTTCTCCTTGTTGACATGTGTGTTGCAATTAAATCTCTTGCTGTCATTTGCAATCAGAATTTTATTTGGAAATTAACTCAATGTAAATGTATTACTATTTCAACAGTTAGAACAATATCATGAAGAAGTGGAAAATGATGGGAGAACACTGGAAAGTGGATACAGGTTTGAAGTTCTAAACAGCTTTAGTGTTTGTCTAAAAATGAACATAACTCCACTTGCTGACATAAAGCGCCTCCAGCTGAGACCATGAGTGTCCCAGAGTATTTTGAAATCTACCCTTTTACTGCTAGACAGACCATTTAAGTATCTATCAGTCATATGCACGTTGTCATAGGAAGAACTTCTAATACTTATGAATAATCAGGTCTATCTGCTAATCCATCCTACACAACATCCTTTCAAAGAGAATTTTTCCTTTTGCATTGAATTTAGTATCTCTGATATCAGCCATTTATCAGTGCTGTATTTCACTTGCCCTGCAGTGTCTTGTGGGTGTTTGTCAGTGTCGACACGTTACTGTGTTGGTTCTGCAAACACAACCTCCTGTTTGCTTGTTTGTTTTTTTGTTGTTTTTTTGTGGTTTTGTGTGTTTTTGTTTGTTTGTTTTGTTTTGTTTTTATTTGTTTTTATCTTCTCTTAAAAATAAAAATAATCAAGTATGTCTGACTCTGGGAAAATTAATGTTCTGACAAAAAGAACGGAACACTGAATTATCTTCAGCAGACTCTGGAGTTTCCCCATCTCATTTTTCTCACTGCAGAGAGTTTATTTTATTCTTCTGTTGTCTCCAGCACTGATCTCTTTCATCCTGATACACAGGATGGAAGTATGCATCCTGATTTGTTCTGCTGAAGTAGCAGGGGAATTCAGCATCCCCATTCTGAAACTTATTAAACCCACCTTTTTTTTGGATTTGTGGAAAAGAATGTTGCACAAGGGCCCTCTTCCTACCAGGATATTCCATAAGGGGCTTGGTGTAATTGCAGTTCTTACATTTCCCTGAGAACAAAGGCTTTCAGCTTCTTTCCCAAATATTGTGTGAAAAGATAAATTTAGGGCAAATTTTCTCACTGCAGCAACTGAAAGTATTGCTTAGTTGTGATAAGAGCTTTGCACAGCACTCCTGAAGATATATATATATTTATATATATATACTTATATATATATATATATACTTATATAGAGAGAGAAATATTGATGATGTATTGTTATTGTAGCCCTGTTCTAGGTGGATTTCCTTTGAATATCTGGATGAACTGAAGCAATTCTTTGTTCTTTCAACTCAGGTCAGAATTTCATGGACTGGATTAATATCAAGCGTAGGAAATTCTGAATGATTCTGACATTACATGAAGTAATTAAGCATGGTCATTCAGGTTGGTGTAACTTTATAGCTTTAATTTCCCATACAGAAGTAACAGTAATATCAGTCTCTTTTCCCCTCATTTATCTTGCAGTATGGAAAACACATTTGTTCTAAAAGAATTCAAATTATTTACCTCAAAATGTAGAAACGAAACCTTGAATTTTGAAAGTTTTCAGACATTTAAGTAGAAAAAACCTCACCCCCCAAAGAATTCTGCGACCTTATATTTTCAGTGAATCAGCTTCTTCCCATGAAAACACTTACTGAAAGATTTATAGACTGTTCTAGAAATGATGTTTCCAAGTAACTGATTCTAGATTTCTATGTTATTGTAGTAAAAGCAGAATATTCTCTATCATTTCAGCAGAAGAAAAAAATAATTTTGCACCAAGGTCTACGAACAACTTGAATATAATACAGAATAATTTATATATATGATCTTGTAGGGAATTGAAATCCCACCACATCCTGGTATTTAGACTTTCTTTTATTCATCTAACCACTGTCTAATCATTCACTGGCAAAATTTCAAAGCATTGCATTAGCACTTAGTGGCAACCTTTCAGTCAAATTCCCTTCCAGTAATTTGGAATCTTTTCATCATAGGTCAGAAGAATCTTGTCCAACAGCAACAGATCTAGTAAAAAAGGCAGAAAGAACATTAATGTCTTTTGCTTTCACCGAGAAAGTTATATGATAGGGAATCAGGCTGCAGAGGTGAACTGGAAAGTTACGTAAAAGAAGACCAGACACCAAGATCTTAACTCAATATAAATAGTGTGATTTGAGGCTGATTTTGGAAAACTTTGAGCATCTGCAGAGCTGTTGGATTTCAGCTGGCATTTTACTTGTTACTTTTGAAAAATGCAGAAAGTTTGCTAGGTCACAGAACTATAAAGCAAGTTACCAAAGATCAGTTTGTAATGTCATGATTTCAGGAGTGCTCACTGGTAAATCCCAGCATCCAAATCTTCTTTTTTATGTCAATAATCAATAAGTAAGCCTATGTTTTGCATAATGTGACACGAATCCAGAACATTAGCTCTGGAGGTGATAGGGGAATGCAAAATAATCCGTGAGACTTGCTTTAAAGTATAGAATCATAGAATGTCCTGAGTTGGAAGGGACCCACAAGGTTCATTGAGTACAACTCCTATCCCTGCATATGACAACTCCATAGTTCACACCATGTGTCTGAGGACATTGTCTAGTCTCTTCTTGAACATTGTCAGGCTTGGGGCCATGACTACCTTCCTGGGGAGCCTGTTCCAGTGCTCCACCATCCTCTGGGTGAAGAAACTTTTCCTAATGTCCAACCTAAACCTCCCCTGGCACATCTTCTTGCCATACCCTTGGGTTCTCCTATTGGTCACCAGAGAGAACAGTGCCTACTCCTCCTCCTTTCCTTGTGAGGAAGCTGTAGGCCACAATGAGGTCTCCCCTCAGTCTTCTCCAGGTTGAACAAACCAACTGACCTTGGCCACTTCTTGTATGGCTTTGCCTCCAACCCTCCACCAACTTCATAGACCTCTCCTGAGCACTCTCCAGTGGCTCTATATTCTTTTTTTATACTATGGCACCCAGAACTGCACACAATGCTCCAGGTGAGGCCACACCGGTGCAGAGTAGAGTGGGACAATCACCTCCCTTGACCAGCTGCTATTGCTGTGCTTGATGCACCCCAGGACATGGTTGACCCTCTTGGCTGCCAGGGCACACTGTTGGCTCATGTTCAGCTTGCCAGTGACCAGAACCACCAAGGTCCCTCTCCGCAGGGTTGCTCTCCAGCCTCTTGTTACCCAGTCTGTATGTACCTGCCAGGGTTGCTGTGTTCTAGGTGCAAAATCTGGCATTGCCCTTGTTAAACTTCATACGATTGGTGTTTCTATAGCTGAAAAGAAACCAAACAAACAAACAGCAAAAAAAGACAAAACAAGAAAACCAAGCAACCAACCAAAAAAAACCACGCAACCTCCAAAACAAACAACCAAAAACCCACAGCTTTTTCGTGGCATTTATGTCACAGGCATTGCAACTCAGTATTAAGTGGTGGTACATGGTCTGGCACCCTTCTTTTATTAACTTGTTCTTCAATAGTGTAAACTGTCAACTAGATTTTTTTTTTTTTTTCCAAAATGTATCAAATTATTTCAGCCCTGACTCAGTACAAAATGGTACAGTTATCATTGAGATAAAAAGCAAAACTCCAACACAAATGTTCGGGAAATTGCGAAATGACAGAAAATATGTCAGTTCTGAGGAAATATGGGAACCTGTCAGAACACACACAATCTTCACTGTTTATATCCCTGTCACGTTTTTTTTCTGTATTTGTGCCTGGCTAAACTAGTATGTAGCTGTTTCATAAAGTTCCAGTACAAGGAAGGATAAGGGATGCAAAGCAAGTCTTGCCTTCAAAACTCCTTGCTTTTCTGCATCTATGTTGGACTTTTAACGTTACTATACAGTCATTACAGTTTATCATGCCAACAGCTGTATAGGGAGAGTTAACCACAGACCGTTGACAGAATAAACCACGTGTTCATAGTAGTAGGCACAGTAAAAACACCCATGAAAAACTAAGCACATGTGCGAAGTGCTTGCTTCTTTAAGCAACAATTCTTGCTTCTTCAGGTTTTTATACCCAAAGGCACATGTGCATGTACACACCAGGCTGAATACATTCAAATTACCTTAGAACCATGCTGGAAAAGCAAAACTATAGAAAGCAGTTACAAACAAAGCTCCAAAGTGATTCTCTTAGTTTATTTTGACAGATGAGAGTGATCAAAGTAAGATTAAATTAGAGAAAGGGTAAGCCTATGTTAGCAAGTGAATCTGCAGACCAAAACCCTGTGGCCACCCTCTAAGTGTTTGTGGGGAGGTTCCTTCACACCAGCTCTGCATTATGTCTTCTGGCTTAATTTCATCCAAAAGAGATACAGATCACTTGCTCTGAGGCTGTCCTGAAATGCAAACCCAAGTAAACAAGGAAGGATTGAGAGGTTCACTTCTTAAGTGCACACTGATCCACACAGTATCGCTGATGCAGACTTGTTCAAACTGCACCTGATCCAAAGACCTGCATTCAAAGCAGTAATCCAATGTAATAATTTATTAATTTCAAAAGTTAAGACTCCTTAGAATGATACTGACAGAAGTTAAGGTTAGTATGAATATAATACAGCCTTGTGGGACTTATTTGCAAGACAGATGAGTTAGGTTAAAGCAGGTGATGTTGTATTTGGTAAATGCAATGTCCACAGTGGCATGGACATAGCTTTGTTGCAATTTCATAGTACATCCCCTAGTGTGGTTAAAGTCTTGTCCAGTGAAAAGTGATTTCCCAGGAAATTGTCATGCATTTAGCACACAGTTATTGCGGTGTCTTGCAAAAGGCAATGGAAATGAAGCTAAATAACTGGTCTGTAGAACTACTTCTGAAACATTTAGCTTTTTATAGAGACTGAAATGTTTTCTACAGAAAGATGGGACCTGCCATATTGTGTAGGGCTATTAGTATGTCTCCTATAATCTTTATAACACGTCCTTCAGAAGATTAGTTACTGTAATTGTAACTTTTTTTTTTTTTTTTTTATTGCTCTTGGAATTAGAGCCTTAGCTGCTGTAAGATGATAGGGTACTATTGAAGTCTTTGGAACACCTTCTATTTAAACATACTGATTATCATAGAAACTGAGAATCATTTCAGCTGGAAGAAACACTCAAGATCATAGAGTCCACCCATAACCTAACACTGTCACTAAACCAGGTCCCTAAGAACCTCACCTATGCATCTTATAAACACCTCCAGGGATGGTGACTCAACCACTTCCCTGGTAAGCCTGTTCCAATGCCTGACAACCCTTTCTGCAAGGAATTTTTTCCTAATATCCAGTCTGGACCTCCCCTGACACAATTTGAGGCCATCTTCTTTCATCCTATCACTTTCTACTTGGGAGAAGAGACCAACACTGCCCATGCTACAGACTCCTTTCAGTTATAATAGTTGTAGAGAACAATAAGGTCTGTCCTTAGACTCCTTTTCTCCAAGCTAAACAGACCTAGTTCCCTCAGCCATTCCTCATAAGACTTGTGCTCCAAACACACTAACGTCTTGTTAGTCAGCTAAATGCATTCAGAATTTTTCACTCTCCACAAAGGATATAGGTACAGTCATGGAATAACATCCTCAGTGGTGCACTCCGAGTTTCAAACACATGACACAGCACAAATTTAGGACCAGAAAGTAGAATAGCTTTGGTTTTTGACCTTTATTCATATTTTTACTAGAGTTAAGATTTAAATCAAATTAAGGAATTGGAATATTTTCTATTAGCCCTCTAAACTATTTGCAATGTTTCTTTCTCTTCTCTCAATCACTTAATCCCATGCTTACATGGAGTCACCTACCTTTCCTCATGGTGTGCACTGCAAAGTGTGCAAAATCACAGTATAAGCCACAGAGTAATCAATTGTAACACAGCAGCATGCACCAGGACATAAAAATGTTAGGTGCATTCCAAAGGTCATGTGCTTTCACAGAATAACAGTATTTTTTTTCCTCCAGGGTACATGTTAATAATAAGAAAGTCTCAACTTCTGCAAAATATTAATGCTGCATTGGTGTGAAAATATAACAAACTAAAGAAACTATTAGAACAGAAATCAGGTCTTATTGGTATCAAACCACATCTATCCTCTATAAATAAATAAATAAATAGATAGATAAATAGATAAATAAGAAAGAAAGAAACCCCACCACACACACTTGTGTGTCATGTAGACGTAAAACCAGGATCCAAACTGCATGTCCTTTTCTTTGAGAAGAGTTATATCCAAAACCTATATTTACCTTCTTCATCCCTGTCCTTTAAGCAGCTTTTGTCCAGCTATGACTATGAAGAGCTCCTGGATATATCCTAGCAGCAGTGACACATCTTGATCATCACAGCACAATCTCAGCGGTGAGGCAGGGGTGAGCATGGAGCACATGGGTTTATTAGTAGTTGCTGGCTGGGGGTTGGAGCTGGAGCTAAACTACAAGTACAAAAGCAGCAATGTCAGTCCAGTCAACTGCTTACAGTACTTCAACTACCTCTAGTGATCCCAGACTTCTCACTGGTGTCCAGCAATAAGGAAAGCAAGTCATCTCAATGCCTTTTTAACCCTGGAACTTCAGGCAAGGTTGTAGAAAGGCTCTGCCAGGCACAGCAATGTCCATTGTGACATCCTTGTGCACGAGGAGTGAGCAGATACATGATGCAGCAGATTTCAGTCTTGACAGTGAAGTTCAGTTGTATCTTTTTCAGCTTTTGAGCTAGCATGCTATTGGCAACTGCGAGTGGAAGTACTGGAGTGTCCTTGAGAATTGTGAAGCCATTTCTGAGCTGTGTGGGTACACGTGCCCTGGCTGAACTGCTTCTGGGTGCATGAGTGGGTACCAAAGGCAATTATACAAGTGTTGGACAAGACTCTTGGCCAAGCTGGCAAGAATCATGTGAGCAGGAGCATGACAAGCAGGTGCCATGGAGTCCAGAGGCAAGCAGTAGCTTGCCATGTGTCCAGTTTCCAATTTTGTCTCTAGAGAAAAGAATAGCCACAGAGCAAGGCAGCACAAGTCAGCATGCTAGAAACCTGGTTAGAGCTGCCCTTGATGAGATGCTAGGATCTCAATCCTATGGGCCTACAACTGAAAAAAAAAAAACCTGAAAAAAACCAACAAAACACAAAACCAAAACAAAAACCCACAAATAAGAAAGAAAAGCATGCAAAAAAAAAAAAAAAAAAGAAACAAACTAGGAAGCAAAACAACACAGGGAGCCTGCTGTCATCAGCAAGTCCCACAAATCCTCGTTAAGATGTCAAACCAGGAGTACCCTGTGAACTAGATTCTAGTACCTCTTCCTGCCTCAACCCTCAATGCTGCCCTGCCAGAACCCTGTGCTGGCCTGGGAACTCACTCTAGAACCAACAAGCAAGCTAGAACCCACTCTAGCACAAAAGTAACCACCAGTACCCCCCTACCCTCCAAACCACCAGCCACAGAATTCATACCTGCTCTAAACACAACTGCACTAACAGCACCCTAGGTATACAAACAACTCCCAACACCCAGCCTCTGAAACCCATCTGCACTCTAGGGACAACCCCGGCTATAGGACCCCACCTCTGTTGTTTGCCAGAAAGTCACCAGCACCGTTTCAACATTACCACGGTCCACAACTCACTTTCTGCTTTGTTCACTGTCTTGAAGAATTGAGAAATTACCAGATCATAGGACAATTCAGTTTGGGAGAGTGCTTTGGAGGTTTAACCTCCTGCTATTTTAGGAGTAATTTTTATAGTGTGGTTTAAAAACAAAGATGGAAGTGGCATGCTTTTTCCATGAAACTCTGCCTAGCTGTTTCAAGATGTGTGAGAGAAGTTCTATGAAGTATAATCTTTTATCTTCTAAAGAAAACCATGATCTTCCAGTGTGGGATTTTAAGAAAATCAGTCTACTTAGTTTATCAAAGATAAGGTCACTGGATAGTGATTTGAAAATACCTATGTGAAGAAAATCATAATACTTTAATCCTAAAAGAAGAAGGTAAAATGAGGTCAAGTGTCCAGACTTGGAAAGCAAATAAATTTAGATTTTAAAAATTTCAGTTCTTGACATATTTATTCACTAAAGCCACTTATCAAAGGATACTTTTAATAATATATCAGTTGAAGTTTGTATATCAAAAATTAATGTCCTCTGAAAAATATATACTCTAATTCAGATGTTATGGGCTGATGTACATATTTCTGTACTAAAATCTATGGCTTGTGTTAAGAGGTTGGACTGTATAGTCAAAGTCATCTCTTCAGTGGTGTTGTACATGCTCTTATTTGTGATGTTTCTGTTTAAAGTTCATATTGTTCCTTAGCTGCAAGCCTATTTTAATATCCTGACAATCATTGCAGAACAATTGCAAACACAGTTGAAGTGGTGGGTGTGATAAGCAAGGGTAAACGAACCACCAGAGATGTAAAACATACTTTGCTACTTTTTGTGAACTTCAACAGAGTAGAAGAGTTCTGAGTAGAGTCTTGATGATCATCATCATATTTTCAGTGTTGGACTGGATAGTTCTCTTGCATTTCTACCACTGGAGCTGACAATGTACACCTGGACTAGCCTGTAGGAGAAAAAAGCTATTTCACTCAACAAAACAGGAGACTGTGTTTTCACAAAGACTGTAGCAGTGCAGAACAACTGTTTTAAATAGTGTGGGCTTAGCAAGACACAGACTTTGTTTTTTTCTTTTTGCATAAGTAGAGGGTGATAGAAGGCTGCTGAGGAGAGAACTAGGCTTACGATGCATAGTGTGGCATTTTGGAAATGGTGGGAGAACTCAAGGATCTACCCAGTCATGTTTTCTGTCTAGTGAAATAAAAGCAGTCAGAGCTGGAATGGTAACAACTTATTCCAGCCTCTCTGCCTGAGGAAGGAATCAAATCTCTGGTCAATTCTAGGAATCCTAGGTCAGCTTTTGTGTATAACCCTAAGTATGTCCATCCAGCACTGTAATGGTGCAAGTCTTTATGTGTTCAGGTGATTCATACACCAGACTGTTTTTCACGCCCATAGCATGCAGGAAGGTGTGAGTAAGAATGAAGTCTGGTGGCTATAGTCAACTATGCCATGGTTGCTAGTAGAACAAATAAGAGATACCTTTAAGTCATAATTCTTCAGAAGTTTCCGATATTCACTCAGACCATAGTATGGCCTTTGTCCTGCCAATATTTCTCTAGTGATGTGCTGCTGTCAAATCAATAGAACTATACGGGAAAATAATGCATTCTTCAGTTTTGTGCCAGTACCCTTTCCCTGTCAAAATAGGAAAAGAACCGAACTTCTGGTTATCTGACAAAGTGAAAAAATTGGAAATTCTTATCTTAGGGTAGTAGTATTAGATCAGAGAAAGGATATGTCTGCATACACAAGTGGCATGACACACTAGAAATAAATCTGCAGAATAAAACCCTGTGCCTACCTTGCTAGAGTTTGCAGGGAGGTTTGTTCATATCAGCTTTGTTGGAGTGCATTGGTTCTGCTTTTGAAGTTATTTAAGTGAAATAGATTATATTGCTGATGTAATAAATTACTGCTTCATGTGAGCCTGAATGGGACCATGTGGCTGTGAAAGGTTGTTGTGCCAAGGAGTAGAGTTTTTTGTGGCGGTGTCTGCCAAGCACTTGAGCTAAATTCTGATCTGAGCAGGGGTCACTTCTATAATTCTAGGGGCTGGATTAGAAATGGGATTAGTGCGATGATTTGATATGTTGTGTGCTGCTCATGTTAGACCAAGCAGTCAAGATAGATTTCATGTTGTCATCAAGAGTTGTCATGAATGTTTCCTTAAATCTGTGTTTGGAAGGAGTTTCATGTAGCCGTAGAGACAGTTTAATGATTATGCTTAAAATTTGAGGTCAAGCCAACACAGACCAGAATGAACTGTAGTGGAATGGGCCTTAGAAGTACGTTTGACTCCACTATTGTAGGAAATTTTATTTTATTTCTGTGCAGAAAAGCTATACTTCAGTGGTTTTAGTGTCTGTTTAATAAATCAAATCAAAACCAGAAGTTATGTATGTCTTTGGAGGGACCAAAGGAAGGGAGGAAATAAATGGTATTTTTCTCAGGAGACTGATAATGACTTGTGCTTGTCATTGCTTTTCCCTGTTTATCTGACCTATTAATGGAGGGTAAAATTCCAAAGAAATGTTTAATTAACATTTGTAATTAGTATTACAAAAGACCCTGCTTTTACAGAACAGGCAGCCCAGAGAGGAGGGCCAGGAAAAGACAAGCTCTTCACCCTGTAATTATTGCAGCTCTCCATAGTGCTCTCATTCATCTCATTAACATCACAGTGGGATGGTGCCACTGCAGGCTACTGGCAGGTGTCTAACTGCCTTCCTCCTGGGGAGACTTTTACAAAAGAGGTCCTGATCTGCAAATAAGTTTGAAAGCTTGCCAATGGAGTACCTCATTCAAACTTTGCAGTCTCTTGCTTCCAAAATACCCAAAAGGCTTTCAGTTTCAATAGATAGTGATGCTCTGGGGATGTGGTTGCTTTTTAATTGTGAGAAGGAGAGGAAGAGAAAGGAGAGAAAACAAGATCTGGCTAATGAAATATGCTACTTCATTAACTTCTTGCATTAAAAAATAAAATAAGCTAACTAGAAGGGAATGGTGGATGGATAAACAAAAGCAAAACCTGAGTCATCACTTGAAAAACACCAAAATGCAATCAACCCATAAAAAGGCATGTTAATTTTCTGTATGCAAGCAAACCATTTCTTTCGGATTGCCTTTCTTCTTCAAATTAAATTAAAACAACTAGTCTAAGTCAACAAATGGTAGTAGAACTTCTATGGAAGAAAAAAAAAAAAGTTGTGTGCTTCTTTTTTTCCTTATAAAATGTATAAAAGCATGACATTATACTTGCACAGTCCTGTGAGTGGATATATTCAGATTTTTCTTAAATCCCCAACTCATGTATTTACACAAGACTTTTCCCTTTAAATGAAATATAATTAGTGAGTTTCTAGCCATAAAAAACATAAAATAAATACCAATATTATGTAAAGTAAGAGAAAAGGACCCATAAACTTTTTTTTTTTTTTTTTTAATGTTACAGATAATAAATGAATTAAAGTCAGTCTCTGGGGTTTTGAAAATACTGAAACTGAAAATACTTTTTTTGTTTGTTTGTCTTTTTGTTTTTAATATGGTGGAACTGAGATTTTTTATTATAGCTCCAAGTAATGAAGCAATAAACATTTACAATACATGGTATGAATGGAGTCAGCAAGTACTCAATGCTTGGAAAAGTCCTAAATCAGGCACACATTCTACTGATTTTACTGGGATTGCTATTGTAACAGAGTTTGTCAGCCTTGATGTACTGTTTAAAATAATGGAGGACCATTATAAATACACATAAGAGCTAAAGTAATCCTACCTCTACCAAAGGGATTGTATATAAAAAGACACTGAAGGTTACGTTTGGAAAAGCAGTACAAGAGTCAGAAAATGTTCATTCAAATCTTGCTGGCTAGATTACCTGTAGTGAATCAGCAAAATCAGATGACCTCTGATTTTAAGAACACATTGTTCAGTTTAGTGAAAGGAATCAATGCTGCACTTATTTATTGCTGATGGAGCATGTAGTGCTGTATTTTTAAGAGCTCTAATTGCAGCCAAGTAGATTTTGCAGGAATCTGTTTAAATATTGAACAGAAAGGTGGTCTCTGCCTCAAAGCAGCTAAGAGAGGAGGCAGTGGACAGACCTGGATGGAAAAAAATGAGTGGGTATAAGTTTGTAAAAAAATAAGAAACATTCATAGGAACTGGTGTTATACCTTAGGAACATTTTAAAGACCTCTATGAAATAGAATAATTGGGATAGTTTTGCAGATATTTACTGATACTTCTTTTTAAAATAAAACTATTTGATGATGAAAATTAACATCATGGATTGATTGAAGGCACTTGTCAGCTTTCTGGCAGTGAATAAGAGATGATAATGGTAACTAACATAGTAGAGACTGTGATACTGTAATGTACATTTAAGAAGACAAAATGTAGTACTTGGGCTAACAATACGGACATTTAAGGGCTACTTGATGAAGTCCGGAGACTTACTATTCAGAGTTTGAATTTGCATCCCTTTAAGTGAAGGAGCTTGAGCTCAGCAGTGAACGCTGTAATAATAGGCATATCCATGAAATTCTGCTCTAGGCTGTAAATAATTAAAAGGCCTGCTTTATAGTGAGATACACACTGAGCATACAGCTCCTAAACTAGTCATCCGACCTCTGTCCTTTTATAGATCTGCCTACAGAGAACTGCTCTCCCAGTGTGAAAAATATGTTGCACAGATTATATAGTTGCAGTCCAATTTTTTCTTTTGGGCAAGAATAGGGAAAATGAGGGGAAATGTCTCATGTGTTTATGTGAAATACATTTTACATTTGTCTAAAAGTCCTGAAAAGACCAGATGCATAATTCTAACCCTATTTCTCACTGAGTATAGGCCAATATACTGTACAAGTATGGATCAGAGCATTATATATTCTGTAGAATTTCTATTAATTATGTTTTATTTTTAAAGAACTCGTGACCTTTTCCTCAAATGACTCTTAGCTTTTATGTCCAGCTTGGCTTACAGCTTGGCTTAATTTTCCTTACCTTCCAAGGCTTTCGTCAGAAAAAGGAACCCTTTTGGATGTGCATGTTCTTAGATTTGTTTTTCTACCTTTCGTTCAGGTGTTTTATACATATATATACACACATATATATGTGTGTGTGTATATATATATGTATACGTGTATATATATGTATACATATATATATACACACACACATATATATGCATATAATATACATATATATGACTTGAATTCTGCCAGCCACAGGCAAAAGCAGAGGAAAAGAAAAAGGAAAGAAAGAAAAAAAGAAAAAAGAAAAAAAAAAAAGACAAAAGAAAAAAAGGGAAAAAAGAAAAAAGAAAAAAAAAAGAAAAAAGAAAATGCTGTAATTCTCTACTTTAAAATTCTGGGCAAAGCAGGAAGAAACTCACATTCATATATGACTGTGTGAGAAGATTATTTTAACAAGTTGCATTGAAAGAGTTTTGAATAGAGGAGGATTTTAAAGAAGGGATAGATGATTTTTGTTGATTTTTGTCTGTAAACCAACTATGCTTATTCCAGTACTCTTGATCATAGTAGGATTTGTTGTTGTTTTCTGTGCACATGAATTAATTGCTTCTCTTGAACAACAAACCTGAGTTATTTTTCTCATGTTCTCTTCTTTTTTTTTTCTTTTTTTTTTTTCTTTTTTTTTTTTTATTATTATTATTTTGTTCTTTTCTCATCGGGAGTTTGTTTTTTCTTTCTCTAAGTCACCAGTGAAGTGCCCTGGTCACTAGACCCAATGTTGTAACAGTAAACCTTGTAATCAATCCTGGCAGAAAAGAAGGATGAGCCCAAAAGTTCAGAGCAAACACACACAGTGCCTTGGCAATGCCCAGGAGCTGAAAGCTGACCTGGAAACAGTAAGATATGTGGTATAGCTGTAACAGCTTTTCTACAGTCTACACCTAGAAACCATTAATACACATAGAAAGAGAGCAGAAGTACCAAGATGTTTAAACAGAAGGAAAAAATAAAAAAATCATAACAAACATTAACAATGATAGTAAAATATGGAATATAGGCTAGAATGAGCTTTCTATTTTGAACTTCTCAGAATGCCTTCATTGGGCTTATGTTCCTATAATATGTAATATTTTCAGATATGGTAACAATATAATTAGTCTCGAACTTAAGTCCAATACATAGGTGAGTGCAAAATCAAACATCCCTGTCTCAAGCCCTCCTAAACCACAATAACAATCAGGCACCCCAAATGACAAATCCACATTAGTGCATTAGCTCCTTATCTCTGAAAGCTAGAGCTGAAATCCTTTGTTATGACCCTAGTAAAAATGAATTGGGTGATCTATTGCATGTTGTAAAAGTATAATACAATATTCAGTTCCTGCTAGCTGAAAGCTCAATCAGTGAAAGGCTTTTTTCTTTCTATTTTCTGAGAGTTCTTGAACCAAGTACACACAGTGTATAAATAAGTATAACCAGCTGACCTTCTGTCCCACACTGTGTCCTATATATTTGAGCTTTGCTGTGTTGAAAGGAAGGAAATGTTCCCAGAGGGATGAGCAGGAAGATTGCTGCTTCTTTTTTTTTTTTTTTTTCTAAAATTTATTTTGTCCTTCATAAGATAACATGGCATTGGCTTTTGAAGGATCCTCCTTCATTGTGCCTTAGCGTAATCTCATGCATAGTCTAATTATTGACTATCCCCAGTGGTAATTTAGCTATTAGCAGAGCTGACTATACTGCAGTGCAGCTGGATCTGCATCACAGGTAGGTGTACCCGAACAAGATTTCAAGTGGCTAGCATGGATTTCAGTAGGAACATAGTCATGAAAGCATAAGTTCTACTTCAGTTTTTGTAAGCCATGAGTAACTGCTTCAGTAACCAAACCTCACATTGATATCCTTGTGCTGCTGCTTAATTCCAATTTAATGCTAGCTTGAGTTTACTTAACAAGCTGCAAGCAGGCTTCTGGCTCTCAAAACGGTGACAATGCTAAGTGAGATGTATCACATTTTGGTAGTATCTGGTTATGAGGGACTGCAAAGGTGAAAACTTGCTTTAACTGAGTGAGAGGCACACTGTCCCCAGGCTCAAAGTGATCTCTTCTCCCAACCTTCCCTTAAGGGTTGAAAGTTTATAACTACCAGCCTGGGCAAGCTATGCTTTCACTGAGCATATCTCCAGGATCTTAATTTGATGTACGAAATTTGCCAGTTGCAGGGTTTTAATGCCTGCTTTCTTCAGACACTTGAAAAATACAGAGTGAAGAGCACTCAGTTGAACCCATTGCCAAATGATAGTTGCTCTCAGTTTGGATCAGTGCCCCATCTTACAGCTGTCATGATCTTCAGGGGAAATATCATGGAAATAGACTGACCTTATAGCACACCTGGAAGGCCAAGAGACTGTCTTTGCCAAGCTGTACATAGTCAGGACAGTTAAGTTACACAGCCAGCTAAATGGTAATTCTAGCTGTTGTCACACTGAATGGCTGAATGTGGCTGTTAAGGCAGTCCTTTAGGGACATTTCTTAGAAGCTGGCAACCTTTGCATCTTACAAATAATCAGTGCTGAACAAGAATCAGTGGCCAAGAGAAGCAGTAGTCTCAAGACATTAAAGCCTCATATCTTCAAGATTTAACTCCTGTGGTTACAGATAGACGTGTCAAAGTCTATGAGAGATGGATGCCTGGTGGGTGATCTCTCCTAGAAAGGTGTGATTTCCATGTTTGTTGGTTTGTTTTTTTTTTTTTCCTCCTCCTCTATGCAATCACTCAAAATGCAGGGCTCTGCATTATAAAGCTGGTGATTCACCAGAAGCAATACAGAAAGTAGTTCCCAATCAGTCATTCCTTACAGACATCCCCTCCAGCATATACATGCTGGCCCTTTCAGGAGGTAAACGTCATTAACCTTTCTTTTTTAGTTTAGATTCCAATTTTTTTTTAATTGAAATTCAGTTCACACTTGCATAATGCTCTCCTTTTGGACTATAAATGCTTTGCAGTATGCAGATCACTCCATCTTCTTCTGCTCCCTGTTGCTCACTGCTGCAGAGCCAGAACTTTGCAGTCAGCAGCTACTGCAGTGGTTTGCCTCGAAGGGCTCTGATGGAAAAAGCCATCAGTGAGGATAGTTCTTGCTGGAGAGGGACATGAATGCATCCTTCAAGGAGAAATGCCTAGTGATACTCCTGAGTGCAATATCAGGCAAAATGCCTTTCTGCCTGCTGCACCTGAAGTAGGAAATGTGTGGTGTGCTTTAGACTGAGGCCAGGCTTTAAATGTAATTAGAGTCCATGTATTTTCTGTTTAGTTTAATAGTACAGAGAAAGCGACTATTTGGCCCTTGATGTAGGTATGCTCTCTTCCTAGCAGTGAATTAGGTGACGCTATGTTTCAGTTAAACACTGTGGAAAGGTTGGAGATATGTTTAACCCTCTTTCTCATGAGTCACCATTTCCAGTTCACTGGTTAATGGACTGGGAGTACAAATTAAAAAAAAAACATAGTGGCCACAGATAAGTAGGGATTATGGGTAAAAAAGGAAGGTTTAATAGAAATTCGAACCTTATTTCTCTCTGTAAGCAGTTTGCAAAAGTTCTACTGTGGAAAGGGAGAACTATTCCACAAAAAAAGTACCAAAATTGCTAATGTGTCTACAGGCTCAAGGTGACTCTTCAACTTGAAATTTAATAGAAGTCAACCTCAGTTTGTTGATGATTGGGTATTCAGCCTTTCTTTCACCAGATTAAGTCCTAAAGCTCCCATGACCATCAGCATGGACAGGACTGAGTTTGAGGGTTAAAAATCACACTCCTAAATATAAGGAAATGACACCATGTATGAAGTATATGAAACTGAAATAGATCTGGTGGAATCCCAGTGAGGTTACTGCCAACTTTTATACCAGGGACTATTTTCGCTAATATTTCTAGTTGTTACTTTTTGGATTGCTGTTTCCTGGCACAGTAGTAAGATCCCCATAGAAAACACTAGCATCCATGACTTCATTAGGTTGCTAATTGGCATTTACCAGTCACAAGGGAAACCTTGAAGCTTTCCTTGGCTCTATCTCCTGCAATGAGCAGAAACACTTCTGTGAGAGGTTCTTTTTGCAGTGTTTCACCCAAATTGCTTCTCTCTGAGAGCAGAGAGTGAAGTTCACTACCCTAGAGAGTTTTCTTCTAATCCCTTGCTTCATCAAGGGTCCCTTACGTACTGACATTAAGTGTAAGAGAGAGAGCCATCCCTGAAGGGACTCTAAGCTGTCTCTTTGCCAAATAAAACCAGGTTTTCAAGCTCTTTGGATAATTTGACAACCCACCCTTCTTTAAAGTACAGTTTCTCTTCGGTATTTATACCATAAATCAGAAACAAAGCCACATACTGTAGAGATGAATTATGATAACAGTTAGAACATCACTTCTCCCATGAAATCATATGACCTTTCCTTAGAAAACCTCATAGATGTGGACTGTGTGGGGAGGAGAAAGTGTCTATAATTTTATTAAGATTCTCTATAAAATTCTCTGCCCTTGAGTTCTCTTAGCCTCCCAAATCCTGTTCCCTAAAGGATTGTGAGGTTGTATTCTCTGTTTTGATTGTATCTATTTTTATGTCCCTTTTGAAATTTTTCTTTACTTCCTTCTCTGCCTACTACATTTAAGTACTTACATACATTAACATAAAAGCAACCACTTCTACACTTTCAGTTAGCTAGCTATGGACAATTCTTCAGATAATAGGCTTGCTTCTTCCCCTCAAGATATTTTTTCCCAAGTGGGATTGAAGCATCACTGAAGTTTTGATATAATCTGAAAAAGACCTTGTGTATTAGTTAGGTGACACCGGAGGAGTGTTTCAAATGCAGGAGGTCTGAGTACCCATTGGTGAGCTGCTACGCTGGTGTTACTACAATTCAGGACCATGATGGCCTGAATCATTCCTTGGCCTTTCTGTCATGGAAGACAGCTGAAGCACATGATAACCTCTAATTTCTGCTGAAAAGATCAGCCCCAAGAGACAATAACTCTCTAAACAATGAATGGTCATTTGTTTTGTAAGTTGTGTGCTCCAGTTTCTTATCAAGCTGCCAGAGACTTCTTTCTGCTCATTGATCCTTGAATTGTTCTACAATGTTGATGTGACTTGCAAGGTCTGAGTTCTGAGTAGATTCACTGAAATTGCTTGTAAATATATACTGATAACTGATTTTTTTAAATTATTAATAAATAATAATACCAAAATGATAATAATTGTGAGTGAACCTGACTTACCATTTGATTGTTTTCACTTTTCTTTTGGAACATTAAGAATGGGAGTTAATTTAAATTGTATGTATTATTCAGGGCATGTCTTTTAAGAATCTGATGGCATCATTAATATACATGTAGAGAGCAATTTTGTAGACACATGTTTGATATATAATGATTTGGAACATGCAACAAGTAATGATTCCTTCTTTTGTGAAGTTGTAATTAAGTTATTAAAAATTCATCCTTCAAAATATGAAAATACATTTTCTCATGCATCAATTTCTTTTAAATATGATGCACATTTTAAAATTTGCATAAAAAGTACTATGACTTGCCTTATAGTTCCTACTAGTCACTTCGTTGATATGGTGAACAAGAGAGCAATGTTTTGTTTTTCAGGAGCTAGATACCATTGCCAAGGATTATTTGTTGCTCTGCCTCTCTCTGACTCTGGCAATGCTGTGGCTGAGTTGACATATTTCATAAAATGGTAAGGGTATATCAGCCCCCAGCAAAGGTGTAGACCCTGATGTCTCTGGTACTTGTACCTATCCTATTGAACTGCTAAACATTGAAGAAGATGGGGCTGATCTGGACAAAGGAGTAGCAATTAATTAATGGGAAGAGACTTTTCTCACACTGTTGTTGAGTGCATTGTGTAATGATGCAATATATGTTGTCTTTCCAGAAAGTTCAACCCCTGGAGGGCTTTTAGTATTATACTTAGAGTATAAGGGAAAGATAAAATGGAGCTGATGGACCTGATGCAAACTGTGGCTTCTCTCATTGCCATCTGGGATTTTCCAGACAGGCAGACAGTCACTGGTGTTGAACAAGGTCCCTGCATTAACAGAGATTTGTTTTCTAGTGACTCATGGGAACAGTTTTGGTTGACTTGTTTGATTTGCATGGCTTCACATTTGTTGAGTTTTGTTTTGAATTCTGGACTTAAGTTTATTTAAATTCTCCAAAGTGTCTAAGTGATGTTCATTTAAGTTGCCAAGTTTCACTTGGCTTTGTGTTGAAAGTGATGGTATTCTGGCAATTTTTCCGGATTAGTAAAAGGATTAAGGTCTGATAACTCATCAGTATTAGAGACAAGCGCTTCATACTGTTAGAAAGCTGCATAGACAAGTTTTTCCTCTGTCCAATAGGAGGGGGCTTCTGTTTCTAGACATTATAGGTCCTGTGACATAAAGCATTAATCCTGGAATATTATTCAATATAGAAAAGTTATTTCTGGAAGTCTTTAGATCTTTCCAAAATGCATAAGCTTTTATCTTTCCTTCTAAGAATTTTAAAATGGGACTTAGAATATTAAGGAAACCCTGTATCTTTGTGAGGAATATATGATATGCAACACCAATAAAATTTCACATATTTCAAATGCTGCTAAAAGACTGTCTGTGACATGTGTGGTCTTTCACTGCTCAGAAATATACTCTGGCATGACATAAAGCTTTTACCTAGTCTGTATGAAATAATTTGCCTAATGCGATTGTGGTTTTGCTGTTCGTGGGTAATACAGCTATCTTAAACTCATGTTTGAGAAAGACTTATTTATTTTCCATCATTGAAGTGGGGTGGCTGAACAGCAGAAACCTCTGTGGAAATTCTTCCTGGGGCATCTAACTCCAGAGGAGACTTCTGCTGGAGAAGATTCCTGCATGATCTTTGTTGAATAGGATGCAGCTGGGAAGCAAAATTTCTGGACTGTTAAAAACCAGCTTCACAGTGAGTATTACTGTTTAGTAAATGCATCTGGTAGAATCCTATTGCTGAAAAAATGGCAAATAATAATAAGATGACAGTTGGAACAAATTTGTTTAAAATTACAAATGAATTTGCATAGGGAGGGAAATATTTACCTCCTCTCTTTCTCACTTCTGCATTTCTACTAGGACTACTTCTGACGTTATTGGTCTTTGTGCATTGATGGTGAATGCCTTTAATAAAAATAAGTCAGCACCTAGAAATACTTTGCATTTACCCTTTTATGAGGACAGTTCCCTGACAAAATTGCCTGTCAGTCTGCTGCCTAGCACTGAACCAAATGGTATGTCCAATAATCTGTGAAAGCATTGGAGTTATAGATACTTGTTTTGTAAGCAGAAATTTCCCATGGTTTCTGTTGGTCCCATTATTTTATGAAACCACAAGTTATAATAAAGTACCTTTTTTTTTTGTTTACAAAAATAAAAGTGTTTACTCAGTTTAATTTCCACTAAATTCAAGCACTTGCTATAAAATAATACACTAGAGCATTTTAGACTTTTATAAAATGTGACATTTATAATTTTCAACCTCAAAGAAATTGAAAATGTTTCTGTAAGGCCTCTACTTTTAAGACAGAAAGATGAATGGTTGCTGTGCTGGAAGCAACACAGACAACAGATAAAGCTGACGTGACATAAGTCAGTTGTTACATGACATAAGTGGTTTATCAATGCATTTCATTGCATTGATAATATCTGAAAGGGTTATTTATTTGGTTGAGATAATCTCTACAACATACACACACACACTAATGATTTGTCACCAAAGAGTGGCCCAGACGTTTGAAAACCATGTTTGCAACACATACCCTTTTCATATGTCAGAAAACATTCTTCCTACTTTTGAGATCTTCCTCCCCTTAGAGACAGCATCGTTAACTGCTCCAGGTTAGTTTCTGATGGCCTCTTTCAATTAAGCAGCACATGTGTGGATATGTTCCCGGCTGTAGAACTCATGACATGGGAAATTTGCATTTAATATAAGTAAAGCTACTAAAAGCTGTTTTCAAGTAGAGAATATATTTAAGATTTTACTTTTTTAAAAATACAAATTCAGAAGTGTTTTGTGTGTTCACAGCAAGGAGTCTTTGTTTAATAATGGTTTATACTGAATGTAATTTGTAACACAGAATTATGAATATTTCAGTGAGGTCTGCAGTCAAATATCCTAAAACATGTTCCATGACCCAATATGTAAATCAGCTCTGGGATGTGAGAGGGCTTTTGGGGCTTATTCTACATAGATTTAGACTGTTTTAACAGAGTTTATTTATTAAACATTATGACATTGATTTTTTTCACCACTTTTGAAATTCAGGAGGGTATTTTATTTTCTTTAGGGAAACAGCTAAGAAGTAGGTCAGGAACTATGACTGCAAAGAGGCCACTCCAGGGAAAGGAAAGGTTACATTCAGTTCTCATAAGTATAATACAAAGGGCTGGGAGATTGATGTCATTTGTGAAAGAAGAACCTCTTCTGAGTTGATGTTTTACATTGAGCTATTTAATATGTCTCAGTTGTTGTTCTTTGACAATATTAAGGTTAAATAACGGAATTCTGACTATTACATGATTAAGGCAGTTAGATTGGAGGCTATTGGAGGAACTATAATTTATATTGCATAGGCAAGTCCGGAAGCATATTCCAGGGATAAAAAATGTCATGTAACAAAATCAATATTACCAAAATTGTACGATGTAAATTTGGTTGCTCTGTGAAATCACAAAATCCACATAATACAAGAAATATTTTTGGCAATTGCCACAATAAAAATTGATACAGATTACTGGGCTATATTCTGCTTTGCAGCTTGTGAAATTCTTGCTGGAAATAGATTATATTAAAATTGAATGAAATCATATTGCAAACCTAAATAGGAATAAATTTTTTTCAAATTGCAAATGAAGGCTTAGGCTTCTCCAGGTAGCAGCTTGTATTCCTGAAAAGTCTATGCAAACATGTGCCAGTTTGTCAGGTGAGAACAGCTAAGTTTGGGGCATTTTTATTTTTATCTTTCTCCCTCAAGTATCATTGAACTCCAAAAGAAACAGAGAGATCCCCATTGACTTAAAATAGAGAAATGGACAAATTAAGCAACTGCAAACACACACATACAAAGTAGTGACATTGTTTACTTAAGTCTTTAGCCAGCAGGCTCTGTAAGAACCTGGGAGCTGCTGGTCCTTGTGACTAAGGGCAGAGACCACAAGATACCATGGTTGCAGCATATTGTCTCACACAGTCAGTGTGTGTGGGAAGAGGATAGCTTGGAAAACCTTTTTTTTTTGCACAAGAAAGAGGGACTAATGAAGCCAGAGTGCTCCCTCCATTTTTAGGGTTATCTCTGCTCTGCAGCGCCATGAGCTGTGGCTGTGTGCATGGAGGGAATGTGCTCTCAGGGAGGGCAGGAGTCAGCATGTTCCTTCTGCAAAAGCTGGAGAATTGCAGAGGAACGGTTTGGGCCAATAAAGCAGTGTCATTTTACATCAGTGGAAAATTGGCA
Organism: Nesoenas mayeri; assembly: GCF_963082525.1. Taxonomy (NCBI): domain Eukaryota; kingdom Metazoa; phylum Chordata; class Aves; order Columbiformes; family Columbidae; genus Nesoenas; species Nesoenas mayeri. The sequence goes on from NC_137543.1 coordinate 83,792,500, forward strand.
CCTCTCTCTCTTTCTCTGAAATGCAGCACTTCAGTGCTGACCTCTGCTCAAAATGAAGCATGGTGAACCTATAATTAGGAGAAGTTCAAGTGACTTACACAACAGAAAAATGAGAGTTGTGGGTTCACTTACACAGTATACTCTTAGGCTGCCGTTGAAGCCTCCTGGCATTTCTGTCTTGTTCTATCTTCCTGCCTGTCTCCACCTTTTGCCCTTAAAGTCCTGGAGCTCAAAGTCATAGTTTTTTTGTGACTTTCAGTTTTTACTAAGAAAAAAAAAGTTAGTTTCTTGTCCTAAAAGCTGCAGAGATGAGCTTGGAAGTGTGCTTTTTGAAGCTTCAGGAATAAGAAAACACACGATCTTAAAATATTTGGGAATAACAGTGTTACTCCAAATAAGAAGTCACCAGATGCCTGTATCAGTATGCTTCTGAATTAGACAGTAAGCCTGTACTCAAAATATAACCATTTCACAGTAGTATTAAATGTGCTTCCTCTGTTGGTACCTTATTCTTTTCTGTGTAAACAACTTCTAAGAGCTTCTTTTCCATCCTTATTAAAACAAACACTAGCTTTTGTAGTCAAAAAGAAAATGAGTAGCAAGTGAAGACTTATTTTTATTGATGCAGAGAACGAATGATTATTTAACTAAAGATCTCAGAAATTGTTTTCTACTAATCCCTATAATTCCTCACAAATATTAACAGTAGTTTATGAAACATAGAATTTTGAAATTCTGATTTTTCTGAAAAAATGACCTTTTGTCATCTTTCTTATTAATACCTTTATACATGTACATGTGAGTCTGGGAAACATATGCATCAAAGTGCACATGCAAGTATACCTGCATGTATTAATTACCAGATCACACCTGTTACCCGTTTAAGACATGTTATGCAATACACACAGCAAACAAATTCATGTTTGAATATACATTAAGTCTATAAGGGACAGTCTGGCCATTCAGATGGCACAGCATAACTAATTTAATTTTCTCAGAAAACTCTGTGGTTGAGCCTTGTAACATCTATATCAAACAAAGCATCTCTTTCAAAAGAGACACAAGCAACTCTAAAGCACTGAGTTTGGGTTTTTCGAGCTATACCTATTAATTTCCTTTAAGAATGACTGTAACATGATGTGTTGTAAAAAAGGCGTTGGGACCTATTCTGTCAACAGTTCTTGGAATGAGATCCCAGTTTGGGGCAGATGTTAAATTTGCAACACCTTGTTCTGTAACTATTGTTGTTCAGATATTTATTTCTGCAGATGCCTTTTTGCTTCTTCAGTTCTGTGTTTTTTCTATATAATCTTTTAGCTTTATTACCACATAGCTTTCAAGCACAAATCATTCATTAGTGTGGCTTCATCCATTTCCTGGAAGCCATTGCAAACAATATGCTTTTCATGCATTCAACATTTTCACAAATGTTTTGTTTTATTCCTGTCTGTTTTCACAATTAAATCAGATTGACAGCATCAAGAATACCCATGATACAAACCACTCTCTGTAATAAGCAGGCCCTCCCAGAGGAAATCTAAAGTCTGGTGAATGTCAACAAGAGAGAATACCAATGGGTTTAACTCTCTTCAGCTAAATGGCCAAATTCGTGGTGAGACCAGAGCTGGGTGAGGTGTGAGTTAAGTCATCTCCCTTCTCCTAGATTAAAGCACAGCAGTTACATATGTCACACCTCTCTTCCCTGACTTCTGTGCAACTTTGTAAAGCTTTGACTTTGTGGAGTACCCAAAGACAAACACCGACACTTGGTGGATTTGGAGCTGTGGAGGATGCTGCGGTCATGGTCGGAGGTGGGATATGGGGACAGTAGGAGAAGGCACTTCAATAGGGAAGCCACATTTATTTTTCCTATGAGTTGTATCTAGGGCTTCTTCTTTTTTTCTTTTTTTTTTTTTTTTTTTTTAATTTAACTTGAAAACAGATATTAGGTATTTCTGTATAAAACAAATTAATTTTCATTATTTTGCATCTACCACCATGTAATTTTATACCTTAATTTTGGTATTAGGAGAAGCAGAGGGTTATTTTCAACTCATCTTCTCTGTATCTTTCCTCATTTCATAATTCTGTATTATTTAACCTTTTCTTCAGTCTCTTAATTCTGTTATTTGTTAGTTGTTTGGGTTTCTCTACCTTTATCAGCTTGTCCTGAATTAAAGCCAAAACTGGATCCTCCTGAGATTTACATAACCAGATGGTACTACATTTGGCATCTTCCATTCCTCTGATACCAAGGCTAATCACATGTTATGCTTAGTAGTTCATCAATTTCAGATCTGAACAGTGTTCTTTAGAAATCCTGAGTGAATATCACTCTGTCCTTGTAGTTTGTTATTGCTCATTTATCAATTTATTCTAAAAGCTTTCCTGTCAACATTTCTGTTAGAGGCACTTCTAGGACTTTCTTCTGTAAATAAGGAGTCTGGTATGAAAATATCCTTTCCTCCAGTGTTAGCTTTATGGAAAACATGTGTTTAGTTCTTCTGCTATTACCACTCCAAAGGAGATCCCTGTCTTTTTCATCTCTCGTTTGGGAGTGTGTTATCTCTGCACTCTTCAAGTCTCTCTCAAAAAATTTCACATGCTCTGGTTCCTGAATGGACACAAATGTAACATCATCAGTGTATGAAAGATGGTTCAGGGAGTGTACAGACTGCTTTTACTGGGAAGTTATCTATTTGGGAAATATCACATTCAGTACAGGATGTACAGGATATCACAAAACTCTGTACTCTTTTCCTGAGTGCAAAATGAAGTACTTACTAGTGGTACCTTTGTGTGGCATGGTTAACTCTGCTTTGAGTGAGTCTTCTTTGAAAATACTTGCAGTACATGAGGCCTTGTTCATAATAATTACACATTAGCAAAAGACCATGTTTTATTTCAAACACAGAACTCGGAGTAGGCCAGGCTACAAAATTCCCTTCTCAGTATTTGGTAAGAATATCCATGAGGAAGTTTGAGATACAGTAAATTGTGAGCTGTGAAGTTCTCTCCTAGTTTGAAGTGTATTGAATTTGCTAGTTAAACAAGGCTGGAAGAGGCTGGAGCTGATAGAAAATTAGAAATTAGTAGCATTTTAAAAACTTGATATGAGTGAAAATGTTGGAAAATGCTGGAAAATGCTTTGTAGGAGATAAGTAATATAAACATATGGGGGGGGAGGCAGGGGGGAAACTAACTATTAGCCTCAGGAGGGTTTGTAAAAATACCATTTATATATCTCTCAGTAATGCTGATTCTGGGATGTCATTTCACCATTTTTCTGCTGGCTACATCAGCAAGGCATTGGGATGCTTACAATGAAAGTGTTTCAGCATATTTCTTCAGCTAGAATCTCCTTTTTATTCCAGTCAGGACAGAATAAAACTCATCTGAAAAATCCAAGAGGGGGACAGAAATGCTGACACTTTAAATGCCCAGTTCAAAAAAAATTGATGTCCATGCTACTTTTCATTCCCACAGCTCCAGAATACATTAAGTATGTTCCCTTTAAGGACAGCTTGTGTCATTGCCAGCTGCGTTCTTGATGTCTAGTTGCCTTATGTCTGTTTCTGTGTGGGGTTTTAATCATTGAGAGTATACCTGAGCATTCATTGCTTTCTTGTTATTTCTCATAGTTGCTTCTTTTTCTGTTGCTATTGTTGAATATGTTTTAAATGGTTTCTGCTGTGCCCATATTTGCTCTTGAATCAAAAGGGAATAGTTGATGAAAATATAATTGAGGGAAAGTTTTTTTAATTTTTTTTTCAGTTAAGCTCAACATGTTTTGCAGAATTTTTATCCAGTAGAGAAAAGCTACTGCTGAGTAGATTATTATATTCCATTGTTAGCCTGGAAAGAGAAAACACAGTCTATGAATAAAGGAATAAATTAATTTAAGTGCCACAAAATGCAATAAATTTTATTTTAATTCTAAATGAAATTGTTGTCATTTGACCCTGTATATGATTTGTATTCAGAGGTGGTACCATTGCTCCAGTATGTCTATTAATACTGTAGCAGTATGGTTTTCACTCCTTTCATATCTCTGAGTCTTTTACCAATTCTTTATTTATTTTCTCTGTTTTTTCTTAATTTTTGCTTGGGATAGGAACAGCAACAGATCTTCTTTTCTAGTGACTTGTCTTTTCCTTTCTCAAAAACTATCATCCTGCAATGTATGACTCTTTGAAATTACCATGTTTCGAAGCAAATAATGCAATCCCTTGGAGAAATTTAAGTCTTCCTTTCCTAGTGCTATAAAACTCCCTTTTCTCCTGGCTAGAAAATGAGAAACCAGCCTGTGAAACCTGATCTGTTTACTTTCCTGAGCCCTCTGCTAATTTACTAGCAAGTTGCACATTCAGAAAAACTGTACAAAGGCTGATGATTATTCAAAGCTGCTCAAATTTTAGAGCATTAGGAAATAACCTGCCTGGTATAGAGTTAGTGGGTAGGGGTTTAGAGGTTTAGAGAAGGCAACTTACCTTTTTACTGTCCAGCTGCACTAAATGTGTTAATATTTCAATGGTCCTGAAAGACAAGATGTACATCTGGCTGTCTATCAGAGTACACTATAGAAATATTCATAATGTAAATATGAAGCATTTGAGAATGTTTTTCTTTCAAAATATATGCTTGTCTCATTCACATAATTAATTCAGATAGAGAGCTACTTGCAGAGGACTTTAATAAAACACTAACTAGTCTTCTTGAAGGGTTAACTTTCAACCAATTTAATTTTTATTTTGATGAAAAAATTCTCTTCAACCAGTAACTCTGAAAAAACACTGTGCAGATAGAAACCTTAGAACTGGGCTGGCTGACAGTGAAAAGATAGTCACTAGGAGTATTCAGCAAGAGTCAAGTGGAAAGTAGCCTTTATCTTGTCTAAAGTAGATGTTTGGCCCCTTTTCTGTTATTTCTTAATGTTAATCCTGAAGACTAAACGGTTGCTGCTCATGGAAAGAAATGAAGACCTACAAGCTCAGCTGGATGTAAAATGACAAAGAGCTGGTAGAGTCAGTAAAGCAGTACTGATTTAGACCAGTGGAGGAAATGTAACTGAACTAAATCACCTAAATGAAATCAGCTGCTTACAAAATCTTGCAACTACATGTCTCAATAATTTTCAGAGCTGACAGTAGTCATAAGTTCTTAAGCTATCTCAAGCCTCATTTATTTTTCAGACTTGAGGATTCAAGACCTAATTGATTAAGGAAATATCAGTGGCTGATGTGTAGAGGGAAAGATTGTGGAGAAATAGGGAAGAGGTTAAGGAGGTCTCCAAAAGGAATTTTCAGTGTTGTTACTAAATATAATTTATTTTCTTATATTTTTGTCATTAAAAATCATGTGCTAGAAGAGAAGAAAGAGGCAGAGCAACAGTTTAACTAAGCTGCTTTCACAAGCGAGACTTGTGAAAGGGCCAGACCTCTGCAGTTTGTCATCTCACACAAGTATCGGTGTCAGAGGCTGGAGCATCATTTTCCATTGAAGTGACTACAGCAGGCAGGATGGAGCATCTTCTGTGAAATGGTTTTATGGCCTCCTTCCCTTGTATTTGTTTTTATGGAAATTCAGAACATCTCATGCACTTTTTCATATTAGCAGAATATAACTTCAGGACAGCACGTAAACCCAAACCCATTTATTCTTTTTTCAAAATATTTCTCACTCCCTTCCCTCCATATTTTTTTTTTTTCTTTTTTTTTTCCTGAGCAAGATGCAAGACAGTCTCAGAAACACAGCATTAAAACAGCCTGTTAAATTCTGATGTATCCTGGCACGTGCCATTTCCTCCTCCTTCACTTTAAAGATAATTTTGGAGGTTAATGAACTTAAATGTAATACTTTAAAATAATCACTAGAGATAACAGAAAAAAATCAAGCAGCTCCCAAGACTGGAAGGAAATGTTTGATCCTAGACTCACAGGCTCATTTAAATTCACTACTGTAAGTCTATCACTTTCAACTATTGATCTATGATAAGACATTTTTATTAATTTTTCCTTAGAAAAATCCCCTAGCATTGGAGAAGATTCAGCATGCAGCATGGAAGAGCTTCTTAATTTGACTGATTAGACCAATTTACTTAGGCTTTCCTAAAAAAATAAGAGGATGCACTGTAAATCTTTTACTTCATCTCTGAAATGTTTAGTCAGTCCCTGGCAATTAATATGTACACTGCTTTCTCAGAATGACATATGTCATGTAGTGCTCTTTACAAGAAGCATTTGTATCTGTATATTTTGTTTTCTCATCCAGCTGTGACAATTCAATTAGCTAATGTCTCCCTTACTCCCTTGTCACAGCTACACATACTGTATTCATGGATTGGTAGAAGAAGCAATTCCTATCTGTCTCTTACCCTCTAGGGTGTCAGTGAGATGAGACAGAGTCTGTGTGGAGTTTGACCTGAGGAGGTTTCCTGTCACTTGCTGTCCTCCTGTGCAGTCTATTAGGATGGTGGTATTTATACACTGCCTGACATCTAGAAATATGTCCTAGAGAAGTAAGGGCTGAGAAGACAAACTTTGGCTTCTTGAGGAAAGATCTGTGTTCTAGTTTGATTTTTTTAGCTGGACATACAGGGATCATATGGAAATGCCAAGATTTAGCTCTTTCTATGTCATCTTTGTGACCACAGCTTGTAAAAAAATACTTTTTGTATCCTTTCTCAATGACTTTAGATGGGAAAGAGAGTCTTGCTTGAAAAAGTGTTTCAAGATCAGCCAGGATGAGCTTGATTATGACTCTCAATATATTGGGACACAGGGGTATGCTGAGTTTTCTCCCCTCAAGACAAAATTGAAAATAGTCTGCTGTTTTAATTAATCAATTAGTTCAGTTTTTGAAATGTTGGCTCATTAGGGTTCAGATTTTTGAACTCTGGATTTCCCTTAGGTCCCAGAACACCAAATAACATTCCTGAAATTCTTGAAACTTGCCTGAGATTGGTTGGCCATGTCACATATGTATTATCTTATTAACTATCAAGATTACTTTGAAATAATTGATGAAAGTGTCACATGGGTGGTATGATTTGAAGTGATTGTGGCCCTCTGACTGTTCTTGAGCAACAGGATAAAACACCTGTTGTTGCAAGTAGACAAGCAAAATAACATGTTTCAATAGAGTTCTTACTTTTTCTCTCTGTTCTCACTGGTGACCCAATTGTAGCAGGTTTCAAGGCATAGTACATACTTATTACAGGAGGCTTCTTCACTGCTTCTGAATTTAGTTAGACAGAAAGAGAGGAAATAATTTGTTTAGATTTGTAGATTCTGTTGTTGTGTCCTGAATATTACTTCAGAACTTTGTATAACAGTGTTTTATTGTCGTTTCACTTATTGATGTTCATTGGCTGCAGTAACTGAGATGCATTTGAAATGCAGGAGATTAATTTCAGTATATCTAGATTCTGCTTTTCTTGCTGTGACTTTTTTAGAAATCAAACTTTATGTGCCACCCTAGTCACTGCTCCCAGCCCTGATATTGTCCTGGTGATTCAAACCTTAGGCTTTTAGTAGCATCAGAGATGTCTACAAATCTCACAGGTTTCCCACTATTGAAGCATAATATAGCCTCCAATGGTTACTAAAGGTGGGAAAAAATAAGGAGTTAGGAAGATGTTAGTTGCACTTATATTTTATTTGTTCTTTTAATCTTTTCAGAATATACCTAGTAGGCTGTCGAATGGCTTTACAAATTGCTTACCCAGCTGTATAAATTGTGGAGAAAATAATAAGAATTAAGAACGTTGAATAATTTATCATAAAAAGTGAAATTTGTCAAATAAATTATTCAGTGATACTATCTGACAGCTGTGACTGTGGGGCTTAATTAATGAATGTATGCAAAACACTTTAATCTTCAGCTTATGATAGAGACTAGTTGACAAAGTTGCAGGCAGGAACAGGGGCCTGAATCTACAGGGTCTAAGAAGTCTAAGAGATCTCTTGCAGTAGATTAATAAAAAAAAAAAAAAAGTATTGTCCACAATGCATTGTAGTAGGTACCAGCTCTTGCCAGCTCATTGGATATGTTGATCTTCTATTATTCAAATTACAAATAAAAACCTTAAAACTTTTAGATACCATTGACTGTACTGTTCTTGGTGGACATGAGTTTTTGGTTGTATCTACTAAATAGACATAATCTGGTCAGAAAAGTTTTGCATTTTACTTGAGTGTCTAAGGAAGGGGTTCCTCTATCTCCCAGCCTTGATTTTGTGTACACTGATCACATCCTTGAAAAGATTGCAATTAACCACATTTGTTCACGCCCAGCTTCCCTCTAGCTGGTGCAGATATCTCCCAGTTTGTGTATATCTTCTTCCAAACAAATCTCGTAATGGCTATTCCCTTGAAAAAGCACAAGAGAAATAATCTCCAGAATCTACTGAATTAAACTGACAATCTCTCAAAAACTTTATAGTGCTTTTAGACCAAGCTCTAAAGTAGTTTTCCCTTCATGAGGAATTCTGTTCCTTGTCCAGTCTGGCGTTAATGGTTCCTTTTGGTGGAAGCCCCAGGGGAGAGGCCAAAGCCTGAACTGTTATGGATTGTAGTTTATTTTTCCAACTTGTATTCAGTACAAAATTCTTACCAGTTCAGAATCAGTGCACAATTCTAGGCCTAGGCTGTTTGCCATTGCATATTACTTACTTAGATAAAGCTTGGAAACTTCTATCTTAATTCTTGTGGCATCCTCATAAGTGTTCTGTCCACCTAGAAACTCTAAAATAAGTCATTTCTATGAATTTACGGGCAATGTTTTAGTTTTGCATTTTTTTTTGCAAAATGTGTCACTTGCTTCTGAAGCTGCATCCATATGCGATGCAAAAATTACTCTGGCAATCTCAGATTTTAATTAAAAGAAGAATAAGCAGGTGCATTAGAACTCTAAAACATCTTTATCCATTAGCAACTATTGTTCTGATCACATCAATAACTTTCATACTGTTTTGAAAGTCTAGAATACTTTTTGCTAAAGTTATCTTTTTTTTCTTTTTTTTTTCTTTTTTTTTTTTTTTGCATTCATTATGCCAACATCATAGCAGTGCCAGAGAAATGATCAACTTTTTACCTGTTTATTTCCTCTAAGCTTCTTCCTTGAACTAAGTTCCTTGGAGAACAGAGAGGTTGTAGTAATATCAATTGCAGAGAAGACTGCTGCTTTATGCAGAAACATTATTCTTGCTAAACAAGCTAACATTTACATTGAAATGGTTCCCAGTTAATTATGAATATGTATGACCACCAAATGGTCATTTGGCTTAAATGCAAAAAAATATTCCTATGGTCCAGAAAAGAAGCCTGATATCTGTTTTTCTTATAAAGTATGGGGTTATATCTTTTGGAAATTGCTGGAGCCCATATATGTGCCCAAAATAGTGTGAATATACTTCCATGTGTATTTTCAGCTTACAGCAATTAGGTAGGCAGATAAAGTAGCACTTGTTCTCCTTATTGAGTTTATGTCAATTTTAAACTTTATTTGAAGAAAATAAAACCTCCTGTGACAGACCTCTTCCCTGCCCTCCTTCCCCTTCCCCTCCAAAGACAATAAAAGTGCAGCCTGAGGTCAGGAAAACCTTAATTCTCAGTGGCTATGTCCAGTCAAAGTATACTGGGACCAATAACTTATTGCATAAAAAAGATGCTGGACCAGTCTACACCTTCTGGTATTCAGTAGTGTTCAGCCAGTCACACAACCTTAGGAGAGTCTATTCACTTTACTGGTGAAATAGCATGGTGAGTTTTTCTGCAGTGCAATAGAAAAAGAGACAAACCTCACGCAATCGATTAACAACAGAAAAGAGAAAACATGGCAAGTTAGAAAAAAGTATACTGATTAATCTCGATAAGGAGAAGTAGACTGAAACCCCCTTTCTTCCCGTTTCTTCTTCTTTCCTTTGCTTCCATTTTTTTTCTTGCCCTTTTCATTGATTTCCTTAAGATTTATTCTGCTTCTGGAGTAGTTTTTGAAGACTATTGGCAGCACAGAGACTTTACCATTTAGAAGTCATGTGCAGCTTTATCTGTAATGATATATGATTGATTAAGTGATAATGTACAATATGTCTTAAGCATGGCAAAATGAGAGCTTTGAAAAATTTGAAAACTTAGCAAGATAGATAGCCTTTCTTGAATTACACAAAATAATTAATTCTTAATCAAAAATTTGATGACTGATGCATTAGAATTTGAAATGTTTTAAACCCATGAGTTTCTAACAGGAGAAAGACTTTGCTGTATCACTAAAGAATGATATTCAAGTCCTTCTTAGCTCTTGCTTACCTAGGATGAGGTTTATTCTAAAGAGAAATATATTTTATTCTTCTATCAAGTGAATAGAAGTGAACACTGATAGTGTTGGGTTTGCTTTCTTTTTTTCATATGTAAAATACTACATAAGACATTAAAACCAGACCTCACTGATTTCTTATCTGTTTGTGTGAGGCAGAGAGTAAAATTACATATTGGAAGTTATTCTATAAATGTAAATTTTAACTGACACAAATCAACAGGAACTAGATTATCTAATCAGTTCTCAGCTCATAACCTCTCTCTAAATTTAACTGAAGTGGTAGGGACTATTTTTTTCTGGAGTCTGACTGAGGTGTCATTTTCAATCCACACTTCTTTTTGTTTATGTATTTTTGAGTGTCTGATATCATCTCCTCTTCTGTCAGTGCTGAACTGTAAGTTGGTGTTAAAGGTCTAGCAAACTGTTGTGGGTAATCTGATCATTGCCCAATATGTTAACAGTGCCGTAGCTTGTCCATTTTGATGGTTATTTTCAGTTGCAGGTCTGCATAGGAAATAGAGTGAGACACATGATATGTTTTATACCAGCTGTGACAGAATGAAGACTACTTAGCTTCAGCTTAGGAGAGAATTTCAGCAACTGCATATTAATGAAGCCATACAACATAATCATGTGCTTAGTCTTACACCAAACATGGTGAATTGGTGAATTGAGGCATCAGTCTCCTTGACCTCCACAGGAAATAATCTGGTCAGCCAGAAGTGAAAGTGTCCATAATAAAATCACAAAAATCTTGATAATTCCAACCCACTTTTAGTCACTTCTCTCATTTCAATTAGCAATCCATCAAACCTGAAAATTAAGGCAGGGAAAGAGATGTGTTTAGCTCCTTCCTGCTCCTGGGAAGCTAGTCACTGAATATGTTACTTTAATAAAACCCATGGGAAACTTGGAAGGCTTGGATTTGTTCTGTTGTTATTAAAAGAACATTTTAGTAGAGTGCATAATCTGATTTTGTTCTGCTTGCCATTTGATCAAGTAAACCTGATTTCCACATATTCAATTGCCTTTGCCTGGAAAGCTGCTTCACTCCTTTAAATAATAATTTCATTTTCATTCAGTTTTTACAGAGAACATTGGATTCCTTTTTGTATTTGAAAATCACGGACTAAGTAAAATGCAGGGCTTGTGTTGCTGGGCCTAATTTCCATAGACATTATGGCCTATTGGCATTAATTAAATTTTATAACAGGACCATGTAGTTGATGTGGATAGAATTGAGGTCCACCCTTAGACTCCTTTACTTTTCTACAGGACAGTAGTAGGACGTGATGCAAACTAGCGTCAGGTCCTTGTGATATCTTTTGGTCTGCAGTAACAGTACTAGTAATAGCTGAGTATCATCTGAAGAGAATGGTTTTACCTATTCTGACATCAGCACACAAGGGAGGTAACATCACACAGCTGGACAATGCCAAAAGTTTTCTAAATCAGACAGATTTTATAGTGAAGGGTCAGAGCAAAGTGACTATTTCCTACATATTAAAACACTAATTGTGTGGGCTATATTGCTGCTTTTAACTGAAGGCAATATAAACATGAAAACATTAGAAAGCGAGTTGATCTAGGGGTCATCCATCACTGCATATTTTACAGGTTTGTTTCTGTGAACACAACGAAATGAAGCACATCCAATGTATTTATTCACTAGACTGGTAACAAAATGCAATATTCAACTTTCTGCTTTACTGCCTCTCTTAAAAGCAGAAGGCAGAGGCTGCTAGTCAACACACTTGAGTGTCAGTCCAGCTCTGCTCCTATTAGTGTGGCTTGGGGCATGGAGGTTGGGAAAATCCCATAAGAAGAGAATCTCTCTTGTGTTTTACCATTGAGATATCAAAATTTACATCACACGTGCAAAAAATGCCAGGGTTAATGAATATCTCTAGTGAGTCTTGAGGTTCATAGGAACTTGCAATTTTTAAAAATGTGTTTTCCCTGCAGCTTTAAGTCCTGCTACCATCATTTAGACTCTGTGACAATATACCTTGCTTGCAGTTGTTCTCCCAGGATTCACCTGTCTTGGTTAGCTCTACTGTCAGTTCCTACACCGTTATAGCTTTTTTTTTTTTGTTCTTTTGTTTTGAAGACAGATAGTTCTTTTCAGCTGGCTCTTAGTTTTACAACGCTCATCCTAAACAGCTCCTGTCTAACTCCGTTTCCCTTTCTCTGTGTTCCTTTTTGAACACACTTTGTCCATTCTTGCAATCTCTGTTGCACTGTTGGTCTGGCACGAATGTTACCGATGGTGCAAATGCTTGGATAAATCGAGCACACATATTTCTATGTTCATCCTCTAAGTCCGTGGTAGTGTGGTAGAATTAACAGACAGACTGTGGAAAGGTCTAATGAAAATGCATGTCATGAAAACAATGCCTTTCAAGGGCAGTTTAATTGAATCAAATATCCACGTTTACAACTTGATCTTTAAACTTGTACACCAATTTTTGATATTAAAAAAAATAATGTGTGCAGTTTTTTTTTTTTTTTGTTATTTGGTTGGTTTTTTTTTTTTTTTAACTACAAGAGGAAGAGGCATCTCAATTTGCTTGGAGAATACGGGCTCTGTTGTTTTGGAAGCAAATGCTCATATGTGGTAAACCACAGGTACAAATCAAAAACATGTATTTTAAAAACTGGAATCCAGAATGTTTTGTTTTCACATGGAAAGCATAGAAAATAGTATTGTGAAATGTCATTGAAAAGACTAGTAATAAGAGAGAACATTGATAGTGATACATAAAATAATGACTAATTTTAACACCTGCTGTGTCACTGTATCAGAGAGGAACAAAAGGAGATTCAATGAATTTGGAAGGAAACAAATTTAAAACTAAAAAAATGAATTTCCCTTTAGTACAATGACTAACTGGCATACTTAAGTCATTACCACAAGATACAGTATCAGAAATAAACATTTCCATGAATAAGGAGAACAGTTATATTAGGCTGCATAGAAAATTTATGTGGGATATAAACCCTCATGATTCAGGACATCAACTACTAAATAACAGGGGTAGGCAAGACATGTTCCTTATGGACAGAGTAATCTTACATGGTGCTTCTCATACTTTGCTGTGACACACTTTGAGGTACCAGTAAGTCTTGAGGAAAAGGTACCAAATTAGGTGGAACAGTGATATAATTAAACATGGCACTTCTTTTGCTCAAGCATGCTGTTTCTGAGCAAGAACTTTCACAGGAAGTATCAGATATCTCTAATGTTTAGATTCTGCTGAACATAAAAAGAAACTTTAAATCTTTTACCTTATGTTCTTAAAAAAAAAAAAAAAAAGAAAAAGAAAAAGAAAAGATAAAATATAGTTTCCTACTCAGTCCTCTGTCCTAGTGTTCCTAGTTTCCTATCTGATGAATTGACTCACTTCAGATAGCCCTGATAATTTCACGCATTAAGCCATGTCTCTCTTTGCACTTCCTTTTCCTTACTTAACTTCACACCCTGAATTTGAAGTAGTGCTCAAGGCAACTGCTTATGGTTTGTCCTGTCAGTTCCTGAATGGGAAAACATGTGATATGGCAAACTTCTTGTCCTACTTATCTTCATTCAAAACATTTTGCCCTTTTAATCCTACAGGGACATTTTGCAGAAACTTCACACCTTCATGTCACTTTCTGTTTAGTTTCAAGGTTGCTTGAATTGCAATTAATCGACATCTGGACTTTCATTTGAGACAATGTCACTTCCTAAGAACATTTCCGGATGACACAGTTATCTCTTAGGCTCTGCTGTTTAATTAGAGATTCCAATTAATTATTCTTCATGTCCCTTCATATTTCTTGTGCTTTGCAGTGGCAAGTCCTCCTTACCCTAAGGGTTCAGAGAAGAATTTTGACAGGATTTGCTGCCTTCTTCCAACTAAGTGGAAAAATGGCCTACATTAAGTAAACTGCTATCATGATCATCTGTTTGTTTACTTTCTTACTGTGAGAGGATTTAATTACAGAAATTGCTGTAGAAGATTCGGATTGTCTTATTTTAAATGCAGAAGTGAACCAAGATCTTAGAAAGATCTACATGAAGGAAAAGGTGTGGTCTTGAAACTTGACCAAATATAAGATCAGGAGTTTCCCATGTTGTCTCGATTTCTACTGTTGCTTTCTACTTTATCCATACCTGAATCTCTTTAATTCAGTGTTCTTCTGCCTCGTCTCAGAAAGCACATGTTTAATCTTACCTTATTTCACAGGTTGATAGTGTGAACATTGGATAAATAGAACTGCATATGCAGCAGTAGAAAATAATTTCTCATGTCTTTTCTTGCCTGTAGGAAGAAGAGAAGAATAAAAGGTAGAGATTTATATTACTAGAACTTGATGTTAAATGAAAGAATAACAAAAAATAGTAGGACTCAGAAGATCATTTGAATTCCATCCCTTCACTTTAGAGTGAAATCAGTCATAAGTATGTCTTCTGTAGTAGGTGATTGTATAACATGCTTTTGAAGGCCTCTAGTGATGGAGGATCCTCAGCTTTCATGCAGATGGTATTCCAGGATTTTCTTCATCCTGCTGGTTCTCCTAGTGGCTCAACAACATCTTGCTTGTTGCTGTTCAAGTTCCATAGTTCTTATGACAACAATGAATACAAAAACAATTGATACCTTTCTTCTTTGCTTTTGGCTTTTGCACAGCTGAAGTCTGTTTTGGCTTGTTTCCTCACCCCCATCAGCTTCCACTTTGTTTTCTTTAGCCTAACAGTGTCAATTCTTTCATCCTTTCCTGGGTAATGTTTTCTAAATCATTGCTGCTTCAGTCTTCTGTACTGTTTTTGATGAATCAGCCTCTTTCTTGATTTGTCATCCCCAAACAAGACATGTTTACTGGCTGAACTGCAAGAAAGGACTATTATCTAAACATCAGATACTACGAAATAATCTCAACCACCAGTCTGGTTGCAATAAAGTTTTTTGTTTAGCAAGGAATTTTGACTTGTGTGGTGATCTCCTGCAGTCCCCGTATTCTTATTGGAAGAAACATGTCTCAGCTAGATTTTCCCCACTTCGTATTTCTGAGGTAGTTCCCCCATTTAGTTTCATCTTTTTGTTTTTCAGACCATTTTCTCCATTTTGGCAGAATCATTTAGAATTATAATCCTGGTCTCTGCTACACTAACTGTTCCTGCTAGCTTTGTGTTACCCTCATTTCAGACCTTAATCAAAATGTTTCATAAAACCAGAACAAGAGCAGACCCTTTCTGTACTCTGCCTGATGTGTCCTTGCATTTTGATAATTTCCAAGCAATTAAGGTTCTCCTACAGCAGTTCAACTAGGCCTTATCTATTAAATCTCTCATATCTTCCTAGTTTGGTTCTGGGGATATTATGTAAGGCTATGTCAAAAGTCTAAATGACATCAAGGTATGACACTTACTGCTTCTCCTTTATTTACACACATAATTGCTTATTGTATAACAAAATGACAATTGTTTGACATGGTGTGTTCTTGACAAATCTGTGTTTGCTATCACCTGTTCCCTTGTGATCTTTCAGCAGTTTCAGGACTCATATTAAGTCTCTGTCTTGGGTGCAGGTGCCCAGGTGTTGCCCCTGGGGGACTGCTGGGTTGGCCCCTGTGAGGAGCAGCTGGTTCTGGCCCGTGCTGGACACAGCCGGTTCCAGTAGCTCCAGCGGCCCCAGTGCAGGGCACAGTGGAGCCCCTCACCCATGGGTGGGCACCTCGGGGAAGACCTGGGGAAGAAAGGGCAAAACACTGCCCGGCAGCCAGGGCTAAGGAAACCATGTGAGAAACAGCCCTGCCAGCCCCAAAGGGAGAGCAGGAGGGGAAAAGCTGCTCCCAGCTCCCATGCAGAGATTCCCCTGTGGCCCTGTGGAAAATCCCAGTCAGGAAGAAAGAATCATAGAATGATAGAATCAGAGAACAATTCAGGTTGGAAAAGACCCTCAAGATCACTGAGTCCAACCATAACCTAACTCTGGCACTAAACCATGTCCTGAAGAACATCATCTACATGTCTTTTAAACACTTCCAGCAGATGGTGACTCCACTGCTTCCCTGGGCAGCCTGTTCCACTGCTTCACAACCTTTTCCATGAATAATTTCTCCTAACATCCAATATGAACCTTCCCTGGTACAACTTCAGGCCATTTCCTACTGAGACTGAGAGGAGACCTTCTTGCTCTCTACAACTGCCTGAAAGAAGGTTGTAGCATGGAGAGTGTTGGTCTCTTCTCCCAGTTAGCAAGTAATAGGAGGAGAGGAAATGGCCTCAATTTGCACCAGGGAAGGTTTAGATTCAATATTGTACACCCTGGAGGTGTTTAAAAGGTTTTAGTTGAGATTCTTAAGGACATGGTTTAGTACTAGAGTTAGGTTATGATTGGACTCAGTGATCCTGGGGGTCTCTTCCAACTGAAATGATTCTATGATTCTAAATACACTTGGTTTATCAAGACTAAATATCTGAAAGATTTGATGCCCACTTTCCACAGTTGATATAAAATATCTCATCATAAAGACTTGCAGTTTCAGTTCTAAATTGCTTCTTTAGGTTGAATATTACTTAAGAGTCTGAGCAAAAGTGATAGAAACTGACTTTTTTTTTTTTTTTTTTTTTCATCAATACATCTATTGTTATTGACTACACAAAATCAAAGTCAAAGGGTGATGAAGAAGCCAATATGATGTGTCAGTGCTCCTGAAGGATTTCCATGTGCGTGGAGAATGCTCATCACCTAAGCCTTTTTCTGTTCCACTTTTTTTTTTTTTTTTTTTTTTTTCCTGTAACACAAAGCAGCTATAAATGAATGGCAGGATCTGGAAGTTTGTGTAAGTTAGCAAAGCATTATTTCTTCCTTTTTTAAGTCACTTTGATTTATGAAAAGCAAGACAGAGCATAGCTGCAGGCTGTAAGAATATCCTGATACCTCTAAACTGTGCAAAGTAAAATGCCTTTGATAGAGAAATTGTCATATATTCTGTGTGTATACAGTATAAGTTATTGTCTATGGCATAGTTGGAGATTGCAAAATAGTGCCTCTTGATTGAAACTGTGCAGCCTGATAACTCCATTCTGTTTCGGCTAAACAAGATAAAGCCCTCTGCTTTGTATAAGCCTCCAAAAATACTTTTTTTTTTTGTAAATCAGACCTTTGTGCCTCAAGTAAATGAATCTTCCGGACTCTTCTGACAGGCAGTGAGGTATGGAATCAATTTCATTTAAGCTATGGATCAAGCCCTGAACAGAAGGCTTAGAACTAAACAAAGAAACTATTTGAGGAGAAGGAAAATATGTACATGGTAATTATCAATAGGAAATGCTTGTCACAAAAAAAATACCTGACTCCATTATTCTTAGGAAAGACCTCTCACAAGACTGATTTTGGACTGCCTGATTTTTCCCCAAAAGGTAACTGTGTGTATGGATGTGCATAAGTCAGCACAGAATCTACATAAATATATAAAATATACACATACAGTAAAAGCATTAGTCAGATAGAAACAGCAGATGAGCCGGAGTAAGCACAGTGTGAAACTATTTCAGCAAGGCAAATTCAAAGCAAACACTGAAACAAATGAGGTGGCAGACAACAGTATGAATGTTAATGAACCAAAAGCAATACAGCAGAAAACTATTAAGTGCAGTTGTGGTGCATGCACAATATATTGCTTTAAAAGGTGCTTTCCTCTATTGGTGGAATGTAAAGATGTAAAATTTCATGAAATATTTATGAAAAATTCGGTCCAAATATCTCATTGCTCATCAATGCCACATGACTGTGTTTGGAATAGCTACAAAAATCCATAAACCTTTTAACTAAAATTTCAGGAATCATTCAGATGAGTTGAGAAAAAAAAGTGTCTGGAAACATCAATAGTGATTGTGAATTCTCACTAGATTTTTAAGCCATCAGCAGGATTTTGGAGTCTGCAGAGCTCTATTTCAGCAGCTATTTTGTCTCAGTCAAATTATTCTGACTCAGCATTCAGCTGTTGTCTATCTCTGTTTACACATACCTTGCTGACCAGCTCCCAGCAGGCTGTTGCCTTAGACAGGCTTTGGGCCACCAGACTTCTGTACATCCAAGCCCAACTTGCAGAACACTTTCCCAGTGCAAAGTACTTGTGCACTTGATCAGCTCCTTTGGGAAGGGAGAGGCGAATCTCACAACTTTGTCTCTTCTTTACATCCTCCCTTCCTGCCTGGATTTAGCTTACAGGTGAAATGCCTGAAAATAAGCCACTTTGCAGAGTAAAAAACCTCATTATGAGCAGCCTGTGTTAAGTTAAGCAAAGTAAAAAAAGTGGACAGCTTTATTCCTGGTGACCCAGTACATTTGTGAATCATTTACAGCAGTCTAATTCTATGCCATCACTTGCATATTTTGCTCAATACTCAATTTGCTTTGAAAACAGCACCGTTGTGCCATAAAAGTGATATATGCACCTCTTTTGGACATCTTCCTATTTTAATGTTCATGAAACTTGAAAGAAGTTGAAACGTATGCACTTCTAGCTTTCAGTTATCCCTTTTAAATGTGTTAACCAGAAGCTAAATAAAATAAGCTGGCTCTCAGAGTGCTAAAACCAATTCAGACGTGTAGAACACAAATTATGGATTGGCAATATCTATATCAGGTTTGCAGAACTTCTGCATTACATAATTGCTTTATCTCAGCAAATTTCAGTGGAATAGGTGCTACTCTCTTAATAAAATTAAACTAGTGACATCTGGAGAAGAAATACTGTCCAAAATGATACAATTCCAGCATAAAATCATGAAATAAAAGCAAACCCATTTATTATTACTTCTTGTAACCTAGCCAGCACTAATCCTCAAGAAAACAGAAGCTACCATCCCTCTGAGATGCTGTGAGGCCTTTGGCATATGCAAGGGCTACTGCACCTTCTCCTGTGTTGCCTCATTACAGGTGTGCAGTGCCCATCCATGCAAAGCAGTTCGTTATGGTGCTAAGCAATATTTCTAAGATGGTGATGGTCCCCCTCCAGGCTTGGGAGTGGGGATCCAGAGCTGCTGGCACTTTACATCACGTTTGCACTTGCTGTGGACATTTTTTTAATAAAAGTGGAAGACATCAGGCAGTAGATAGTCAAGATTGATCCTCAGAGCTCCTTCATGTGATCCAAGAAGGCTCTTCTGTCACAACAGCTAAGCATTTCTTAGTCTTACAGCAGCAGATTTTCTTGCTGTTTGCTTATGACAAGCTGTCTCTGACGGCTACTTCTTGTCTTACTTTGGTAAAAATCCATCTGTCACCTACTTGGAAGATGAATCCAGGGAGGAAAGAGTCGCAGAAATACAGGAAAACAGAGCTAAGCCAGTAAATAACTATTATAAAGCTGATTATATCAATAGGCTGTGCAGACAACAATGGGATATTTGATAAAAATAAAAATATATTGTAAACCCATGGACCAGAAATAGTCCCTATTTGAAAAGGTGAAATGTTTAAAAGAAATATATTTATTGCTAAAAATAAATATGTAAATTAAAATAATTCTCATCATTTTAGTTGTCTTTATTTTATTGAGATTTTTTTTTTTTTTCCCATGGAGTGAAAACTGATAATTTCTTCAAGAAATATTTTAGTTCAAAAACATGGCTCAGAAATCATTTTTGAAAACCTCTCTCAGCATGTATCATGATCTACAATCTGAGAAATAACCTGAGAATAGCTGGACTCCACAAGTATTATGTAAAATCAAATGCTAGGTTTTTTTCATGCGCTAACTACAGGGAAAGCCATTTGTCATTCTGCAAATATACACAGTTGTAAGTACACTCCTTGGTTTAAAGCTTCTATAAATTCTGTTGCATTTCTTTTTCTGATATTAGTAATTGCTGGTGTAATCTTTAACCCTTATTCAAACAAAACTCCCAGTGAATTCTACAAAATTAAACTGAGGTTGTGCCCAAATATTTTCTCGAAAAGAGCTTCTTCAGGGCTATTTGTAGTCACAAAATTTTCACTACAAAAATACCCTGTCCAAGTGCCCCTCCTGGATGCTGATATTTTGAAGGTTTTTGGCTTGTAATTCCTCTACTTATATTGACTTTACTCTCGATATTCTAACTGACTCAGACTTGCAGCAGGACAATAACCGGAGTGTATTTCCTGACAATTTAAAAGTAGGGCCAAAATGCACAGTAACTTCTCCAGGTTTTCAAAAGAGAATTTGATTTTGAGCATAAGACACTTAAGAAAAAAAGTACCTTAAAAAAAAAAAGATCAAAAGGCTTTATCTCACTTTCTGTCATGCAGATTTAATGTCTATCCTTAGTTGGTAGCTGTGGGTTTTTGTTTCTTTAAAATCAAAACCATGTAGCTTGAAATCACCTACATTAATCACAGTGTCCAGAAAATGTAATTGTTTGAATAAAACAAAGATTATTTCATGATACCTCTAGAAACCTACAGGATATTTTTTGCATATTGCTGTTCTCTTAACCTAATTTGTTATAGGTTTTAAATATGTGTTCAGTTCTCTGTTTTTTTAGACAGTTTGTCAACATCTCACATACAATAGGTATTCTCAAAGCTCAGTTCTAATGGGGAAACAGGTTAAACCCTAAAACTTGCATCAAAGACAATAAAACAATTTTGTCAAGAGAAGGTTGTAGAAATGGTATTAACCTCAGCTAAAGTTTATGGCCAGGCTGTAGTATGAGAGAAGAATAAATTGGTGGCTGATTAATCTTAGTCTCTCCTGGAATACAGGGAGTATTGAGGGCTGCAGCTGTATTGCCCTGTTTCACATGGGACACTGTCATTGTTTTTATAGGCCTATAGACATGTGAGAATAGGGGTGACCGGTCTGTTTCATCAGTCTTGCTGACATCTTACTCCACTGCTTTAGAGCAGATAACATGTTCTGATTCTCCTCTGTGGGTACATAAACATTGCTTTTCAACATAATTTGGTGAATACTGTACAGAAGAAAATACTTAATTTCATGAAAACAAACAGGAAACAGCTCTGGAATTTAACAGGCAGAATCAGAATCAAAGTAAGAGCAACAACTGGCTCTAGTGTATCTGTTCTTGTCTCAGTGGCATTTCTTACCACAGATTTCAGTGCCAGAAATGACGAAAGGATGTGGCACAACAAGGAACGATCCCCTCTCTACAAGAGCAGTGGTCAGTTCTTCTACATTTGCAAAGGAAAACTGCCTGCTACCTTGTGTGGGATCCAGCAGTTTGTCCCATGCATCTGTCAAGTACTAGTGTGATTCTGGTGGTTTTATGCTTACTCAGGTTATCACAGAAGCACTGTTCAGTCAGACAAGAAGGAGTCTATGCAATTTGCAAGTATGAAGCACTAAGACAATGACAAAAGGTGTTGTACCTGATAATGTGAAGCTTTTTTGTATATTGTCTTCAACAACAACTATAATAAAAGCTATGGGAAAAAAAACCTGATCCACAACAGAGGGACAGTTTTCCAAAACAGAGTTCTAACAGAAGGCTGCTACATTGTTTAAATCCCTGTAAGCCCAGATTTGAGGACCAACACTAGATATAAGTGATATGCAGATACAGTTGTAGGATCTCTGTGAAGGATCACATTTTATTCAGAAAAAAAAAGTGAAAAAATGACAAACTGCTCTTTCTTCCTGCAGGAGAATGTCACTGATGCCTGGCAAGCAAAAATTCTGTGCTTATGCTTTGTATTAATGAACATCTTTTTGCTGTAGTTGCAAAACTGTATTTCCAGGGAGACCATCTCAGGTGGACTCATTGAACATTTGCCCTAAACTATCATTGTACAGGCAAAATACCTCTCAAGTGGCAGCCTATCTGGTCACACCTACTTCACTCTGTATGTTTGAAAATCTCCAGGTCACCCTAGGAGCATTACCTGACTTTTTTCTATTAAGAATGTGTGTATGCAGAGTTGTATATATATTGATTTGTATGTGGAATACATATATCTGAGTAGTTTCTGTCCATTCTATAGCATAACAAAAAGAGTTCCGTAACACCAGCAATATCAAAATGTAAGAAAAACATATGCTTTTCCAGTAAAACGAAAGAAGTTCCAGGTACTTGTAAAGACTTCCATAGCAATAACTTGAGACATGTTTCAGCCTCCATATTGTACATATCAGACATGATCAGTAACTATTGATGTCACAGCTGAGGAATTGCAAAGGGTGAAAGCAGACAGCAAAGGGATCAGAATGAAACAGTTACAGAAAACTGTCAAAAATGTATGCAAAAAATAGCATAAGAGATACCACAGACATGTAGGACATAGTGAAATTACTGAAAAATCACCACAGATACCTAAAAAGGATATATAATACTAATTTATTTATCTAAATGGCTTTGTAAAACAATGTCAAAAATTTCAGTGTAAGCTGGTCACAAACATCATTGATTTCAAAATGTGAAAAATGAGATCATTAGTCCTCTGCGATCTGTGAAGGAAATGTGCAACAGAGTTGGAGACCTTTATGCAAATATTTCTAAAATCCTCTTCTATCCTATATTTGGGTGTGTGGGGTTTAATTATGAGTAGGATCAAAGACATCTCAAAAAGAACTATTCCTGTTTTATGTGTATGCAACTCCATTTACATTAATTATATCTCAAGATCACAGAACTTGGATACGAGCAGTATTGACAGTGATGCAAACTATATTGTGGCATTTGTAGGATGTTTCACCTCCAGTAGAGGCAGAATAGATTACTTTTCTATAATTATGGCACATAGCCTTATGGAGATCCTATTCTGTGGCATGAATGTAGGACTTCTTCAATTTAAAAAAGCTTGTTGTCATAATATTGCTTTTGTATTCATAATGGAACTTTAGTGCAAGTGTATTTGAGGTTAAATTCTCTGTGTTTGAACATCGGCATTGTTCTGTCAATTCCAATGAAGGATGTGTATCAGAGAATATGGTCTTCATAGCAGAGCCGTTTTAAGTGTTGTAAAATTTGCAAAGGATTTCACTGCACTTTTTTTGACATTCCATTCTACTTTGAGTTTTCTTTTATTCTGGATTGGGCAAAAGCAACATTTCCAAAAGTTCATGGGAAATATTTTCCTAATTTTCAGTCTTTTGGTCACTTTACCCACCTCCCCCCCTCCAGGTATTTCCAATATATTTCATGAGTTCTGTCCCATTTTTTTTTTAATTCTCATTTTTTCCTAAGTTACATGATGCTATTTTGGAAATTTTTTTTTAATGTTACTACAATATTTCCTGTTTACAAAGTTTAAAATGCTCCTTATCAGCTTCTCTAGTGCATTTATTACAGTTCTGATATGAAGAGTGTGTTTACCTTAGCTATAAAGAACAATAAGTTAAGTTTGGTAAGAAAAATAAGTTTGTTGAGTGGAACTCTAGCTTTGTATTTTCCAAGCTTATCCCTTTCATGTATGTGTCGTGGTTGAGACGGACAAACGACATAGACCAAGTTCTTCCAGGATGAAAGTAGTAGATACATTTATTGCCACAAGTGCATTTTTATACAGTTTTACCAATTCATGTGTCTCTTCACTATTGGTTACAAGTTACAGCAGTAACATCTCATTGTCTATTTTTGCTATCATCAATGTTACTCTTTTACTCCCTTCTCTCTCAGGGGTACATTCTTAACATCTCCGGATACTTTGTTACTCACAACTTTCTCACTAGTGGGCCTTAAAGTCTTCAAGGCTAATTTCTGTTCTCATGACCTCTGTCAGGGAATTCACGGACCCACCCTAGTCCCACACGTATGTTTTTCAAATGTGGATAAAAAGATTTTGTGAAAAGGAAAAGTGCACAAATACTTGCATGGAAGGAACTTTGAATGTGAGGGAAGGTAAAAATCTCAGTAAGTAGTGAAAGGACAGAGTGAAAGGACAACTGTAGGGAAAAAAAGCAAATGGTCATCTTTCCCTATGCCTTCTTCTAATCCTTGAGGCAGAAGGATCTACCTGCCATTGTCACACAGTAGGATTGATAACGCAAAGGACAAATATTATTTTCTACCATTATGTCTTTATAAGCCTTTTCCTGCTGTGCTTAAGTGGTACAAACTCCCACAGAGTTTTCATTTGTAAAGATGAAATAGTCAGTCCCTGACAGGATAGAATTGAGAGACAGGGTAGGTAAGGTAGCATTTTCCTCACACTTCCTGAAATACATGTGGACCTTCTTCCAAAGAAGTAAAAGTACATTTCTGAAATCTTAAATCTATAGTAGTATATTACTGGTTTATATAAAGATAGTCAAAGGGCTAGTAAATGGTGCCTGATGCAAATCTAATGAGAATAACTCAATTTAAAAGATATCTACTGTCTTGCAACAAACAAAAGTGAATCACAGGAAATGCACATAGAGCTGGAAGGATGGTGGTTGTTTAGAGGTGGAAAAAGTCCCAAACATAGGCAGGAGTGTCAGACTGTTCGGAATACAGTTCAATCTGCCAAGAGAGAAAATAAAGAGATTATTACCTTGGTTGCAAAGCAAGAGAAATAAGAAACTCTCAATGAAAATAGAATAATATCAAATTAGAATACTAGGGTAATGATGGTAAGAGTTGTGATAAAAGGATGTGATAAAAGGATATTTTCCATCCATGTACAGCTTGTTAGAATGTAGTAGGATTGTGTATCTACATATCCAGGCTTAACTTAATCTCCTTCAGAGTTGATGATGAGTAGGAGGTAGAAGAAAGAAGCAGAAGCCCATCTGCAGTTATGTAATAACACATCAACATGATTTTACATCTATCGAACGGTATACTGAGGAAATGCATTTGCATGCACTCAGATGACCTTTTGAAGAGGACCCAAATTCTGAATTGATGTGAAGCTACACTGAACTGGCTTGTCATTTGTCTCAAATAAATTGTCTGACAAAGTGATGAGGCATTGAACGAAGACTCCTTTGTTCATCAATGTCGGAAAAAAATTCTGGAAAATAAATAAACAAATAAATAAAAGTAAATAAATAAATAAATAATCCTGGAAACATTTGTTTTTCTTCCTAATTTGATACCCATTGTAAAAATAACACAAAAGTTTATAGTTTCAAATAAATGTGTACACTGTATCCATACCAGCATCTTCAAACATGGTAAACTATGGAAAACTGCTAACTCAAGGGGCAAAACTTTGTCACTAAATATCTACAGGTTTTAATTATGAAATTCTGAAACCTGATAAGCAGATAAGAAAAGTTAAACATAACACCTGTCAGAACCCAAATGAGCTTGGAAACTGCAAGTGAAAATATTACCTTTAAAAAATCTAACTAGGAGTGGCACTACTGCATTGAAAAGACTGCCTGTTGAGAGTCCAAGATTTAGAGTTTTGATTTTACTTTGTTAAAACCTTCATTGATTGAGATTTGCATTACCTGCAACACTGGTTCCCTGCCTTTTTATGAGAACTTCAAACAGGCTTATTAGCTGGACCTCATATTACAGGTGAAATTCATTCATGCACCTCATATTAGTCTATTTTTTAAAGGGCTCAATATTTTATATTTTGATTGGTCTTTATTAAGACCAACATGAAAGTGAGGCTTCTGATGACCTTTTCTGCAGATCTGAACTTCCACATAGAAACAGATGCAAGAAGGTGCTGGGTTTTGAAACACATTCCTTTCAGGTCTATGAGGACTGCCAATGTGCTGAACCTTCGTATGATCTGCTCCAGGCATTCTCTCACAAGAGTTTGGGAAGGATGTGCATTAGGAGAAAAGGACTTCACAGCACTATTTTTTTCTTTTATGGATGTTAATATGACTGAAGACATTTTTGTGAGGTAGTTACATTTTAAGGTGCATTAGGTGCTCTGCTGCCTCTTTATACGCATCCTCTGCTCATTTCAATATTTTCTAAGAGTATCCGTAGAATGTGACAGGTGTTAATGTCACTTATAAAATCAAATTAACTAGGATGTTCTGAAATTGTCTTTAAAGGTCAAATTATAATAATCTTACCCAGAGTAGTACTTTTACTCAGGGGTAGGTCTAGGTAAATCGATATCACTATAGAAGAAATAAGGTTAGATACATAAAAGGACTTCGGCACCACCTATCCTCCAGAATGTACTTATGAGTGCTTAAATTCACCAGTTTAGATTTGCAGTCTGAAAAACTCAGAGACATTAAAAATTTTACTCCTAAGCTGTCCTAGATTTTCAACTTTATGATTTCTCAGTAATATAGAGATCTGCTTCTGAGTGGTCAGAAGACTAAATAATATGGAACACAGAGATACTTGCATCTTTCTTGTGTTTCCCCAGTTACATAAACTACATTTTCCTCTACTTGCATCATAAAACTGGATCCCAGAAATATTCTTAAAATATCTGAAGCAGAGACAAGTGCTTCAATCATCAGACCTGTGAGTACTCTGAACTATAGCTCACTCAGTCTTGTCGCCTGTTGTGTTTGATGTATGCCTTTAAACTTGTTCAAAGCAAGGACTGAAACCTCAATACTGGTCTTCAGAGGTAATAACAATAATCTGTGGTGCCATATTTCACTGACCTAATATTTGTGTAACTCCTTTTTTTGGCAAAGTAGAAAGCAATCTCTACAAGAATTAAGAAAGACCCACACCAGCAAATCCAAGAGTTCAGACCACTCAGGTGAAGGATGTGTATATGTGAGGATCAGAAGGGAATTTGGGAGCTTGTTGCTTATTTATTCCAAGAAGTTGCTATAAACATTGAACTGGGTATTTTGGGTCTGTTGTATGAACTGAGTGATCCACTGTACAAACCACATTGTGACTAAAAGTAACCAATATAGGATTGGGCAGCTCCAAGGAATCTAACATTACATTTTTACTTTTGATAACAGTCTTAATGATGACTCCCTGATCTCTCCACTGATTTCTGTTCCTTTCTTTCTTCAGTGCTTAATTCCTCATAAGAACTGTATTAGAAGAGATCCGTTCTATGGATGAGTAACATCTAGGCAGCAGTGACCCTTAGAGTTTGACTGATTTTGCAGACAAGTTCTTGGAACAGCACAGATAACATCAGTAAAGAAATGTCCAAATTAGATGTGATTGTGATAGCACACCTACTGGGAGCCATAAAGATGTGCTGTTGACTGCAACAGGGAAGGGTACCAAGCTAAGAGGGCTACCCTGATTTTGTTTCAGGAGTTTAGCTGTCCGCTTCACTTTTGAAAGTGAATCTGACATTTTTTAAGTGACCTACTGCTTTTGAAAATGCTATTGAGAGTGCTTCTCTTTCTCTTTAGTGTACTCCTCAGCAAGCCATGATTTTGATCCAAACGGCCTCCAGTACATCTTCTAACATACTCAGTGGTGAATTTTGTTGCACTGTCTTGAGCATTGTGCACACAGGGTGTCACAGAGCTTCTGCCTTGGCAGCCCATCACAAGGGTAGTATAGGAAACCTACAGACAGATAGTGCAGATGATAACAGCTGGGAAAATCCTAGCAAATTTCTTTGTTCCTTTCTAGCACAGAAATAGCATGGTGAAAATGAGCTGGAAGACTTTCCAGTAAAATATTCTCAAACAGGTTTCTGATCCTGCATTTGAGCATGCATCACCTCTCAGCCATGATTGAACATTTCAGGATACCTTTTCTCAGTGTTGTGTGGCTTCCATTCTTAGTTGTTTGTTTCAGTAGATTTTTAACTCTAAACTGAGACAGAGACAAGTACTTGCTTGTGAGGACACAATGTACTGAGGCAGTCATTTTTCATTTCTAATTACTGTCATGACTACCCTTCAGCTGTCAGGTGCATCATTTACCTCTTTGTTCTTGATGTCATTCATTGAACTGTCAGTATTTGTCACTTACTGTGCATACAATCCTGTTGCAGATGTTAGTGTTTCTGTTATTGCTCAGCTTTGATACTTGCAAAGAATGGCTTGTTTCCTGTCTTCATATGACTTTGCATGGTCAGAGAGGCAAACCCTCAGGGCACAAATTGTATGCAAGGTTCCTGCTTCAGCACAAATTTCTCAGACCATAGATGTAACTAAATAAAATCTTTACTACAAATATTTCCAAGATTTGGAAGAGTCTATCTTAAGCTTCCTTTTGCTAATGTCCAGGGACAACACATTTTCTCTCAATGCACTGAAGCTTTAAGCCATCTCTCTATGAGCCCAGTTGGCTGTCATGTTGCTATTTGAAGTCTTATACTGAGGTGAATGGGAAGGGAGGTATTTTACAGAGCACTGTTTAGATATGACATTAAACAAGTTGCCCGTGGGAACCAGAACTGTGTATGGCTACTACGCTTTTCAGGCACAATTTTCTTATCCTTTCCATGTCAAAATACTAGTCTGATCTTGTGTGCTTGAAGTGACAGCAGTATTTGGCTCTCACAATGAAATTTAGGCCAGCAGAAGCCTTTTTTACACAGTCTTACCTCTTTTTCTCAAAAGGAGAGAAAAACAGCCAGAACCCCAAATGTGTATAGCACTGATATGTGGAGGGCATGTCTTCCTGTGTGCTCATTCTTGTTCCAGAGCCCTTATTTTATTAGAACAGCAAATGGGATCTACTGTCCTTTGGTCTGCTATTCACAATAAAGAGGACAACTGAGATGAGGTAAAAGTAACGTTTTCTCATTCCTGAAAAAAAAAAAAAATGCACTCACACATAAAAAACCCTAAACAAACAAAAACTAAAATCAAAACAAACAAGCAGAAAAAAAAAAAAAGGAAAAGCAATATAAAGGATAGTTAGTGCTATACACAATGTTCCCGGCTGCACCATCAGGTCACTGTGAGTCCCCTGGCAAGCTACATACTTTCTTTTCCCAACATACAAAAGCTGGGAAAGCCAGTGGTGTTTGTGAAGCTCCTTGAGACCTGTGGGTGAAAAATGCTAACCGTATGCTGACTATTCTCTTTTTTTTTTTTTTTGCTATTGTAAAAGATAGAAAGTAACAGTGTGCCAAGAAAACTTTGGCAAACCATTTGTTCCCTGCTGTGTTCCCTATTTCTGCTTATCCCTGCTATATAATTACTTTCTAAGTTTTAAGTTTCTGGTTATAGTTTGCTGCTCACTCTAGTGTATCATATTCATTGTACATCAAGCTCAGAGGAGCCCTCATCTTTACTAGATGTTTTAGTGGGCTGAATGCAACAGAGAAGAAGAAACCACTTTCTGGAGAAAAGGTTATGGGAAGAAAAGA
Source organism: Nesoenas mayeri (assembly GCF_963082525.1). Lineage (NCBI taxonomy): Eukaryota > Metazoa > Chordata > Aves > Columbiformes > Columbidae > Nesoenas > Nesoenas mayeri. The sequence goes on from NC_137543.1 coordinate 83,821,974, forward strand.
AAAAAGGTTAATACACAGAGGCTTCTGGTTTGTACTTAATCTAAAATTTCTGGAACAGTTCATCTAGTCACTTTCTTCTGCCCAGTAACATTATAAACCCTTCTGCTGTCATCAGGTTCACCTGTAAAGAACTCTCTCTCATTTATTGGAAAGGTTTTATGGAGAAAGAAAACGATATTGTTTAGTTAGGTAATAGTTCAGGGTTGTCGAGATAGGCAAGGAAAATGACAACTGCTACCTACTGTCCAATACAAACTGTTCTGTCCGCATCTGCTGTTTCTCTTCCAACTGCTGTTCATCTCCTTGCAGTCTTTCTGGGTGGTTTAAATGGAGAAAAGTAATTCTAATCTTCACTTGAATGAGAGCACAGAGAAACTGTATTTTGTAGATTTATATCTACATGGCAATATGGGGTGTATTTGCTGATATTTAGAAACCTTGCTGCAGATTATTACTGGCTGCAAAATAGGAAAAAAATTCCAGAAAATTTCTGAATATGTGAGTACTTTTAATCAAACATTATCTTAACCACAAGGGTGGGTTTTTTAAAATGTTTAATTATTTTTTTTTTTTTTTAAAGATGTTGATCAAAAAGCTACTATAACATAACAAACAGGTTTTTGTTTTTTGTTTTTTGTTTTTTTTATTGACATTTCTGCTCAGGCTTGTAACTTACTGACTTATTGTTGCCTTTCCCAAAGCTAGTACTGAAGTTAGAACTGAACTATTAAATTATCTTCTGGTACCTTTCGAGTATGATGTGATCACTGATCACAGCACTGATATGAAGGAGGAAACTAACTAATTATTAATTTAATTAAAGAACGATTTTGCAGATTCCCATAAAAGGAATAATTGCAATAATATAATCCTCAATAGTGTAAAAAAGTGGCCTGTGTCAACAAAATGAGTGGGATTCTCTCCTTTCCTTCTGTTGCTTTTTGTACCTAAAGGGTTTATTGACAGGAGTCAGTTGTGTGCTGACATATATTGTGGCACCTGTAAGCATTTTTGGCATAATTGACATAGTCCTGCAGGGTTTTGACAAGTTTGTCAACCTAATGAATGGGTAACTGAGCTTTAAAACCTACACTAAAGGTCATATAAGTTGTTCAATGGAAGATGAAAAATTTTAGTAACCAAATAGTAGTTTCTGACTTATTCTGCTAGCCTGAGAAACAGCACTTTGCAACCTCCCCCCTCCAATATTGCTTATAAAACCTAATGGGAAGCTCTGAAGAAGTTTTTCTGTTCTTTTTATAAGCAAAATTTGGGAAAATGACATTTCTAGTCATATATTTAATAGGAATGGCTCTGCTTATTTTAGTGTAACTGCAGTTTTCTACTTATCACAACAGAGTTAATCTTGTTTATGAAAGAAAATGACTCGCCATAGTAGTAAAGCATCTGTAGATTGCTGTAGTCACATATATAACCTTGAGGTTATAAATGAGTAAAAATATTTACTTTAAAAAAAATCATCTGCTTTTAACCAAAATAATTTTATTTTGCAGACAACATGTAGACCAAGCCAAACAGCTTGTACTATTAGGTTATAACAAATAGACAAGATATCCACAAATCAGTGAAGTTTTTCTACCTGTGTAAACAATTAAATTTATTCTCATATTTAGAGGAGACTGAAACCCTACCCATGGAGAGTCACCACTGTTCAGCTGACAAGCAATACTTCCTTAGATTGCTAAAACTTAATCATGGTTCACATCATAATGGAGCAAAAAGACATATCCGAAGACTCAGGATTTTTCTGTAAAAGCCCTATGTTTTCCTTGCTTGTAAGTAGGTCTTACAATATTTGAAATAAATATAATTTTGTCTTACAAAAGAACTTCATAACTGCACCTTTAACTGTGCCTTCCAAAGGTCAAAGATAAATTGGCCAAGGACAACATATATTAACCCTACTTTAAGGAATTACTGGCTTTTCTTCAATCGCAGTTCCACACTCTTGTTTAGGGGGTCCAAAGCACAGAGGACTGCATTTAACTGATATTTCTCCTCCTTGATAAGGCAATGAGTCTACAGACTGACCTCAGTGAGACTGGGTTATTGACTGTGGTGGGGTTTTGTACTCAAATGGCAAAATAAACATTCAATCAATAATATGTTTTCAGAGCAAACCACAGAGTGTTACACTTATTTCAGCAGTCATCAGATAAGTTTCAATAACAACCTGACCAATTTTTACAGAATTAGAATTGCTTAATTGCAGTTAATGACTATTTGCAAGTCCATATTCTTATGGACTGTACTGAAAAGCTTTAGCAATCGAGAAGGTAGAGGGAGCAGAAGAGGAGGACCTGAAACTTTTATGACTAGGTTCCTGTGTTTAATTAACTGTTTTTCCAGCTGCATAAAACGGATACATTTTCCTTTCAGGGAAAGGTAATATTTGTGATGCAGAAGGCAATTTTCAAGCTGTCTATGGGGAACTCTGGCCTCTTATTAAGAAACCTAAGCAAAACCTCTTGCTTTGTATACACTGCCCTGCACCACAGTTCTCTCTGAATCTGTGGTCATCTGGGGGTCATCGCACTTGTGGTTTACTTGACCACATTCCTGCAGCCTGGATTCTGCTTTAAACTAAGACAGATGTTAATGAGCTGTTACTGGCTCTTCACCAGCAGGAGATAGCAAGAAGATTTTTTTCTCTTTCTTAGTAGAAGTAGTAAGTAAGAGATTTTGGAAGATTCAGTTACTGAAAGAAGAGGGAAAGGCTGAATGTAAAATGCCAATATTGACAGAAGGTAATCAGCTAGGCTTGATGATATTTGCAATTAGACAAGTAGTCAAACCTGTATCTTCATTCTCCAGAAAGACTGCACTTTTGTAATGTATCAAACCAGAAACATTGGTCCACACAAGCCTGAATTCACTGGTATCTAAAAACCAGATGAAATAAAAATTTTTAGGGATCTTAGCTTGTTTGCCTATTTGTAAAAATAAGAAAAGAAAACAAAAAAAACAAACAAAAAATGTCAAAAACAAACCACATAAAAGCACAACTTCTATATTTATTTGTTGAAGTATTTATGTACTAAATTTTTAAATAATAGTTCTCTCAGGTATTATGAATATTTTCTCTTGCTTGCTCATTTTGCAGTGGAAATATTATGCATATGTTTTTATAGCCAATATTGACTTTATGCTGTTTGAGGGCTTTGGAATCTCAGAGGCACAAACTAGACCTTCTGAAGTGCAGTAAATCTAATAATTTTCATGCAATTTAATAGCTGTAAAGTAGAAGCTACTTTTACTCTTCTCTTTCCCTTTTACTTTAATGTTTTTAATCACATTTTCCACTCATGCCACTCCAGGCTATATGACTCATGTTTCATCTGTTAGATTTGAACAAAATATTTGGTTTTTTATTGTTATGCACATCATTGATATCATTCTGCCATATCTCCGCTGATAATTCAGAAGATATTAGGGGACTGAATGTATGGGTAAACTAAACATTTACTTTACATCAGCTCCCTATGAAGACAGTCAATTGGATAGTGAATTAAAAACTGTTAGTCTGTAACAGTCTTAGAAATAAATATACTAATTCTTTTAAAAGGTTAAAAACGTTGCATTTATAACCTCCTAGAGCAAAAACCTTCAAGTAATTGACAACCACAATGATATTATTTTTTTCCACCTGTTGTAAATGTTCAGGTGCTCTGGAACATTAGGATATTATAATAGTAATGAATTTCACCTGAATATCACTGAACTTCAACTTGTCACCTTTAAAAATGAGTGCTGTGGAAACAAAATAAAAATTGTGAATACTTTCAGGTTTTTTCAAATACTACAGTGCAGACATCTATGAAAGCTATAGCTGGAACTAGAATATCATGGATTCAGTCTCGTGTCTGTAAAGTGTATTTGGAGCATGAATGGTTTTGGATAAAAACAGAGATTAAATAGCTGTGTATTTAGTAACCTTACAAGTTAAATGAGGGATGGATTTGCTTGGAAAATATATTGTGTTATCAAGTAATTAAAGGTATTTCTCATGGAATAACATAATGAAGGTTGAAAAGGTGAGCTTAATTCTGACATTTTCTAACTCCTGAGTATTTGACTTTGCAATCCTAATACAGTGGTGGTTTTTTTATTTGTTTGTTTGGTTTTTTTTGTGTGTGTTTTTTTTGGTTGTTGTTGTTGTTGTTGTTGCTGGTTTTTTGTTTTGTTTTGTTTTGTGTGTGTGAAACATGAGAGTTTTCATGGCAACTACTTTCCTGAATGTCTGTTTCAAAACTAAACAAAATTACTAATTTTCTTCTCACAGGTATCATTTTACCCAAGCCTTTTCTATCTTTCCAATGCATATATTGTTTGAGAGACCAAAACTACCATCAGTATTGCAAGTGCAGCTGTAGTAACCAAGGGTACAGAAGAAACATAACACGAGTTGCCCTGTTAGAGGTTCCTGTGTAGCATCTGTCCTCTAGAACTTAACTTGTTTTTGGCAAGAGAAATGAATTTGAAATCCATGTTTAGTCTATAGCAAATAATTTTCAAATTGTACATAATTTGTGAAGTTAGGCAGTGTGCATGGGTGTAGAAGAGACACAGAGACAGTGATTTGCTCCCTGACTTAGTTAAAAACAAGCAAGCTAATGAATAATAATAATTAAAACTTTAAAATTATCCATGGGGAGATGCTGAATGACCTTTAAAATATAATTTAAATTACAATGTCTATATTAAATGTTAACTACCCTTTTCAGGAGAGTGGTTGTTACCAGATATTGAAAGGAAGGTGTAGGAAACCTCATAGTAGACAGTTACACAACCATTTTGCCGCAAGAGAATGTTTATGTTTAATTGCCAATGGTTAATAGCTGGGTTAGGTCTAGAAACATTGAGGAGCTGCATTCTATATTGGTTTTATGCTAACATAGCTATCAGTGATTTTTACAGCTCCATTATTGTAGGTAATCGAGGTCTGGGAATCACATACTTTAGAAAAAATCATGGTATCTAAGCAATAGGAAAGATAGTGTGGGACATTTGAGGGGCTTTTCATGAGGCCAGACTGGAGCAAATAAGCATTTTCAGACCAAGCTTCTTCTTGCAGAACTTCTATGACATCCATTTACTTGGGCTGAGTGGTCCTGTGCAATGAGCTTTCTCAGATCTCAGAGGAAAGTGGAGCATGAGATGAAGCTAGTGGAGTTGCCAGTCCAAGAGTTTGTTTGGTGTTATGAGCCCAGCTTTTTTTTTTCTCGCCACAGCTGGCAGTAAGCAGGGTTGGTTGCTTTCTGTTGATCCCATCTCCTGTGGTCTAGGATAGAGCAGGTTGGTGCTGAGGCATCCAAGCCAGCTCTGAATGCCTTTTTTCTCATACTTCTCTCTGCTTCAGCTAGTTCTCCTAGGTATTAATAATGCCTGGATATGGCTGGTGTAATTGGCTGGGAACGTGTGGCACATCTGAACACAGGCTATATATGTCATCCACAGATAACTGACATGTGTCTCCAGTTCTCCAGCTTGTACCTGAATGCCTGTAAATTGCTGCTACAAGTGAACAGCAATGCAGCTGGAAAGCAATTAGGACCCTGTCATGGTAAAATATGTTAAAGAACATCACCCTACTTTGCAAAAGTGTGTCCAGTGAATTTTGTGTACATCTCTTCCTGGACTGTTGATATTTGAATGCACGTGGGAAGGAAAACAAGCATGTATAGGGAAATCACTAACTCTGGATATGGAGCTAGACAGATCCAAGCCCAGCTCCATGGACTGGCTGCCCTTTTATGCTGTTCATTGATGCACTCTCTCTTCCCTTGTTCCTCGTCACACACAGGATGGTGCCTAGGATAACTTTTCCATGGGCAGATAAAATGCAACACTAAGAAATAGTGATCCACCAACTTCAGTGGCAGGAAGCCTCATTTTCTTATCCTTTAACCTAGTTATGCTCTTCCCTGTCCTACTCTCTTTCCCATGGTGGGAGGAGCCTACCCTTATTCCTAGTTATCCTTAGAACAATAAAATCCAATATCACTTATCTGCCACGTCCTGAGCTCATTTGACTTGGTGTAGCTACCATAAGATATCCATAAGCTCCATATTGTGTGGCAAAGGGCAAAAGACAATGCAGGGCAAATATGCATCCTTCCAAAAGCTGCTATCAAAAGAAGAGGGTTTGTTGTTCAGTCAAAATCTAGGAAGTAACATGCTACTTTAGTCTCCCATTTCTGCTTCTGCATTTTGGAAAGATCTTTTCCGATGCAAATACCTTCCTCTAAAGTCATGACAACTAAAAGAAAAGCTATGTTTAAAACAAACAAACAATTAATATTAATCAAATATTGATGAACATGCATGATTAATATTTATGAAAGCTATCGGTGTCTGCTGAATATGTAAGATAAGAATCAGTTGTAGACTGTGTGAAAACAAAATTATACAGTAACTGGTAAGTATATGGTTACTATTATTAGGTACCATTATAGCTGAGTGAACCTTTCAAATTGCTTATTCACTTGCAGATTGGCTGACTGAAATGATTCATAAGTTTGGTAAAATATTTTGATCAAGAGCAAACTCAATATTTTATTCTAAATTTTTCAGAATATTTTATTTAATTTTCAAATTAATTCTTTACATCAGATGTGCCAAAGTATAATTAAATACATATATATATATTTGACCCAGGTTCTTTTTAGAGGCACACCAAAACAAAATGAATATTCACAATTTTGTTGTTGGTGGTTTTTTTGCTTATAAAAATGAAAAAATATTACTGGAACTGGACATAGTTCACTGAATTAGAATGTTTTATAGAAAGCTCTATTGGTGGTATAGGATGATTCTAGTATGTCTGTGTGTAAAAGGGAATTAATTTTTCTCTGTGTTCCTTTGCACTTCAAGGTGCATCAGGAGCTCTTGAGTACAACAGATCAACTTTTAATGACAGTAGGTTAGCCTAGTTAAATCCAGGCTTGAATTCAAGAGCATGTTCATAATAATGAAGGTAATTAACTTTAAAACAATTTACCTAAGCAATGCAACAGATTCTTCATATCTTAATGATATTAATTGAGATGGGATGTCTTTATAAAAATATGTTTATGGTTACCCAGAAGCTATGGGTGGAATATAAACTTTTTTGCCCATGATATGTGGAAGGTCATGCTGGATGAATGTCTGTGGTTGTTTGTTTGTTTGTTTGTTTGTTTGTTTTCTCCTGAGACTGATATCTAGGAATCTACAAATAGGAACAATTTATTCTTTGATCTAAACTCTCATATTTTTTTTTTTTTCCCCCCCCCCGGTTAGATAGTAAATCTGTCAATCAAGGACAGTCTATTTTATAATTTATCTCTATCAAACTGTCAATCAACTTGAAGATGATCCCCACACACATTTATGCCAGTGTTTGGTCACAGTCTTAAGTGACTGATTATGGAAAATTTTCTGAGGTAGATATTGTAACTGCCAAGCTACTTCAATATGATCAATGGTGCCATTTTTGAACCTGAAGCAAAAATCCTTGACATTTATAAAAAGACAATTGCTGAATTTATGGAGTTTCAGGTCATACCACAAATGCATTATGACCAGACTTCTAAGAAATCTAGACTCAGGTGGGTTACTTCAGTCCATTTTATCTCTCCTGATAAAGTGAGCGTACACCAGCACTGCTGGTGTGGTCAGTGCAGCACATACAGTCTGAACCTGGAAGCAGAAAAAAACTATTGGACTCTTGAGATCTGCTTGTGGGTTGCCTGTCCCAGCAGGAGCTTGCACTGGGACATGCCACAGTGTTCAGGAGGGACAAGGCTCTCTCTACCCAGCTCTTTTCCCAGAGACAGGGACATATCCTGGGCTGGACATAGAACCCAGGCACAGTCAGAGCAGAGCTGGGTATTCTGCATGGAAATACTGTGTTTCTGTGGTGCTGGGAGTGAAGAGTGGGACTTCATCTCCAGTCTACCCTTGAGGAGACACCTGAAATGCCAATGGACTTCTGTTTCCTCTGAGTTCCCATGGACCTCAGAGAGGAGGTGACTTGTCAACTGCTCTGAGCAGTTAATGCATAGACAAAGACAGCAAAGTCGAGGCTGCACCCACCTCCCACCCTTCCTCATTCCTCTTTGTTCTGATATTTGCAGGGGGATTCCAGGTTTAACTCTGCAACCTGGGGGAACTTCTACTCAGCTATGTAATGTTGTGGTCTGCTTGAAAAGTCAGGCACTTGTAACCAAAAATGCGCTACTTGGATAAGCAATGCAACAATAGTTAATCGGTTTGGAGCTGAGCAACATTATCAAACGATTAATTTTGTTACTATTTTTTATATTGGATGTTTTTTTTCTTCACTAATTGCTAGGGAGCTAGCATTCATCATCTGTCTTATAGACTGCACAGTTTACCACTTAATTGTGAAGTCAATTCACTTGTATAGCCCATACTGAGATAAAGAAAAGTATCTTGGAAGATGTATACTCATTATATAGTGTATGAACACTACTTGTATATGTCAAAAAACCCTCTTTGGTGTCCTTAGGAAATGGTCTCAAACACTAATAAAAAGTTTTCATGTTACCTTTCAACACCAGTTCAAAGAAGTCATTGGTGTCTGCATAAAAATAAGTTTCATTGCAGAGTGATTGAATTTTAATAATCTCTTAGATTTTTAGGACTTCAGTTCCAGTTTATTCCTGTCTTATTTTCTTTCTCTTCCTCCCTCTTTCAGAACTTTCCCCCTTAATCTCTTTCTCAGTAGAAGAAAACTTGCCTCTAGGGTATAAGTAGGAGGAGCAGAGACCATGAAGGCTCAAGATAAATTAGGATGTCTTGAAACACAGGGGGTCACAACCCCACAATTTTCTAAGAGCAAATTTCCTTCTATTGACTCTGTAACACTAAGGAGGATTCCAACTGATTTAATTTTCAGACTCCCCTTGCCTGCTCCCTCCCCCCCCCCCCGTTTTTCCTTTTCCCTCTAGACAACAAATGTCAATGTCTTTTTAAGTTGTTGATTATTAACTGCGAACACTGTACTGTTAAAAACTCCCAGTCACATTTTTCAAAGCCTTCAGATGTGTAACTGATAAACTGCACACACCACAGCAATGAGCATGATCTTATTGCAGGTTTTTTGAAGTGAGAAACTTATCTTTCCCCTTTTCCTTCCTGCTTCATTTTGAATATATTTAAATTCCTCCTAAAATGTATGCAGCCTTTTATTAGAGTGGCATATGTAAAGATTTATGAAATGAATGTTGTTTTTTTTTTTTTTCTTTGTTTTCTCTGAGGAAGAGGGTATTTGCAGCACAACAGTATTTGAAGCAATAGCTTTTGTTGTGAGGCTGATATCTAACACTGTTACTAACTTAACTTATTCAGACCAAAGGCATAAATTCTTCAAAATAAATATACACAAGCCATGCCAAAGTGAATATCCTCATATAACTGGAAAGGCTAATAAAGACGTGAAAGTATAGTTGACCTTACTTTATTCTCATTCTGAGCTTTTCTGAATATTTCCCTATATTGAATCTTATTCTGTTGTTGGGGCTTTAATTATTTATATAAGGGGGAAAAAAAATTAAGACCTCAAAGGAAAGATAATAATTTATTTCCTTGCTATACACTTGCATCATGAAATACTGGAATTATACATGGAGGTGTTCCTATCTAAAATCATGAGATCTTATTTTTGTAACTTCTCAGTGGCAACCAATGGTAGGACAAGGGGTAATGAGTTCAAACTGGAACACAAGAGGTTCCACTTAAATTTGAGAAGAAACTTCTTCTCAGTGAGGGTGCCAGAGGATTGGAACAGGCTGCCCAGGGGAATTGTGGAGTCTCCTACTCTGGAGACATTCAAAATCCTCCTGGACACCTTCCTGTGTGACCGCATCTAGGTGTTCCTGCTCTGGCAGGGGGATTGGACTAGATGATCTTTTGAGGTCCCTTCCAATCCCTAACATTCTGTGATTCTGTGATTTTGTGTGTGTGTGTGACTATGAAAAATGCAAATTTTTGGCAGGGGAGAATGATTTTATTTATTTATTTATTTATTTATTTATTTATTTTTTCTGATTCTGATGCTTTAACAACCTCCTCTCGTTTGCTTTTCTTGAGGTTTGTTTGTTTGTTTTGGTTAGTTGGTTGGTTGGTTGGTTTTGCATTTTCAGTGTTTGTATGTTTTTTCAATTGCTCTCATGTTTTTTTAACCTTCCTCCACAGCACACAAAGAAGGATTGCTGCTACCTGCTAAGGTAAAAGCAATCACATTTTCTCCTCTGTTTGATTCAGAAATAATCTAGATATTGGAGCTGTCAGGAATCTCCTGACAAGGCTGTCATTGGGTCTGTGGCAGATCAGTTAGAGCTAATGAAAAGAATTACAGGTGTGGTAATTTGCCACAAGAGCTGAGGGACTATGGTTAATGCTATTCTAAAATGATGAGAAAACTAACTGGAGTGTGGTCTGTCTAAACTGAAATCTTAATCTGGCAAATTCTTAAAGCCTAAACTGAACTATGCCTCTGTGCAAATCAGTAGCCGTGGTTGTATGTGCTTGCGTGTGGAGATAAGTATTTGCATAAAGCTCTGCAGGTTGGTATTTTTATGACATAAAGTCCTCAAAGCGGTTTGTTTCTAATTTTTGTTTTCCTCTCCTGTCTGCAGTGTTGCTAAGTTTTGACTGGCATATACTCCTTACAGAGCTGTTAGAAATACTCATTGTCTAAAGCAGAGGTGTCAAACCCCTTTTCACCGGGGGCCACATCAACCTTGCAGTTGCCTTCAAAGGACCCTATAAATGTAACTACTCCTACATGTATACAGTCCTGAAATTACATTCGGCCCTTTGAAGGCAACCATGAGGTTGATGTGGCCCCCAGTGAAAATGAGTTTCACAGCCCTATTCTAAAGAATATTGACATTTCAAAGCTATGGTTGGAGTGATTAGCTGGATCTTCTCTGCAGGCAGGTGAACTTCATTTCCACTCCCACTATCGTACACTGATATCTTGCTGCTCACTAATGGTCTGAGAAATTCCCATACCCATTGCCAAGTAGTTCTGAGGAGAATATAGGAAATTACAGGACCATGTGTGCCAGTGAATCTCTTCTTCTGCAGCCAGAGGCATTTCCTCTAAAAGGATCCACAAGGATACTTGCAGGGCTGCCGCTGCTCCTGCCCATCCTCACTCCCCAGCATTGCCTTAAGCAACTCAAGAAATTAAAAAAGTACCAGTGGGGTTAGCACATTAATGTAGTAGAAGACTAAATAGGTGCTTAAGAGAAAGCAGAGATTTGAGTAGGACAGGGAAAATGCCAGCCCTTTAGAGCTCTCTGTTGTTATTTCAGCAGCGTGTTCTGAGTTTTCAGCTACTTCTAGAGTTTTTGTGGGTTTTTTGGTTGTTTGAAGCTTTTAAAAAAGAGTTGTTCTTAAAAGGAGCTTAATAAAGAACAAAATTAATAGGTTTATTGGTGTTTTCTTAAAAAAAAAAAATATATATATATATATATATATGTATCCCACTGTATGAGTAATTAACCTCCTCAGGATGTGTGTTATTAAGATGGCTGCACGCTTCTTAGGTGGCCAAAAGAGAAGGCACAGTGCTTTCATCCTCTTACCTAATGCAACAAATCCAAGGTAACCACCAGTCAGTTATTAATGCACACCATGTTGAGGCTTAATGCTATTGTACTTGTTCTTTTTCAAGCTCCAGGCTGGTTGTACAAGAAAGTGCTACAGAACAGCCTTGAGAGCAAAAGTCACAGTTAGGGATTACATTCAAGCATTGAAGAAACTGTAAAAAGTCTTTTGTTGTTTTCTTGGTTTTTGTTAATAAAGGACTGTTTTATTGGTTATACAATTTAAAGTAAATTTCTCAGTCATCTTTAGAAAAGCTGGTTTCAGCCACCTACACGTTTCAGAAGGAAAAATAAATCATGCTGAATTTTACTTGCTTTTCATATATCACTGTGATGTCAAAGCAGTTGTTTATTCCTTAATGTGCCTTTCATTTTCCTATTGAAACAGCTTAAAGCAATCTATTTCTTTTTTTCCTAGAAGTTGGAAGCTTGCTAACGCAGGACATAGTCCTCTCCTGAATAAAGCATAGAAAGGCATCTTTGATGTTTTCATGATCTTGTACACCAAGAATGGCTATTAAACACAGTCAGTGCTTTCAAAATGGAGGGAGAAGGGGAGGAAAATCTCTTTGTAAAGATTAGAGAGGGATAGAAAATATATTTTCCACAATGTCAGTGGACAGAAATGAAATTATGAAGAGTGAGAAGTAAGAGCTCACCAAAAACTGGAAAATTTCAGAACAGCATTTTCTCAATTACAAAATATTTCTGTTTGGGGGGAAAAAAACCCCTGCTTTTGTTAAAGTCCATTTTTCTCTGCCTTTTCAACCAGCTCTGGAAAAGATGCACTTCTCCAGTCTGGTGCATGTGTGAAAATGTGAAGGGTTCTGGTTTGAACATTTAGTATTCATTTGGGCAGAGAAGCTGGATAAGAAACAGGGTATTTGTTGTTCCTGACACGGTAGTTGGTCCGTCTCCTGTTTGGCACAGAAATAGTCCTCGTCTGAGAGAAGGCACAAATGCACATTACTGGGGGCTGGCCAGGAGCCCATTCACAATCCCTGTGCAAGGACTGATGCTGAATAGAAATGGGGAAGAAGGGAGTTTCCTCTCTGGGCAGAGAGCTCTGCAGCGCTGACCCTTCCTCTTCCTCAGCTTGCACCAGGTACAGCAGTTCTGTCACGCCTGGCAGGTTCTCTTAGTTGTTTTTAATCAGTTGTCCTTGTCCTGCCAAAAACTGGAGGTAGAGCAAATAGGTGAATCAAAATGGATGGTTTGTTACACAAAGAGCTTGGGCTGTTGTTCTGTCTATACAGTCTTGGGTAATACTGCCTGGATCTCTGGAGGGCGGTGCAATAAACAAACCTGATGTGTATTAGGAACATTTTTATGCCAATCTTTATGACTCTTATTATTATTATCATAATGCTATTGTTATATCATACATCAGTAAATTTAATCAGCTCCAAAATACCCATTACCTTAACTAAAATCATGCTGCAAACATGATTTAATGGTGTACCCCTGCAAATGCTTTTGTCTGATCATTACCTTACAAGACCCCATGGGAAAAATTTGCAGGATTATGCTCTAAGAGATTATAAATAAAGGAAACAATGGCCCCATACTCTGCAAGATACAATTTTAATGTATTAAACATTAAATGAAATAGATTAGGGGCCTATGCTGATAGGTTCACCTGGGTGGTTGTGAAGAAACGTGTATTAGCTTGTCTTCAAAACTCAGGCTTTAGGATGGTAGCTAGATATTTGCCTTTCCTCCACCTTCTTTCAATCCTATGGAAGCACAGTTTTCCAATTACAGGAAGGCCTTAGGATGGGTGTATATGTGTGGCTACTTTTTGTGGACATGTAAAATTAATGAGTACTTATGCTTACCTGAATGAAACCAGAGTCAAGGAGCAAATATCTGCTACACATCTCTTCCACGGGATAAATAACTTAGGTCAGCATTCCTATATAAATGTTAATAATGTGTCTGATATGATTGCTATCAAGCCGTTTTTATGTTCTGCCACAGACTTCAATCACAAGAGTTTGCTAAATGAAGTTTTATCTGCACTTTTTTTTTTTTTTTTCCTAGGTTGCAGTTATTATCTGCATTTTTGGCTATGAAATGACAAAAAAAGTTGAGACTTTTGAACTATGGTGAACATCTCTATTTCATAGGGTTATAATTCATGTATTCCTTGTCTGAGTTACTGCAAATTTGGCAGAAAAACTCTACCTCAGCTTGAGACCTAAACTACAAATCTTGAAGCAAATATTATTTGTGACTCCAGAATTTAGAACGGGGGATAGGAGCCAAATTTTGTGTTATAATGGAAGTCTATACTGTAGCCTTAATTAGAGGACTCTTGGTGTTCCTTAATGTATCTTTCTCAGCCCTTAATGCTTCGAAATAAAGACATATGAGTAATGAACATTCATTTTTGTCTGGTGCCTATTCAAAGATCCTCAAGTGAAGTACAGTGGCAGAGCTCCACAGAGATCAGCACACCTGGTTTACACCATCTTCAATGTTCGCTCAGAAGTCTGAGGAATTCTGTATAGTCATGATGTGCTACCACTCCCTGTTTTGCATCAGTCCCGTCTTTACTGCAAAGAGAATACCTTTAAAAAGGGAAAACTATCAATATACTCCAAATTGTTGCTTGCATAAAGCCATGTGAAAGACCTCAGCATGAATTCTTTTCTTGCATTTCCTGTTGAAGCAGAGCTGTAAGGAGGAAGCTGAAGTGGAGAAATGCAACAATAATCTTTTCATTATTTTGTAGGAAATGGTTTCTGCCTCACTGGGTTACAGCCATTTGTTGCAGTTTGTATTTCATCATTTTATCAGCTTTTCTTGAGTATGTTAGCTTCCACTTCAACACAGGGTCTTTCATAAGTGAGATGAATAGTTCACTACTTGGTTGCTGTGTCCTGGGGCATCTTCCAAATATAATTATCAAATGTGAATGTAATGGCTTTCCATTTGTTTCTGCACCAGGTCCATAGAATGATTATTTCAGCACAGGGTACCATATCAGTTTACTACAATGTCAGATGCCAGTCTTTTGTCTGAGACTTGGAACTACTTATTTTTCTAACAAATATTGTACACTATTTGCAACTCCAATATTCTCAGATTTAGTAATGAATGAAAAACACAATCAAAGCAAGAGTGTTTCAATATAGCAAACTCATTCCAGTCATTATCAGAATATAGTGAGATGAGGAAGGACAATTTCACCCTGGAGAAATCACTGTAACCTATACACAGTATAGAATTAAGTAATGAAGACCAAGTGGATGTACATGATATTTGATGTCTAGAGAGAAGCTGGATGTGTTCAGCTCTCCCACCTGTCCACAAATGAAATGTTTTAGAAGTGAACGGTGTTTTACTGCTATTCCAATACAGTTTTTCTACATGTTTTTTTCTTCACATATAGAATTAAACTTTTCCCCTAGATTTATCTTTATATCTTTGTGTGTGTGAGAGAGCTTCCTGCTTATTGACCATAGGGGACTTCTTCCAGAAGCGTCAGAGTAGTCCAAGGGAGCTAGGCACTTCAATCCTACTGTTTTTCAGTAAGAATGAGGTATTGTTCCTTATAATCTGCTTTGAAATTAGGATTTTCTCTCATTATTTATTTAATTTAAAATGAGAATCATAATACTGAGAATATGCAATCATTGTTCACACAATAATTTTTTGACAAGGCAATTCATATTAAGGGAGCTAGTCATGGTAGAAATGATGTTTCATCCAGTCCAGTTTGATGTTCAGACTCACATGCAGTTAACCAGCAAATCCACCTAGTGCAAAATCATAGTCCTGAAATTAAACCAACCACTAAAGGAGGTATGAAGGAGAAGACACTGGTATAGATTGCTTCATCTTTCCTCCCACTTATAAAATACCTGCTTAGTTTGTTTTCTCTATTCAAGAGATGGCAAGAACTGTTTCCTTTCTACACTTCAAAGAACCACTTTCACAGGAACTACCTATGTCTAAGATGTTTTATTTTCAATGGCTTATTTAAGTTTCTCTATTGTTCATTTTACAGGAATGTGCCTAGTTCTTTAAATGGCACAGTAAAAGCCTCTGTGTTGACAGGAAGCCTTTTCCAAAGGTTAATTATTTTATGAGAAAAGAAATGGCTCCTATATTGCTTGTTAACCTTTGTTTTCTCTCTCTCTCTCTTTTTTTTTTTTTTTTTTTTTTTTTTTCCCTTCTATTTCCTTCAGTTATGTGATTGCTTGGGAGTCCCAACAGCTTTTTTCACTTTCTCATTTAGCTTATCTGTTAACTATTTTTTCTCGAATCTGAATCTTATCTTGTTAATCTTATTTGTTCTAGAGAGAATAGATTAAATTCCTTTATCTGTCCACTTTATTAAATTCCTGGTATAATTTATTAGTCTAACAAATTCAGACAAGTAGGAAATTTAATTGCCTGAAAGTGCATAACCTATTGCTACCACAGACTTTCTCATAAATGTGTGTTACAGTTATGAAAGACAATTAAAATAAAAATTGTTTTCTTTTAATTAGACTTTCATAATGAGCATTTTTCACTAGCAAAATAATTAAATTTACAAATGATACACTTTCATTTAAAGATACTAACTGTATAAGGACCTTACCTTCTCCCTCAAAAAAAGGAATATCTGATTTTGTTTCCATTTAATGTGTCTCCATTTTCACCAACCTTGGTAAGATAGAAAAGCACACTGATTCCCATTTTACAGGTAAGAGGTGGAGGAAGATGACATCAAAAAAGGTGTTCACTCTACCTCCTTGGTGCTATTACAGGTGTTTTACTAGGATTTGAACTGCCTGAAATTTGTTGGTAGACTCTCTCAGTAGCTACTGAAAAACTCCTGTAAACTCCAAAATGGGCATCCCAGCTACCCTGACTTACATGCCTAAGCAGAATGAATATTTTCATTGTCCAAAATATCACAGAAAGACTTTAGCTGATCCAGAAAACTACTTCCATGGCTTTGGTCAACAGGCTTTTTGTGGCATTCCAGTCTGGTGCAACATTCGCAGTTCTCAGTGATATGTCTAGAAGGCTACAACCATGGGCTTTTAAGAGCATTAGTCACACCCTGTTATAAAGAGCTGGAAAAGACCTCCAGGTACCTGACTTGCATTTTGAAGGCAGCCATTGTACCAATTTCAAAGGCATGTTCCACCTCTTATTTTACACAGAGCCATGTACACGCCGGGATCTGGCTTCAAGGGGTTGTGTTGGCAGACATGATTAAGAAAAGCAACAGTGTATATGTCAGTGCTGAATCTCAGTATCTGACTCAAGGAGATCCCAATACTTGGAAATATCTTGATATTAGCTTTATTAATTCAAGTGTTGTTCCACGGTCCACCATATTCTCCAGCACTATCAGGCATAGGTTGTTTTTATAGTTGTTGTCCGTGGCAATAAGATAGCAGCAGAATTCCAAGTGAACACACCATTTAATCAAAAGCCAGATATTTACATATCTTCAGATATTTAAATATCTTCAGATACTTACAAAAGCTGGAAGTCCATTGAAAAACAGGCCTTGTTGCAAATAATTTAGGTTAGAGGGGATTTTATATACCTTGCATTTTCTGTTTTTTATGCCATACTGTGGTGGTGGTGTTTCAATGGCTTTTATTCTATTATTCCATGCCCAAGTGCATTTTCAATGGTAATTTCTTTATTTCATTTTGTTTTGTTTTGTTTTGTTTTAGTATTTTTATACTCTTCCTCTTCCCTGAATATTAAAAGGTGTATTTTGACTTTAATTACTTACCTCTTCTTACTATTGATGAGAGGAACTTTCTGAATAAATGTACTCATTTTTTTTAAGCCAACATAGCTAAGAGATTTGCTAAGAGATATAGAAGAACATTGACCAAAAGAAACAAAAAAAAATGTAACCGAGCACAGAAGCATAGTGCTGAGACTATTTATTTCATGTTCTGGTTATGAGTTAAATGTCATTATCATTGGCTTGCTATTATTAATAACTAAGTAGAAACTATTGTAGGTCTTGGTTTTACAAAGGATGAAGCTGAAGGATGAATGACTTTAAACACCAAAGAAGCATGTTAACTAAATTTTCTGAAAGGAAAAATTGCATTATTATAAGGTAAAATTCACTATGAAATATATGGCTTACACTGTGTAAACCTCAAATTAAGACATTAAGTACAATTCATTCACCAATGAATGGATTCAGTAAAATGCATACAGTGTGCCCTAGCTTTCAATATTTAGCTTTTGAATCTAATAAAAAAAAGGTGTACAGGGCTTTCAATTGGCTTTTGACATCAGAGTTGATTTTTAGTAGTGATAGGATGTAAAATCTGTAGACAGGATGATCATGGATGTCTTCAGATGCTCAAGATGAAATTTACCTGGGTTTTCATGAACTCATACAAGAACAGATAATGCTTTGACAGTTTTCTCTCTTATTTCTGATACATCCAAGTTACAGTGGAGTTGTGAAAGTGTTACATGTTCTTAAAAGAAAAGGAATAATGATCTAAGGAGGTGATGTCTGACAGATTTCTCCAGTCTTAAATTTTGAAAAACCTTCTCAACTTGAGCCCCAAAATAGGGATTCTTCCTCCTACGTGCTTCATTTTTCTGTATGTAACTTTCCTTGCAAATCATGTCTTTTCACCTCAAGTTTGGGTACAACTGTTGCCTGTTTTCTTTCACTCCTATAGAAAAATATTCTTGAGTTCTGTACTGCCACACACATTTTCAACAACAGACTATTTGTGTGAGTACACTTGCCAAAAACTTTGTGATTTGGATCCCCACTCCCAGTGTTGTGTCCTTGTCTTTTTTTTTTTGCCTTCCAGTTGATATGGTTATTGTTCTTGTTTGCTATTCCAATCTTTAAACACAATACAAAAGGACTTTGTAAAACTCACCACCATCAAGAAAGGACAGAGCAGATCTTTATTCTGCGGGGCCATATGCCTCTTGGAGAAAGGTTAACTACTGGGAATGTTTTTTGTAAGACCTGGTACTTTTGGAAGCCTGCTAGAGGAGAAGATCCCAAATGCCTGACTCATTCCTCTTTTTCAGATTTTGTTCTCAGAGAAAAAGGTTTCAATATAACTGTCTGAGACAGCACAGTATCTTCTAAAGGATCGAGGTCTTATAAAAGTACAGTAACAGCTGTCAGAAAACTGAGTTTGCTACTGAGAAGAATACTGTGCAGTCCAGTACATAATTAGCAACATATTCCTCATCTGAGAGAGATGAATAAAACAGTTTGCCACACTTTCAAGAGCTTCAGCCCAGCTTGTGATATCCTGCTTACAGTTTTGCACGTGCAGTCATTTTGGTCAGGATTCTTCTCCTTCCCAGAATTTGTGCCCAGGAATTGCAGCTATCAGAGCTACTTCTGATGAATCCTCCTTGTATGACCCAATTTGGGCTTTCCACGAATGAAATCAGCCTTGTGTGACCAAGAGGATATTTTTCTTTCTAACCCTCAGGCTAATTTGTTATACATGAGAGACGTGTAGAATGGCTCAGCAACTCTTAACTCTGGTTAGACAGTTGTTGAACACCTAGGATTTACTCCAGCTGTGGACATCGGCTGCGGCTGCTCAGAACATTTTCAAAAACCAACTTATAATCTGCAAAACTCCTTGGTTAGAGGTGTTCTCACAATAAGGTTGCTTCGTAGGAAGTCAGAGGGAAACAGTTGGTTTTGATATTCCTGCAAGGGAAAGTAGCTTTCAAGGCACTGTGCCTATCAGTTATTCCATTCAATACATTGTGAACATGTCCTGGTAAACGTATCTTTGATTTTGCCTGCCTAGTTCACTCCAATCTAAGCAAGTTCTTGGGTTATAGGTTTCAATGAATGGATTACACAGAGTGGATGGAGGGTATTTTGAGCCACAAATTCCATGGACACTTCTTATATTTCAGTAATACGAGAGTTTGTTGCCTCATAGGCAAGGTCTCTGAAAGGTACTTGTTTGTTTTCCATAAATTCCACCAGAACTGGCTGTTCTTCATTAACTATTTTACAGTGTGGGAACAAAGAAAAGCCAATAGTTTGTAAAGAAGAGAGTGTGCTGACCAAAGAATTAGTAACTGGCCTAACAGACTTCCTCAGAATGTCAGAATTACAGTGATTTTCCCTCTTGTTTTAACTATGTCTAACAAATGGATTATCTGTAATGTATATTCTATTTTTCTCATTTTTGTACTTGGATTTTTAAAATTTAACTTATTTTTCTTTTGGGGGGAATAGCTTTTATTTTCCATCTCTACAGACACAGCCAGGTAGAAGTCCAAAAGGCCAGGAAAAAAAATGTTCAAGAGAGGCACTGGGGGCCAAATTCTCCTCTGACATGAGCTATGCCTGACTCCATTGAACTCAGTCAAATGGCATGACGAATCGAGCAGGCTAGAAGCTGGCTCTTAGTAAAGCTATTGACTCCTACTAACTCTTGTCTTTGCTAAATCTTCATGGCACTGTAGGAAAGCTCATTTCAACCTCTTTTTAATTGAGCCTCTGATGTAACCATTTTTCAATACCGCTTACCGACCTACGTGTGTGTGGAGGGGTGGGTCTGCAAGGCTTTTTTGCTATTGAAAAGGAATTGCTACAGAGTTAGAGAGTTGCCTCAGGAAGATCAGTGGTCTTTCCCCATTGCCAATGCTAAACTGGAGTTGTCCAGGGAATTTTGGAAAGTGCTTTCTGGACTTACCTGCTTTGAAAGAACTCTATCTGTCTGTAACTTTCTTTGATTTCTGGGAAATGACCATTTTATTTGGTGAATGGCAGGCTCCCCACTGTTCCTCTCCTTCCCAGTTAGAGAGACTCCCATATGCCTCCCATTGTCCATGGTTTGCTCTGAGGTTTTGCCATTTCTGTCTGCATGTTTAATCTCTCACGTAACACCAAAACTACTGGAGCTCTAGATAATACACATATAACTGCATCAGTAGGATTTTTGAAGAGAGTGAGTCCATTGATGCACACACAACTGTAACACCTGGAAAAGTGCTCTTGCTGTCATTCTTCTGTATTGTCTCATTTTATGTCTGTCTGGCCTTGTGACAATTAATCTCATTCTGTTACCGTGTATGTCCCCTAACATGAGCCCATGTCCGTTCAGCTTTACTTAGAAGCTTGACTGAGTTTGGTAAGGGAATCAGAATCTGTGGCTTTAACATTTCCTTTTGCTTGGGTCTGCTACATTGATGTAAGATTACATCATTGACCAACTTGTGCTCTCTCTATAGTTAAGGGGTGGAAAGTTAGCTAAAGCTTGGTGAGGTAGGAGGGACACAGGGAATTTATACTGATGATGTAGTCACCTATGCAATGTCAGAATATTGCCACATCAGAGAAAGGACCTCAGACCAAGATATAGTGTCCAGTTTTAGATACTGTATATGAAGAAAAAGGTGGTTCAGTGTGAGAGACTCCAGAGACTGAAGGGCAGGCTGTGTGATCAAGGACAGAACATGTGGAGTAGTTCAGTCAAGAGAAAGAAGGGCTGGGATGGAAAGCAGCTGCTTATGTGACACAAAACATGAAAAAAAAAAAGAAAAAAGAAAAAAAAAAGAAAAAAAACGAATTTATACAAATGGCAAGGTAATAGACTGTTCTTTATGCCCAGTGTGTCAGAAATAAAATGAATAAAATGTTTCTTTTCAGCAAGGGAGATTAAGGTTGTGTATCAATCAAAGCTTGTAGATGGTCAGGTGAGTTAAACATTGGATTAAATTTTCTGGGCAGAGAGGCAAATATTCTTCAGTAATGGTCTTTAAGAGCAGCTGAGACCAACATTTGATGGTAAAGAAATAGTTTATAACTGATTTTGTCTTTGGGTAAAAAGGTGGAGTAAAGGATGACTTTAGGTGCATTTCAGCCTATTTTATATAATTTTTCATGTTCAGAGCAGAAGGTGGTGGTGGTGAGACAACTTGTATATATCCAGGGAGAAATTTTTCTCTACAAAACCTATGGAATGTTAGCTGCCCCTCAACCTCTCCACATGCAAATAATGGACTTTAGTTTACAGGTACCACACATACAGTGTGTTATGTAATGGACAATGTTTAAGAATAATGCAATGAAAGATTAACACTTTTCTATGCCAATAAGCTTCAGATGTTCCTTGTTGCACTGCTTGCAGCACATTCCAACTTTGAACTGCTGAGGTCTACATAAATTCAGGTTATCCATACAGCCGTGTGGAAAATCTCCAAGATTAGTTCTGTGTTAATAGTAAGAAAGGGTGAGTCAGTCAGCTAACTTAATGACCTGGCTCATAATTTGAATCCATTGAAAGTTGTCTGTAAGCACCTCTGGGAACAGAGATCAAGCATGACCTTGATTTTTGTTATATCAATTAAATAATCTTGTAATATTTCTGACATTGTTGTCACATGAACAGTTCAGATTAACAGAATAGCACAGTTGACTTCTTGTAGCACATTCTGTTTCCTTTCAGTGTAGTCTTTCTTTTCTTTCAAAGGATGCTCTTACCACTGTTTTTGATTTCCTGCATTAAAGAACTGAAAGGATCCCTCTGACAATGTTAAAGCTCACACAAGGACAACGCATTTCGTATGTACTATTGTACTTGCATGAGGACTTTCCTTTTTATTCTATTACATAAAAATCATTTCTGGTTATAATGGATAACATATAGCCTTGACAATAAGGGGATAGGCAGGACCCAGTCTAGTATTCAAATACAGTCAGTTCTCCAGTCCTTTATTCAAATACAAAGAAAAAAAAACCAACTTGTCTCTTTCTTCATACCATTGCATCTGTTATTCAGCCTCTGGACCTGGCTACTATTGACTTTTATCTATGTGATACATTGTTCCTGTGGCTAGTTAGGTTAAATCCAACCTCGGTGCTTTCATTACCAATTCTTTGACATAGTTTATTTTTTTCTCTCTATTTTTTCTATCAGGTTGGAAGGTAGATTTCAATACTCTTTGCTCTTGTTTATTGACAGTCTTTTATACATTCACTTGCAGAGAAAATAAGTGAAAGCAAATATAAATAAGAAATAGAGTCTACTCATCCTTTTAGAAGCTAGAGTTATTTCCTCTTTTTGAAACAAAGGACCAGAGAATTAGGAAGGATAAACTTTATAGACACCGAATGCATCCCATTTTTTGAGGTTCATGTTCCTTTTTGCCTTTTTTTGAGTTGTTTCTTTGCCATCTTGCTTGAACTGGTATATCTCAACAAAAGGGGATGAATTACTATTTTTTAGAGTTACAACATCAGCATATTGTATTATATAAGAAGCCAGCATAACCTAATGAGTCACAAATGAAAGAGGTTTAGTCAACCAAAAAAACCCCACAAAAACCAAAACAAACACACACACACATACACCCCAACCCAACAAACAAACCAGTTGAAAAATCTTCTTCATAAACTGATTGTGGTAGTCATGAGAGCAGCATATATGGTGTAAGCAGGTAACTTCAGCCAATGCAAGCTTTTAATATAAATTAATTATTATTTTCTTCTGTCTTCAAACACCGCATAACCTACACATTTCAACCTACAAATTTTAACCATTTCAACCATTTCACATTTCAACCTGATTTCATCCTGCTCCACACAGCACACAGTGATTTAATTTTATTGTAGTGCCTCTCTTTTTAAAGATGTTTAAGAATGGAAGTGATATGAGTTTTGAAGGTTGTATATTACAGAATGATATTAAAATATTTGACTGTTTCTTAATTGTAGGAAATTTTCAGTCTTCAAAATTGAAATTACTGTGCTTCTCTTAGGAATAGCAGAGACTTACTAATTTTTAACATTTTCTTCAACTCAAAACTTCAGGACCATGATTTGATGTATGATATGTTCCCTCCCTGCATTTTCATTTATTAGTAAATGATGTTCTAAATTGCTGAGGAGTAATGTGGTACAATATTGTCACTTGTGGCACAGTCATTTGCAAATAATAGGTCTTCTGTGTGCTGTTTGCAAAGAGAACAGGGAAAGAGTAAAGCCACAGTGCCTATATTTCAACGGACTTCAGGGAACATCAAACCAATTCTCACTGTAGGTTGACATCACCTCAATGAAGAAATGGAGCTTCATGTTACTGTCAATAGATATTGTAGTATATTTGGTGTCAGCTTCTTCATGGAACAGAGAATTTTACTTTCCTCTTTCTCCCCATTGTAGCATTTGTTATTTATTCCCTGCACCTTGGCTGCTATGGACATTTATCTACATGATATGCTGTTTCTGTGGCATGTTAGGTTAAACCCAACCTGTTGTATTTAAGCATACTTTCTGTCAGCCTCCTAGCACAATAGGAGATTTTTCTTGTATGAGTTTTTATGTGCATGCACGCACAGACACGCACAAGTGAGTATTACAGCACAGGGTATGTATAGTGCACCTGTCAAATCTATAAACACAGAGTGGATACAGCTATCTGAAAGAGATAGTGTCAATCAGATCCATGAAGGCTGGAGGGGGGGGAGCATTGTAGTAGATGGCATATCTGCTGAAAGCAGGTAATTTTAATTATCTACGAGAGTTTGAAGCTATGAATAATTTATTACCCATAGAAGTCTTTTTTAAGGCTTCTAATCCTGGTGAGCCTCTGATATTCAGATCACAGTCTCTGATGCTTGAATTGTTACTCTGGAGGCACTGGATGGAAACTATATGTTTCTCTGTAGCTAGTCAGCATAGATTGAGTTGTTTTGACAGCCCAGCATGAGACTGTAATAGTCCAGCTAAAGATCTGAAAAATACAATACACAGTGGAAAATAAAACATTTCCTTGGACACTGATAACCACACTGAACAACACAACACACTCTAGCACAAATAATGGAGAGTTTGGAGGCTGGCTTTGGCTGGTTGGGGCAGCCTTTCTCACAGCTATGAACACAGCAATGTTTTCCTATAAGTTAATAACAATTAAGAGGAAAAATACTATTAGAGTACACTATTTAGGCTCATTCACAGGTCTGTTTGAATTCCTTTGAAACCTGCAGTTTGTATATTTCCTACACATTTGCTACGATATAGCAGCTAATTTTCCCCCAAAAAAAGCCTGTTTCTCTGTGGGCCACCTGTGTTGAATGAGACAGGATCACAGCATTGGCACATGGGCAGGCTGGAAGCTTGAAAGCAGAGACACCCACTCTCCCACTCAATATCTTTTTTTTTTTTTTCCTTTTACAAGTGCCTAAGCAGCAAAGAAGGTGGGGAGACTAAATAAGAATGAGGAGAAGGCTCCTGGAAGAAGAAGTGAGAAGTGAAAGACAGGAAAGCAGAGGTGGGAAAGAGGTGGGAAATTTACGTGGTGTATGCAGCACATGTGTGTCGGGAGGTAGGCAGGATGGATGGGGAAAGAGAGCAGCTGAGGGAACACAGAACAGGCTGACTTCATCAGGGTGGTTAAAAATAGGATAGGCCTCCCTAGAGCTTCTGAGAAGTCCATAACACTCAAGTCTTAAGTTCACAATGAAGGGCTAGGGGCTTCATTAAGCAAGGTACTCAAACATAAGGCTAAGGCTGGTGACATACCAAGGAATCTTAGTGAATTGTGGCTAAAGGTAAACCATGGCTTAATATCATCTGTAAGCCTTTGCTACATTTTGAGAGGCTGATGCATATGACAGAACACGGTTTTCTGTCTGTATGTGTCCTTTTGAGGTGATGAATCTGGAGGCCTGGAAGAAGGTGTTCAGACACGGGGTTCAAGAGCTTAGAGACAACCAGTGTAGCATGGAAGGGGACTGAGGAAGCCCTAAAGTCTTTGTCAGATTCCCTTCTCTACCCTGAACACCCAGCCCAAACATGAACAGAATCAGTAAGTGGGAATTTCTTACATTCAATGAGGAGTAATTACTTCAAAAGAAAGCACAGGATCAAGCTAGCCCATGAAAGGCAGTGGATGATAATACATAGCGCATGGAAGCTAGGTGAAGAAGCTGAAGGAAATCTGTCCTATGTAATGCAACACAATCTACTACCACTTTCCTTCTTAGTTACATTCTGTTCCTTGTTAACTGTACTGCTTTATTGTCTAATGCATATTATAAAATGTGTGGAATTCATGAAGTGACTGAGGTGATTTTGTGGTAGGAACCCTTAATTGATGAATTGTTTGATTTTTACATACTTTATTTCTCTAAGGCAGTAATGCAGTGTTGCTGAATTGTATAGGCAACATGCATGTAAAGAAGACACAGAACTATGTATATATACAAACACCCCTCCTTGCATAACCCTGGTGAGGATTTTACTGAATTTCCATTTTATAATCTGACTTCAGTGTCAGCCTTGCCACCAATTTATTTTAAAACGAGTTGTAGAGAAAAGCCTCTTGAGGCAGCAAAACAGCAGGTGGCCTGCTTAGTTTGTTGTGGTGGCACCTTATGAATAACTCAATTGATCTCCATATGCTTCCATTCACTCTTGCTCACAGAAATACTACCTTAAACACTGAGCATTCCACATCTGATAGCAAAGGTTTTATTCACACAAAAAATGACATACTGGAAGGAAAACATGTTTCACTGCAGACCTTGCTTTGTCATCCAAACCCATTTTCAATGCCAAAAACTAATGCAAAACTCAGGTATCGAAGCAGTGAAAAACGAAAATTGCATGACTTGTTTTGCAACGATATATTAAAACCCACTATAAGATCACATCAGATTTTTTTGGTAGAAAAATTTGAAATTTACCTACACAGAATGTTTTGCTCCAGTTTGACACGTTTCTGAGGCCAATATTTCAGCTTTGGAAAATAAACCTGGAAGTTTGCATCTGGCGGATGCCTGAATAGTGTCCCTGTCCACCCACTTGCATCACACTGTCAGGTATTAGGAGAGTAGAATCCTGTATTTCCTGTGCACTAGAGTGTGATCTAGGTTTCTAAGCTAATGCTGATAGGAAAAAGCATGTTCACATGTCATGGTGATACTAATGTAGTTCTGGTCTTAGTGTCTGATACCAGCACAGAAGCAGACTGTTCTCCTGAGTGATACACCTTCCTTTTAGCAGTGTGTGTGCCTTTCCTTCAATGCAGTGCCACACTAGTGCACCTCTACCTCTTCCAGTTCAGAGCTGATAGAACCATAACTCATCTAAGCATAACATAGACCTGATGTACTAAGGTGGCCATGCGTCAAGGAAAAAAGATATAAATGGAAAGATTAACAAAGTAAGCTATATATCCTGCTCTGAGAGGCAAGTCCCAAAGAACAGCATATAATGCTATATGGCTTACCAAGTTTTAGTCACCTGCCTATGGAATAGGATCGTAATAACACTTGATGTACAAAAATGAGAGGGAGGACTTGTATTTCCTAGGTTTGAGATACTTATATATTCAATTTAGATGATTAGTCATCTTAAAATATCTAGTTAGTTACATGAAAAAGAAACTTTCCCAAGAACTGCAGCTTAATTTTCTGTCATAAATAGTTCTGTGGAAGAGCCTTTCCCTCTCACTGCTGTTAAGTTGTCTGAATACTTTCCACTCTCATGGGGTGATTCCTCCAGACAGTATCCAGCAGTGGCTGTAAACAGCGTGGTAGTCCAGAAAGTGGCAAGAGACTCTCAAGTGACAGGCATGGGAAAGGAGGTAAAGACATAGCATGGTGGACTGGGGATCATTCTTTTTTTAGTTCATAGCATTGTATACATGTGGTTATCCCCAACCTTTGGGTGATAGTTCACATCCCCCCCCAAAAAAAAAAAATGTATGTATAATGCTTTTTTTACCAAACAGATAAACCTGAGCAAAGCCACATGGTGCTGTAACTGGGATGCTTCTGCTATCAGGGATGATTCTGGGCTGTCAATGCATGGTAGTGGCAGGTGCCTGTTGGTCGCACAGAATAGGGCATTGAGCCTTGGAAACAGGTGCTGTTAAAGGTCAGATCTTGTTCCTGGTATTTCCTTGTTGATTAGTTTATCTAAGAATCTTGTCTAACACCTAATTTACATATAATCTTTTTCTTCTCAGAAGGTCAGCATTAACAATGTAGGATATGAGTGTGCTGATACAATGGATATAAAATTAAATGGTTGTCTGTCAAGCCCAGTAATCAAATTTCTTGAATAACTCAGTTTAGATCACTGTATGTCTACAATTCTGTTTTTGTGCTATAGCTTGTTATTGAGAAACCCTCTCCAGCACAGCCTCCTTTAGTAAATGTTATCACAGGATTATTGCATTCCTGTCTTTCATATGCTACCCTGTTCACTCAAATTATTTCCAGATACACTTAGAACACACATTTAAGTATGGAAATGTGGTTTTAAGATAAAAAGTCATCACTGACTCATTTGAATGATCAGTTTATCCTTTAAAATAATCTGCTTAGGTTATTTTTGTCTAGCTATGAAGTGGCTGAGTGATGCACTGAGTCAAGACTGGCCAGGTATTGCTACATAATACATCTCAGTCTGATTTGTTGATGGATATGAAAGATGACAGTTTTTAAAGTGAATGTAATAAATACATTTTATAGGGTTCCTATGTTTTAACTTTAGTGAATACTTTGGTTTCATGGCATTTTTTGTATTTCTGATGTGATTTTTTGTTTCGCTTAAAAGATATTGGCCTGCAGCTCAGCTATGATTCACGGTGGCAAAAATATCTATTTTCAGAAGCAAATGTTCTTTAGTACTAGTAGGATGTACTACAGATTATATAACATTATGAGAAAAATCCTCATTATATGTTTAATTGTTAAGTTACTCAGTATGCATACTCTTTTTTTTTTTTCCTATATCTTTCTTCTGTTATCCCCTAACTCTTCTCAGTCCAGTCTTGCTTAATGAATCTGCCCTTAAGATTATTGTACTGTGTTCTTTGAGGAGACATCTTTCTAGTTTGAATACATACAAGATCACACTTAGAAAACTGTGCAAGGTGTAGAAACGTCTTGAAGAAATCTTGTCATTTTAATTTTTATATCTGTCTATACTTATATCTTTACTAGAACATAATTCCTATTCCTTCAATGTCCCTTACAGAATAAATACTATGAAAATAGTGAAAATAACAAATGCTATTACAAACAAAGCCTTTTGAAGGATAGAATATTAACAATAATAAGTAAATTCACTCCGAATAACTCAGTGCTTGGCTCTGAGGTTCAGAAAAAACATATCAAGACCAGCTACTCTGTCCTGATGTAGTCATCTTTTACATTACCAATGTACATTAGCAGCAGTATTTCACTTTCACACGTAATCTGGGCGATGAGACCCAGTTGTGAGGATCAAGTAATGTTATTGCTGTTTCCCTTCAGATTCTGCAATAAAAGACATTTTAAACTTGTCCAAGACATCTTTGCAGCCCATATTACAAATACCACTCACAGTTGTACTGAATTGCAATGATGGTTCAGAGAACCTACTTTCCTGGCCTGTCTCAGCAGTTTGCTTTCTTATCCACTTTAGCTACCTAATGTTTTACACATGATTCAGTTAACAAAAATTAGTTGTCTCAATGCAGTGAGTTTGCATGGGGTTTTTTGGTTTGGTGGTTGTTGTTGTTGTTGTTGTTGTTGTTGTTGTTTTGGGGTTTTATTTGGTTGGTTTGTTTTTTTTTTGTTTGTTTTGTTTGTTTGTTGTTGTTGTTGTTTTCCTTGTAACCTGAATTAGTAGGTTATAGGACTATATGTTGGCGATGTGTGTGCATGAATCACTGATTGTGTCTGTATGTCAGAAAGGAGAAATTTCTGAGTCCAAACACTGCTGGAGGTACATCAATAAGAAGTCTACATTATCTATGTCACCTTGACTCCATAGTACACTCAGTCACAGCTTCAATCAGTTATTGTTAACAATAAAGTTCAGGAGAAATCCCACAAAATTGATAAAATAAATTAACAATTTTAGGAATAAAGAAGAACTTTATATTCTAAGTATTTTGTCTTTTCTATATATTTTAGGCTGGGGAGTGGGAGGAAGAGGACAAAATACATCTCAGAATTACCAGATCTAATAGCTGTTGATTCTTTATTTCACCAAAACTCAGATGTGTTCTGAATATTCCCATGGGAGTATTTTACTCCATATTATTGGAGGTATTTCAAAGTTCCAGTGAAACAGAAAACTACAGTGTTGAGGTCTTTCTAGCCATTACTGTCTCCTGCTTGCCACACTGCCACAACTGCCATATCTATTTCAAATGTAGTCAAAACAACAGCAGCTATGGGTAGCCTGAGTCTACTTGCCCCCATATAATGCCTATCTTGTCCTTGGCTTCTGCCAAATCCAAATAAATTTCCTTTCTTGCTTTAACATCAAATTCAGTAAAGGTGGCTATAAGTCCAATATTAGATCTCCTTTCACCTCTTCAGTCAGCTAAAAGACTCAGCTCTTGTAATTTCTGTATGGTGGGACGAAAGTTCAGAGGCTCATTGTCCCTCTCCCCCTCAGTGCCCAACTAATGAGCTGTGCACCTTTATGTTTGCATATAATTTTGCAGAGATTGATTGTCTAAATGCACTTAGCCTGGCAAGCAGCTTTCATTCTAACACACTATTTTATCTCTACCTATAGCTTTGTCTTGGAAAATTAGACAGTGAAAGCACTGAAGCACAAGCTTAAATCTATCTCTATGGAGGAAAGCACTCAGATATGTGCTTAAATGTAAGTATGTGCTTAGATCCTATCATTAAGTCAAAGAGACTCAAGTGCATGCTTCAAGTTAAGCATATGCTTACACCCTTTTTGAATAGTGATGCTTTCCTGAATTGGCACCTTAACTTGGCCCAAAAATTGCCACATTTCCTATGAAAGAAAGGAAATACTTCTGTAAAGTCTAAAGGCACGTTGCCAGCTTTCTGAGTTATAGGTCATTTAAAAATATGCTGATTTGAAATTTGGATTTCTGTCTTAGCTTTTCTTTTCATCTATCTAACAACAACAAAAAATATTTGTTAACACTCAAGCTTTTGATATTGGCTACAGTTAATACCTTCAACTGTTATAATAAATGATAAGTAAGTTTCTGGAGAAGCTCTAAAATCTGATATTTATGTTTCATACCAATTGCTGATGCTTAAAGATCATGTATGAACTCAATGTGCAGGCACAGTTTACCTGATAATTTGTTGCCAGGAGGTACTCATGCACTTAACTGATGCTGCTCTTTGGTGGAGATGTAGGATTGGACTAGACAGAACATTTAGCAGATTAGGCACATCATCTCCTCAGTTACCACTTGGTTATAACTCCTTCAAAATAATTTGAAGGAAGTAGATGGTTATAAGGTTATAAAGTTAGTACAGATATCTGGGAACAAATCCAATTCATATGACTCTATGATGTTTATATGCTGTTTAATTGCTCCTACTCACTTGTAACTGAGGCAAAAGAGTGTTTTTTCTTTAGCACAGAGCTCGATAAGGATCAAAATCCTATGCCATAGATGTAAATATGTAAACTTCTGCATTAGAAATACTAGAAGGATACTTTTATACTGAAGAGCAAAAAAAGCTTATTTTGGGTTGAGTAGGCTAGAGCTATGTAAGTATGACACATACCTAAGAAACTTTTTTGGTTTGGAGACATTTCTGTGCAAGTCAATGGTATATGTAACCTTCATCTCTGTGTCTTCCCTAGTGATTTTAATGATTCTGGGAAATTTCTGGACTAATGAGCCCAACTGGTATAGAGAGCTTTGCTTCCACATAAGAAAACTCTCCTAGCCTCCAAAATCAAGTAGCTACATGTAAACTGCATCTTATGAAGGTCCTTATCTGTTTAACTCCTGAACTATAGCATATGCCAGCTGTTTGTCAGCTATTACTCTAACAGTTTGGCAGCACAGATCTTTGGAATGAAACTATGGAGACAAAATATATTTTAAGTTCTATAGACTGCATAATGCTCAGGGTTCTTCCTCTGTGGAGGAAGAGAAGTCATGACAGTTGGTAACATATACCTTTTCTAGAGTGACATTTTCTCCCTTTGCCAAAGGGGAAAAAATGGAAAAGTTTTGGGTGTTACAGATTGGGATCTTCTATAGTTTGTTCAGGCATGGCAGTCTTCCTTCAAACTACCTCATGGTTTGGTGCAATAGATGAAAAACAAGGGCAAGAGAAAGTGATAGACAGTGGCCCTTCTTTTTTTTTAAGGTTGCATAGTATCTTACCTGGCTATCTTTGCAATACCCTGTGCTCCAACTGCAGCAACTGACTTTCAGCCCTCTCACCTTCAAATGACTGAACTTCAGAGAACTCTCATATGCCCTTGATTCCCATTCCTTTACATCCCCAGCATTTTCCCTGCAGTTGGAGCTCCAATAGGGAAGCAGCGTAGAGTAGCTTCCCTTTATATTCAGCACTGAGGAATGCATTCCTGACACTGGAGGAGCCACAAAAGGACAGCAGTTTGGAACACAGTTGGTGGAATAAGACAGTAATTCAATTGCTGAGCCAAGCTGAAGAGCTAGAAATTGCTCCTGAGCTCTCTCAGTGAATCACAAATACTGCTGCTTTGCTAATTCAGAGACTTTATATGAGATGAAGTTCATTAATGCATAAGAGGTGTTTAGACAACACTGTGCTGAGTGGCAATGTGAAGTCAATGCCTCTATCATTAGTGGCTTGTGAACTGTTTTATAGTCTCTCCTATAGTGTTTTCTCTGTCTCAAATTATGTCATTTTTTTTCTTTTAGAGAGATACCATCAGCAGGAGGCTCAGAAATGTCAACTGTAATTAAAAATGTAATTTTCAAAGGCATTTTGCAGTTTATTCACATGGTAAATGGTTTCCTACCCTCTGAACTTTCAGCCTGCTGAGCTGAGCTGAAGAGTTAAGACATTTTCTTAAAATTCTTACATTCTCTCACAAGTGTAACAAGGCACTTGTCAGCTGAACAAGTTGGCAATGAAGAGTTCGGTTAATGGTGTAGAGCTTGAAAATATAAAAAAGGGCTTTGTTTGTTCAGCAGAGTTTTCATCCCTGTCAGATTAGTTGCTGAAACTTCCATTCTGCTCTATTTTAATATTTTAGTCCCTTGTTTCTTCTCTCACTCCCTTTCTACTTCAGATGTGACTTTCTTGTTTCCCTATCCAAATGGAAATACAATCCTATTAACCTCTAGTCCGATCTAGATCCGTCTCTTTTTTGGTCTCTGATGCCCTAAGCCTCGTAGATAGCTGATTATTCTTTAGATGGTTTCTTACGTCTGGTATCTGAGCACCTAACAATCGAAAATGTTTTTTCCCTGTGATATCTCTGTGAGGAAAGGAAGTGATATTATTAAATACTTCATTAAACAAGAGAGAGGCTGATTCCATAGCCCAGTGATTAGGGCAGTAACCAGGTTCATGGCAACCTTAAGTCCCTTGTCTATCATTCCTTGTGCAAAGTAATTGAGCCTTACTGAAAGAAAATAGCTTGTTTTGAGCTATTCTGTGGGATGTGGAAGGTCTCAGGTGCAGTTTCTGTCTCACACTGGGATTTGAATCCTTATTCAGGACCTCTCATTTAGGGCTAATTCCATTCCTACCTATTTTCCTTGTAGTCCCAGCTGTAGGATCAGTGAGACTCTGCTCCCCATTACTATCATAACTCTGCTGCCTAGACTGACAGGTGACAAGTTTTAGGATATCCTCCTGACCATTGTGGGAATCCCTTTGTGAAGATTCAGGGTGAACCAAAACCCTGAGCGGCTTAGGAGTTGTTGAGTGGTGTCAGTGGTCTGGCAGATTTGGCAGTGTGGACTGGCAGAAATGCAGAGGTTTATGAGATTAGGTGGGGGTTAAGCAATGGTTCTGAGACCTGCCAGGGTTTTATGTGATAAATGGAGGTTTCTGCCATCTTGGAAGGGCAAGGCAAGTTTATGAGGCTAAGTCTCTTAACTATCTTGGGGATTTATCTCACAGATGTATTGTACAGAGAAAGGGAGTTAAACTTTGGTGGAAGAGAGTCATAAATGCAGTGTATTGTAACATCATAGAGTAACTGTTAAACACAGTGAATTTAGTGCATTAACTGAATTAAAACATTTTTTAAGAAGGAGGGTGAGGGGAGATATTCTGTAATTAACAAGAGCTACTGGCTACTACCTTTATTTGTTTATTGTTTTTTCCAGTCGTAATTTATCTTTGTCTTTTTAGACTTTAGACTCTGGAGCAAAGATTGTCTTCCTGTGCTTAGAAAATATGCCATTTTAATGTAAATGAGCTTCTGTAAAACACAGACCTTATGACTCTTGCTTATCCTTGTCTTTTAATGTGAAAGGTTAATTAATAATCAAATCTCAGACATATAATTGAGCATTCTCTTCTTTATAGAATTTTTACCAAAACATGTCAGGCTATTTTCACATCTAGTAGAAAGCTTAATCTTTTTTAGGTGTGAAGCTCAGACTTTATGTGGGAAGACAAACCTAAGACTCTGACCCTGCAGTGTGCTGCAGGTATGCATAGCTTTGCACCCGAAGTCATTGGCACTGCCCACATGTACTGGAATGTGCACTGAAAGGCTACAACATAACCGGAGCCTAAAGGAGAAGTTTCTTCAGAAATTTGGTATCCTGAATTTTTCATATATGACTGCTCAATTGTCCTTTGGAAGCATGCAGTGCTCCGTGTTCACTTCAATCACAGACTTTGCAGAATGATTCAGACTTTCTCTGAGGAGGTACCACTGACCGTTGGTCGATAAACAACCTCAGTTCATTAACATCCTGTGTTAGTTTGCTATGATTAAATACCGACTCCCATATTGTCTATTACCTCAAAAAGTCTGAAATGTAGGAGGTCAGGTAATTGTACTCACCCTTTTCTCTGGCAGACTTCCTTCTAACCTCCAGAGTAGTTCTGCAGGAGAATGCACTCTTTAGTATTTCACTCAGGAAAAAACAATGTATCAGCCTGATTTCATGACAGTGCATATTGTAGGTGTTCCACTTCTGTTTGCAGTACCAATAAACTAGATTAAAGAGAATGCTGGCAGTCCATTTTGCCTTGGAAAATACATTTTATCCAAATTAATGTATCTAATTATGTTTGTTTTCCCAAATATTAGATAAAACAATAAATAATAAGGGAGGAGAGTGACCATCTTCATAACACTGCAGTGTCTTCTTTGAAGTAAAACATTTTTTAAGTTTTCTTTTTGAAATTACTTCTGATTTTGAATGACAATATAGAGCATGAAAGAAACAAATTCCTGAGATAATTTTCTTTGGGAGAGAGTTCTGAAATGTTTGGAGCTTTTTTTTTTTTTGTTGGTATGAATTTGACTTTTAAGATCTTGAAATCCTCCCCAAATTGAATTTAAATTCTCAGTGTAGTTCTCATTAGCAATACATAATTGCCTAAAGGCACAAAAGGAATCATAGTATTTACTAATTGCATCTCAGACTCTTCTCCCCACTTTGTTGGCAATGCCAGAGCTCTCCTTCCCCTTCATCTGCAATTTTTCTTCCTCTTCTGCCCAACTCCTCTACCTGTTGCCTGTATTCATAATGTACAAGATGTTCTTGTACATTGCTGAGACTATGACAACAAAGCTAAAAAAAAATATGCAGTGAATATATGAACTGACTACAAGAAGAGAACATAGAGGGAAATGTTGCCGTATATTTAACAATTGTCAATACAGCTTTAAAGAGCACTGAGACTGATTTAGATTTTTCTTTATTTTTGCACTCTAGTGTTTTATTCTTTAGCTACATCAATGTACCAGTGAGAAGAATCCATTCCAGTCTTTCTCCTAATGTATCTCCTAATAATGGCTAGCTAAGACAGCCTTTAAGGGCTTATCTTACCTCCTGCAATACCTTATATTTGATGCTTCAGAGATCATGTAATTATTAAAAATTCAGCCAAGTCTGTTGATTCATTGACACCCACTGGCAAGCTGACTAAAGTGCTAGGGAAATATTTTATTAATTTTAAGTGAAACAGCAATTAATTTAATGTGTAGAACCCATTTAGTACTGTGTGATAACCCAGAGGCTGGACCAGGTAGTTTTCCCATAGACCTTCATTAATTAGAGATAATTTAGTTGAGTCTCTGTAATACCCCTTTTGCAGAAGAAACAGTTCTCTGTCTCACAGTAACCTTGACTCTAGGCATCCATAGCTGTCCACTTTTGGTCACACCAGAAAAGAGTTTGGAGGTTTCTCATCAAGCACAAGAATCATTCATGATGACTGGGCTCACTAGCTGGGTTGAACTACTTGATCTCTTTCATGATATTCAGTCCCAATGCATTTACTGCTCAGCAGGAGTCCTCTAATTTCAGTTTGGATAGACTGTAATAAACTTCCAAAGGAGAAAGTAATATACCGACTTTTAAAAACAGTATTGATATTTAAAATCTCATAACTGCAAAGCATTTAGCAGTATTTGAACAATGAGATTGCTTAATTGACTTACTGTACTGAAATGTGTATTCTATAGATTTCTCATTCACATTTCAGCTTTGGCAACTGTAGTCACTTGACTTTCAGTCATGCAAAACTCATTTAAGAGTTTAATCTAATGACCACTGCATTCCTCTAGGAAGCTTTTTTCCCAGATAATGTTTTTATTTATTTATTTATTTATTTAATTTTATTTGTAGTAAATAAAAATAAACAGACAAACAATCTGTGACAGAGGATGAAAGTCTGATTGGGTTTACAAATTGTGTACTACTTAATTTTTCAAATCCTGTGTATAGAGGCATTTTCTCTGTAGATTTGAAGAGTCTGCCCCAACACACAGCACATAAGTGACAGAATCAGTCCTGTATTTCACATTTATGAACTCTCTGAATTGCTCAAAATTTTTCTGAGAGGGCAAGAAAATAAAAATTAAGCTAAACATAATTGCATAATTTACGTTAGTTTGTCAACTGTGCAATTAGAAACACATTTGCACCATGCTCCAAGGGAGCTTTGTTTTGTAATTGGTGTCTTTCATCATAGTCTATGTTGATTATTTTTTTTTATTATTATTATTTTTTTTTAAATGTGATCCTCCTGCCCAAACAGCTCTTGAGTCCTTGTTTAATTAAGAGACACCCTTAGGACATCATGCAAATTTGTCAGCAATGTATTGTCACTTAAACACTTCAGCATTAATCATGAAGTCTTTGTCTTGGGTTTATTTAAAATCTAAAAATAATGAGAAGAAAGGTGAGAGTTGTGCTTTTAGTGGCTCTTCAGTGCTGCAGCAAATTGCAGTCTGGCATGTTTCCTCTCACAGGTCACATCCCTCCTTTAAAAATGTCCTCATCACTGCCATTTTGGGAAATCTTTGAATGTCTCAGCACAGCGTGCCTGTCACTGCAGTGCTTTGCTGGAAGCATTAATTCCCTGAAGAACAGTCAACGATAAATTTGTGCATTTGATGTGGGAAAGGATGAACAAGAAAGAAAGAGCTAAGGAAAGGGAAGAGGCTGTTTTCTCTGAGATTATTCCTGGGTATTAATTCATATCCTTTACATCTTGAGGATGTCATCCTATAACAACATGAAGCTGAATTTACAGCAATTTTCAGTGAAGCATGGCCGTCTTAAAACACATTGCTGAGGCAGGGAAATACTTTGGAAGCTGAAATAGCAACAATGAAAAGAAAGGACTGGTTAGGGGCTCCTGCATCATGATTATGACAAAATAGCTTGGTGTTCAACAAGTCACCGCAGTTTGGCAGTTTGCCACAGGTGGAGCTGAAGGGGCAGTCCTTGTCACAAGACTGAGTTAATGTCACTGGCACAACAACTTCTTCTCCTCAAGACACCTTGAACTACTATAACAAAACCCTGAGGCCCAGGCTGTCCTGGGAAGAAGAATACAGCCCCTCCAGCAAGGTTAGACTTGTACAGCTAGTGGTGAGATAAGTCTAAGCCTTGCACAGAAATGGCTTAGTCAGAAGCACTGGCTAATGGTCCTGTGTAAATATATACCTGTGAATGCTCTAGCTCATTAGTCTTTCCTTACAACGAGTAATGTTTTTGGATCTCAGCCTCCCTTGAAAAAAAGTGATAGTTTTGCATATCTTTTCAAGCTCATCAGCAGCTGAAAACTGCTTCTGCCATGGCCTTCCCTTTAGCCTTTGCTTCACCCACCACCATTTGGATATCTCACTGTTTCATTCTGCAGCACACCAATCTCCTGGTACATGGTGCAGGAAGCCATGAGCTGGGTGGATGCAGAGCAAGCCCAGCCACAGAAAAGCTGATTCATGTGGGTCCTGTGTGGTCCTTTGGTCACATAGTGAGACTCACTTATCTTGCATGAGTGACTGATGTCGTGTAATGGCTTTCACACGCAGTACTTGTGGGTAACACTCTCGTCTATGTGTTCCAATGGTCTCTATTTCTGTCCAGGTGTCCTTACAAACCTGGAAGTGGGAATTAACTGCTGTAGCTTCTCATAGTGCACTTTTCCCAGGAGAGCAGTTGAATGCACAAGGGCTCTTCTCTGAAATGTTGCTTCTCCTTTTTTGCTGAAGAAATGTTAAAACTGTGAACAGCAGATTTTTGTATCTCTGTTAATTGTGAGTACAGAGAGTTGGCCAAGTATGAGGTACTGGGTCTGCTAAAACACAACTAAAAATATGTTTTCCCATGAGACGAATATCTGGAGGGTAACTCTCATTATCTGACTTGGAGCTGAAGGGCAAGTGATCCTTGGGGAGAAACACAGGGACATTTCTGAGATGGCTGTCCTGACAAGACATGGTTCATTCTAAGAATAAAAGTTTATGTCCAGTTTTATATGGATATGTGTTATTTTATTTTAGTATCCTGCCTATGAATCCAGACTGTATACTTCCTTGACTGCATTTCATTTTCTGCTTTTTTTTTCACATCATTAGAAATATTCTTGTAGTTGAAACTTGAATCTCTGACTTAGCCACTAAATCATGTTACCTTCACTTTAAAATACTCCTTCAAAAAATAAGAGGCATCTTTCTTTCTATACAGCTTGCTGTTGTAATCTGGACATCAAAACCTGTCTGAAATTGTTGTCTAAGATTTTCTAGAAAACTGTAATTCTAAATAGAGCTTAGGATTTCTGTCAAACACCTTGTCCCAGATACAGTACATATCTATCTCACTATGTATGGTGAAGTGTGTTTATGCTAGACAGAGAAAGACAAAGAAAGTGCAAGGGAGTTGTAGATCTTCAGTAGTAAAAGTTTTAATACATATCTATATTTTTTCACATATCATATTTGGTACTTTAAACTGCTCCACTGCATATCACCACTAAGTTTTACACCTGAATTTCAAACATGGACAGGTACTCAGCCAGTAAATTATGTAGCTTGTTGATTTCAAATGAACTGTTCTGACAAATACAAGCAGAGGGCTGCTTGCATTATGTAATAGAAAGCCTCTTGTCTTGATTCTTGTATGAACAATAAAATGCAATGTGTATCATTTTTCACAGAATGTGTGCTGAGTCATTTGGAGAGGTGGAGCCAGGGATGCTGAACAGCTTATGCCAAGCAAAAGTGTGAAATGCAATTCCAGAGTATCCTGGAAGAAACGTGGGAGAGAAAACCTGTGTGGGTGCCTTTCTGCACTCTCAGCTGGTCTTCTTTCAAAGAAAAACAATGCAGTGGGCTCTTTTGTGCAGGGCTGGAGTGCCCAGCATGTCACCGACCCCTGGTGTGGGGAGGGCAAAACTTCCCTGAATCAGTGTCCACATGTGTGTGAGGGATATTTTTGTCTTCTGTTACTGGCACAGACCTTTTTATTCTCTCCCTGAGCAGATGATAAAATGATGGACATTGAAAACTGTATCCTTCTCATAGAAAAGTTGTCTACTTGCCCAAACAGCAAGATAGAATAAAATGCCCTTTTACGGTGGGTTTCTTGATGTTAACCAGTAGAAATTAGGGGGAAAAAAGTGGGTAGGGAGGGCTGTGGGGTACTCAAGCAATCCTCCTCTATTTCTGTAACTGTGTGTGTACATGTGTATGTATGCAGGTATTTTGTCCTCTTAGGAGAAAGAGGTGTACCTCCCTTATTAGGCAACACTACTTGTAACATGTCAGTCCAAGGGCTGGGACTTGGTGCAAATACAGGGGACTAAAAGAAAACTGCTGTACATTTTAGGGATGAGATACGATATTATGTTGTAACTTCCCCTCCTAGAGGGACTAACATCTGTAATTACTCCAGTGTTGAGGGTCTTGGCTTTTTACATAGCTGGATCTCTTTCTACAAACATGGATTTTGCTGTGTTTTCTGGGTCAGTTTTAGGTGTTAAGCCACCGGCACTTTCCCAGGAGTTTTCCCATAAAAGCCAGGAAATTACATGGTCCCTGGGCCAGCCCTTCTGAGCCTCAAATTAATTTACTCAGTGGAGGAAGGTAGGAGAAATAACAGGGTAGAAGAGAGTGATGTGGGCACTGCCTGTAGCAGAAGCATCTAGAGTTTGACATGCATTTTCTTCAGCAGGACTGATTTTTTCTCTTGCTGAATTTATTCTATTGTTGTAGCTCTTTCAAATTAAAAGAAAAGGGAAAAAATGAAGCCTTTGATTAATATCTGATTTGATTTGAGCTTTATCAGTGATGGATGCATTTAAATATTCCTGTCAGGGTGAGCAAGAGAGGTATTTCTATTAGGAACACAGCGTGCAGCCTTCTAAGGAAACGCAAACCCTGCATCTTGAATTTCGGAGCTGCTGAACCAACAGTAAGACTGGACATGAAAGTTTCCATCAGTTGGGAACTGTAAAATGAAGTAAAAAGCAGAAAGAAAATGTTCAACCCCTGATCAACCAAGACTGTATACATTGGGGATATTATAATAACCCTCTCTTACTTAATATTGTTACATTTGTTCTTTCATGATAGAAAAAAAAAATAAAAGACAAAATCTAAACCACAAGCAGAACATTTCAGAGATAGATTCTTGGATATGGCTCTTTAAAACTTATGTACTGTAAACAGGACACTGGATCCACAAGTAGGGAAAATTGAAATACTTCTTCTGAAGGCAAAATCTCTGATAAAAATTGAAGTCAGCTGAGTAACATCAGTGAACTCAACCTGACAACCCGGCCTAAGTCTTCATCAGGCATTTTAAAATCTATCTTTCTTATCAAAGTAGGTTTTCTTTTTCTCTCTCTCTCTCTTTTTTTTTTTTTTTTTCTTTCCTACTTACAATACTTTTTATAGGCTTCACAGCAGTTGCTCACCATAAATACAAATCAACTGTTTGCCCATTCCCAACTCACTCATCCACACACCAGGACAGCAAGTTAATTGCAAGAGTTCCCTGTGGGGAATGGTGAACTTAAATATGCCTGGTATGTATTGTTTAGGCAGCAGAGTAAAGAAAGGTAGAAGTCTTGAAGAAAGACACAAGAGTGGAGCAGGGCATTAAAAAGGATATTAAAAAAATCCTCCCTGTCATGGGCCAATTGACTTTGTAAATAATTGCCTTGTCCCCC
The DNA here is from genome assembly GCF_963082525.1 of Nesoenas mayeri. Taxonomy (NCBI): domain Eukaryota; kingdom Metazoa; phylum Chordata; class Aves; order Columbiformes; family Columbidae; genus Nesoenas; species Nesoenas mayeri. The sequence continues at coordinate 83,863,001 of NC_137543.1, forward strand.
TGGGAGGCTCAGAGGTAGAAAGGAATTTGAAGACTGTTTATTGCTTTAGGACAGGATCCACAGAAGGACTCCGGTGTTTTAGTGCTTTTTATCAGAATCCACAGCCACTTAGTGGTGTCTCATAAATGGTCTTTATCTGCCATTTACACTCCCAGATCCAAAACCTATATTTTCATAAATGATTGCAGCTGCTCCATCCTTGGAGGTATCTACAGAATTTAGAAACAAAAATTCATGGAAGTAAAGCTCTTTGGTCTGGACAACACAAAGTGGCCTGGTGCTTTTCTCAGACCTGTTTCCCTGGTTAGTGTTTTGTCATCTCCAAAGTAAAAGGCTTTGCTTTCACAGATGCTCTCAAAAACAGGTTGTGTGTAAAGCATGGCTAACAGAACAGGAGCAGCACGTGCTTTTTAGCCGGCAGCATGCCAAGTAGCATAGTCTCTTTAAGTGGCAAAGACCAACATTTAGCTTCTCCCACTGCCTGAAGGGATGTGAACCCAGCAGAATAATCCTGCTGATGTTGTGAAGCTACAGAAGCAAAACTCTCAATCTGTCCTACCAACAGACTTCAGCGTGGTATGGAGTAATAACTTTGGCTGTTGATGTAGACAGTACCAGCCCTAGTGACAGGGCAATAAGCAAAAGAGGGGAGTTTTTTTCCAGTTTCAGCTCTGGGGACTTGCACATTAAGTACTCAGTTCAGCATGCCCTGATGAGTCACGACTTCTTTCATTTACCCCATATGTTTCCGTTAAATACCCAGTTATCCCATGCAAGAAAAGATTCCCTTACATTCACATACCTGTTGAAAGGTAGATGTTCTAGCAGCTAGAGCACTGTGGAGGAGATGGATGGTCAAATCTCTTCAGCTGGATAGTGGACGTCAGCTCCATCCTTCACCTGCTGGATACCAGCTGTGGAGCAGTCAGGATGCACTAATCATATTTGGATCCAAAATTGAGCTCAGCATGTGAGACAGGTGAACAGCATAGACTGAATATTGGGATGGTCTTGATGCATTTGAAGTGTGTCTTGCTGAAGAAACCTATGGATGTGCATCAATAATACATTAGAAAATTTTGAACTGTATCTAGTTCTAGGGATAGCTGGAAAACAAGTGTTTTCAAGATTTCTGTTCTGGCTTTGAAAGCTTAGAGTGATGCTTGGCAGCAGGTGTAATTTCTTGCATCTCTTCTTTACTATGTCTCAGCTCTTGAGCTCTATCCAAATTGTTGGCCTGAAGAGGAGATATATCTTCTTCATACAATGCTGAGATAAGAAGTAATCATCATTTACTGTTTTATTGGTATTGAAGTAGTGGGAGCTGGATCCTCATTTTGCTAGACAACAGTCAGTAAGGGAACATCCACCTATGCTGATTTTAGGTAGAGGAGAGTTTGTTAGCTGTTATCAAAGCCCTAAGGGTATACACAAAGCCTGTCAATAGAAAGGATACAAGGAAATAGTGATGCAAGTAACTAGTCAGTTTCTAAATAAATCACAGGTTTGCTTTAACAGTCAGGTGTATAAAGGCTTGTATCTTTAAAACAAACAAACAAACAAACAAAGTTTGGGATATGAGTTTGCATGATTAACTCAACCCTGGAAAGTGCAACACGTAAGATGTTACATAAGGCTTTGTTGTGTACCCAGCAGTCTGTAACATAAAATATCAAGAGGCTTTCAATAAAACTCCTGAAGCTGATAACATGCAAGATCAAATCTCCTTCTCCTTCTTGTGCACTTATTGGTTTCCTATCTGCTGCCCTTTGCATCACAATCAGGGCAATGTGACATTTACTTCCTGCATTGGGCTGCCAAGATCCTGAGTCACAGAACCATCAGAGAATCATTTTTGCATTCTCCATGCAGGGTAGCTCGCAATGAAGGGATGATCTGCTGCTTTTGGCCCTGTGCCACAGCTGAGCTCCCCTGGGTCCCACAGCTGTCTGTGCTGAGAGCAGACACTCTGGCAATCACAGTGCCCAGGGACCCTCCTCTAGGAACAGGAACAACAGTGGCATGAGAACTTTTACGATAAGGTGGAAATCAAATGGGCACTGTGGGGTGGTGGAGAGATTTAGCTGCTGCAATTATTAATGGATATCATCGTGTATGTCTTTGTTTCTTGTCTGTAAACCATGGAAAGTAACACTTCTGTGGCTCATCAAGAATCTGTAAGGATAGACAGACTGTGCTCAGTGAAACTGATAATAAGATAGGTGCACCTAAGATATAGAGAGCTTTGTGTCACTGAGTACATTTAGCCTCTTCTATTGATCATGATCTAATCTGACATTTTTAACATGAAGATATAAGCTATGCAAGCAGTACTTTTTTAAAAGGAAATGTTATTGGCCAGTTATAGATTTTCTTGGTGTTTTCCTCTGTTCAGGATTTGAGTAGATTCTAAAATTATCAAGGAGACTCAAGGCTGTTCTGCAACAACTAGGAGCGCCCATACACACTACCTTTTTATTTCCTCCACATTCTTATTCCATGTCTACATATGGCTTTACATGACAAATTGTAATGGTGCACTGCAAGCTGTTATAGCCTGTTGGGTAAATTATTAACATTTCAAATATATTTATAATTTAATTTCTAAATACTTACTCGAAGGACTACAGTGGCTCTATTGTAATTTATCTTATATTCAATCCAATTTTTGCAACATTTATTAATTCCTTTTATTACTGATTCAGAAGTATAACCTGCCAATTAGAAACAGATTAAAAAGCCTATTTACTCAAAACCAATGCATGCCATTAAGTAAATAAAACATTGTAAAACAATCCCTGATTATGCATAGTGTAATAGCCATGCTTACAATTGCATATTTCTGTAGTAGACCTTAATATTTAACACATTCTCAGCTGGATTCACCACTCACTGGATTCAACTGTGTGTTTATACTCTTGTATGAAACTCAAAAACTTTCTCAGGTGTTCCTACCTTAGCTTTCCACAGTCTTTCTAGCAACATAGAGCAGCTATAATTTGTGCTACCAGACTCCTGGTAAAGAAATGTGTTGAACAGCAGCTTCTGGCTGCTCTCACAAGACACTTGGCTGCTGTAGCTACATGGAGTTTTTCACATATTCAGTTGAGGTCAAGAGGTCTCAGCATATTAAAGGACATAGGTTTCTTATTTTGGTAACATCCATAAACTCTGCTGCCAGTCAGTTTTCCAATTTTTTTTTTTTTTTTTTTCCATACAATATAAGAGAGGGATAAATAGTTTCTTGGTTTCACCAAAGAACAGTACCAAAATCAGAGGGCTTTACATTTCCTTTCTATTCTGCTAAGCCAACAGCTGGAAAAGGATGACTCTTGTTCTTGTTGGTTAATTTACAGCAGCTGCACGAATACTCCCTTAAAGTCACATAAGGTTGGAAACAGTCTTATTCTAACTTCCAGCAATCAAATTCCAACAATAAATTGCAGGCACTTCTCTTTAAGCACTCAGAGTGCATGTTCTGATAGTGCCCAGGGAGCCTGGGGTAACTTTGCTTATCATGACAGCAAGATTATTACTCCATTTTTATTGAAGTCAGGAGAAGAAATAGCTGCAGCTTTTTCTTTCCACGTAACTCAGCATTTGTTAGGAAATGCTGTCATTGTCATGTGAGCTCAGGCATGGAAGCTAAGGCCTATGTTCCCTATCACAGGATTATATTGCATACCAAGGCTTATATTTGAGAAAGTAAGAACATGCGAACTTGTAGAATAGGCAAAATCTCCTCCAGAGGTAGGAAGGAGCATGGGTAGGTAAATATATCTGACTACTAGGTGTAGTAACCAAGAAGGTGAAAAATAACCTATGTATTTTTGACCAGGGGTGTCAGAGGCTTCTCTCACGACTCCACACAATCATTGAGCCAGCCCACAACTTCTGCTATGACACGCCGTAGGATAGCAACTAGGTGTAAATGTGTATTGTTATGACAATATATGAAATAATGTTGGCTGCCAGAAACATTGGACAAGCCTGTGGCTTAAATCAACTTAACCAGAATCCATTAAATGATTTAATTTTTGTCCATCCAGCTATTGATTGTACTTACAGTGCAAGAACAGCAATGACAGCAGCAGTCCTGAGAATCTGAACACAATTATTAAAAGACACTGCTTGGGAAAGTGAATGGATGTCTGATAGGAAAGACTTAAAACAATAAATCTTTGACAACACTGATTCAGTCTTTGTGAAATGACTAACTGATTGCCAGAGACTTTTAATGTCAAAACATCAGATTGTGCATGTGCCTGAAAATAAGAATGTATTGTAATAGTGATGTCTTTTATTTTTTCCTGGCAGCAAGGAAATGTTTTCAGGTGTTACAAAAGAGTATGTGTGATATGAAAAATGAGGATAACACAGACTACTGCTCAAAGGGGAATGCTAATGTGTTATTATGGGAATGACAATATACTCACTGTGCATTTGTGGTGCAGTGGGTTTCTATATCCAGGTAGATGGCTAATTCATCTCTCTAACACATGACCTATATCGATGGCACAACAGCCTCCTAGCCATTAAGGTTGCTGCGTAAAGGGACACAAATATATTTTCAAGAGTCTGGAGCCTGGAATGTGCATCTGTTTAGCCATAGGTGCCTTTACTTTTGCCTTGAAGACTTTCTGGAGCATGAGAACATGAGAGAGTGAGTTTGCCCTCTCCTGGTTTGACAGTGGCATCATAAGGTTTGCAGATGTGGTTCAACTACCTGTGAGTAAAGTCTTTCTGGCGAGCAGAATCAATGAGGTGAATAAAGCACATACTTATGCTTAATTTCAGTCTAGACATGCAGATAAGTAAGTTCATGTGACTGTCTTCATGGTTCAGAGTATAGGTGAAGAAGGAAGAAGAATGGATAGAAAATTTGCAGCTATCAGAGCCTCTCTGTATGGTCAGTGTAGCGCAACTGGCACAAAGCAAAGCTGAAATCCACTGGTGGATTTCTGACAAGTGAGAAGGGGTTGGTAGAACTGATCCACAGAGAACTAGAGCACTTTGTCATGGCTCTGAGGGCACTACCGCCCTGGCTGCTGGTCCTTACCTGCCTGCTCTGGTGCCTCCTCCAGCCCTGCCTATGGCTCTAGTTCTGCCCAGCCTGCGGCCACCCATCCCAGTCACTATCCTCAGGTGCTCAGGTAGTGCAGGAGGGTGCCCTGGCAGGAACAGTACTGCCTGTGCTGTGGTTGTCCTCATCTCCTGGCTTGTCCTTCCCTATGAAGCTGCATTGCTCCTGCTGCTCTCTGGCACGTTTGTAGGACCAGCCTCATCCCCAGGCAAAGCAGCACCTGCATGTGGGCAATACCCCAAATCTGTCTGGTGCAGACTGTCAGCTGTACACACCTGACTTTCTAAGCATGCAGTAAACTGTGTGCCAAAAGTTACTGCAGCACTATCTGATCTCAAGAGCTCAGGTGCTTGTAAGGTTTTCAAGAGTGCTCTAGAAATATTGCAAAGCAGGCTTGCAAAAGGCAGAAGTAAAATGAGCTGAAAGCTAATTTCCAGCTTTTGTTAGGATATAAACAAGAGATATAAAAACAATCACATTACTGTACAATGTGCCTTTGTCCTTAATGTTCTGTACCAATGCATAAGAAACATGTACTACAGTATCTTTGAGATGGATTCTTTGTACTAGATATTAATGACTTTCATTGCAGGCTTCCATTAAGGGCAGCTCTAGAGGTGGACTGAGTTAGAAGTGGGAGTGGGAAAGCCCAAGAAGACGTGGGACAAGAGAGATGAGTAATTTGAGAAATGGTGAGAAGGTAGCTAGTTTTCCAAAAAGTCTCCGTCAAGCTGAGAAAGGCAGAGCAGTAAGGATAAAGTATAGAGAATATGAGTAGTAAAACTAGTAGGATTCTTTATGAGCGTACTTGGACTGTCCTCTCTGCCAGCTTCCTCTGCTCCTTGGCAGACAGACTGAAGAATACAAGCCTGTCTGTCTTTGTAGGACCACAGAGGGTCTGCTTACATCCTGATTTACTACAAGTATTTTGGGAAAAATTGCCAGCTGCATTCCTCAGAGGCAGAGAGGAGCAGAGCAAAGAGACAAAGGCAAGTTCACAGTTGACAGAATATCCCTCCGGACATCAGTTAGTGACAATGCCAATGCAGTCTTGATTGGGCTTTAATTGTCAGTCTTTAAAGGACTCTTTTGTGGTAGTGAGAAAACCACAAGACAGATCCTTGTCTCTTCCCTTACATGCTGCAGTAGCAGAGGTTGAGGAAGGAGCAGATTCTTCCTTTTTCGGATCCCTTTACCAGATTCCAGAAAACATTAACAGAAGAGATGTAAAGGGTTTGTTTCTCAATACTAGCCCTGTTGCATAAGACCCCACTGCAGTAAGGATCATCTGTCTTGAGCCTTGCTAGGTTCAAAGACTGTAAACAAATGTTGTTATTCCTTTTCTACCAAAAGGAAGTCACATGAGGTTAGAGTGTTAGTATACAAACCACAGTTACAACACTAATGACTGATTGCAACAATGTTATTTTTGCAAGAGGCTTGAAAGTTTTTGCACTGTATTTAGCTTGCACAGTTGCCATGTAAGATGTTGCTAGTGCTATTCTTATTTTTGCCTTTGTAAGTGTGGCTTTACAATTTTGAATGCAGAAACAAAATAAATGCTTCTCCACAGGCTGTGGTTTACATTTTGCCTAACATCTTATTGAAAAATTTCGTGAGATGTGTTTGTAATAAAAAGTAAAATCCATTGTCATGATTACTCCAATGGAAATGCATAGTACTTATGCATTACCTTAATACTAGTTTATTTAAGGAAACATACAGGAAACAAATTTCTGCCACTTGAAGTAAGTTCTTTAGTCACATGTTTCATTACACACTCCCTACATTGTACATGAGCCTTGCTAGAATAGCCACATCTGGCTCTTGTTGCATTTACACAGTTATAGCAGTGTGTAAGGCTGGACTCAGATTCTTCTTCTCCCATAGTTAGACTACAGGGACAAAAGCTTATTTTTTAATGTAATAATACAAAAAAAACAAACAAACAAACAAACAAACAAACAAAACCAAACAAACAAAAAAACACCAAAAAAGAAACAAACAAACAAAAACAAAAACAAACAACAAAAAAACCCCAAGAACCTTCATTAGAGCAGAAATCAGATATGAAAATGAGAATTAAGACTAGGTATAAAATGAAGGATTTAGTGTGTCTAAGAGTTATTATTGAAACTGCTGCTGAAATCAGTACCAAAATTTAGCCCTTGTTATCTGCAGCATTTATGTTTGATCAGATGCTGAAGTGGAGCTCTGTCTATAGCGAAATGTTCTTTTTATGCTCTGAAATACAAGAAGATAAACTCTGTGACACAGAATAATATACAAATATATGTTTTCTTCCATTGTTGGGGGGCTTCAAAACAGCACAATACTGCACTGTCTAGTCTTGAAATCCTTGTTTGAATAAAAGATTTTCTGGCCTCTCAAAGATGTGCTCTTGTTAAAAGCATGGAGAAGAATCACAGTCACACGCTTATACATATATATACACACACCTATATATATATGAAAGTATATGGTCAACTACACGAAGAGCATTTGCTATGGTGGTGGCAAATAAACAATTTTCATTCCTTTCAACTTAGTTTTCATTATATAAAAATTTCAATAGTGGGATAATGGCTACCATCTCTGTTTTTGCAAGATAAAATCTCACCATTTTACAGTGCTGGGTTCCTTGATGACAATTGCCTGTGATTTAGAGGAAATGAGCAGTTCTACCAAACTTACTGTTTAAAGTGTTGTAGATAGTGTGCAGTCTCTGTCTCAGATGTGTGGCATCCATGACGAATAGACTACCACGCATTCTGCAGAAAGGTTGATGGAGGAAAGGTGAAGTTATCTTGGTTCCTGTCTGCAAAAACTGAACCCTTACATCTTGATAGAGTGTCAAGTACACTGTCAACCCATGGACAAAAGCATGCCATGCTCTTGTACCACACTCATACCTAGCACTTAGAAGGTCATTGGGTGCCAAAAGCTAATAAACTGAATTATTTATCTGAGGAAGTATAGCATGTTGTCCTGTTCAAAGTCACTTTAACATTTAGAAACACAAGGATAGCAATTCCAGGTCAGATAGATGGTCCATCTGGTCTAGTTACCCAGAGAAAGGTCAAAAAGTCAGTGAAGCAAAAATACCTGCTTCTGGAGAAGTTTCTTCTTGATTCCTTACCACCTTTTGCCCTTACATGTATTTGCTTTATTCCTTTCAAAATCTTCTGTGTGTGCTTGTTCCAGTTGCTTCCTGAAGGTAGACCTGTGGGTGAGAAGGACAGGTGACAGCACAAGCTGGCACGCATCCTGAAGACAAGGGTGCTGGAGGTGTCCTTCAGTGTGACATGTATGGTCAGCAGATTTGATACCAATCAACATTTTCAAGGTAACAGAAGGTAATGCTGGCATCTGCAAAGAAGGCATGTGTGTGGGCCATGGCTGGAGGGGAGGATGTGATGGGCTCATGGATGTTCTGGGGTCTGCTATTTCACCTTGATGGAACTGCAAGCATTGTCATTATCTGTGGGAAAGTAAAATACATTCCTGAATCTCAATTTATTCTTGGTCTCCTGTGATATATTTAGCAATAAGTTCCACAGGTTATTGATGTACTTTGATATGTATTATTTATTCATGGTGTATTTCTGAACATGTTAATGAATGTAACTTGATTTCTCTTTTAAGGAGGATAAATAAGAACTCTTCTTTCTTCACTCCTACTGTCATTTTTTATATGCTTTTCTACTGTCTTCTGTAAGACTATTCCAATCTGTTGAATTCAGTGCCAGACTCCCAGCAATACAGATGATGTGAACTTTAAGGAAGGATATCATAAAGTAGGGGATATTATGAATAAAAGCTGCACATCAACCTAAGACACCCACAATTTTTTTTTAAGCTGAACAGGAACACTAAGGATGTGTAATATGTTCTTCCTCCTTTTTTCTTTTCCACCCCCACTAAGAAGAACTTTGGAAGAAACAAGACTCCTTGAACAGCCAAAACCACCAAACACTACTGCAGCTCAGGAAATAACTTCTGAAAGAAGTTTAGTTTCTGAATCACCAGTTAGGAAGAAGACAAACTTAGTTAAACATTTAACATTGAAGTTTAACTAAAAGATCTCTGCCTGTTCAAATACTTAGAAGTGGAAGCTTTGATGTCCTTAATTTATGAGTGTGAAATGAATGTACTAACTGAAAAGAGAAGTGGTATTTTGTCAAAAAAAAAAAAAAAAAGCCCACGTGTTCTTAGTATGGACTTTGGTTTCAAAATCAGAATTGAGCTGTATACTTTACTTTGCCCCTGGTCTGGTTGGCATTTTACACTCAGCCATTTCCCACCACAAGGTTTTCTGTGGACTAAAATATTTTAAGGTTCTTCTTTTTTTTGGGGGTTCTGAGACATTAGGGTGTCTCTTTTGTCCTCTCCCACGTGATGAAGATTGGAAAAATACTGAAGAAAATATAGGATACACACAGATTTAGTTGTTAAGGATGTAAAATAGCATATCCACGTTCACCTCTGTGCCTGGGAAGATCATGGAACAGATCCTCCTAGAAGCTATCCTCAGGCACATGGAAGACAGGGAGGTGAGTTGAGACAGGCAGCATGGCTTCACCAAGGGAAGTCCTGCCTGACCAGCCTAACGGCCTTCTATGATGGAGTAATTACATCAGTGGTAAAGGGAAAGGCAATGGATGTCATCTATCTGGACTTCTGTAAAACCTTTGACATGGTCCATCCACAACATTCTTCTCTCTGAATTTCAGAGTTGTGGATTTGATGGATGGACTGTTTGGTGGATGAGAAAATGGTTGGATGATCACATCCAGAGGCTAGTGATCAATGGCTCAATGGCTGGATAGGCACCGGTGACAAGTGGTGTCTCTCAGGGGTCCGTATTGGGAGCAGTACTATTTAACATCTTCATCAGTGCCATAGACAATGGGACTGAGTGCACCCTCAGCAAGTTTGTGGCTGACATCAAGCTGAGTGGTGCAATTAGCATACCTGAGGGATATCATCCAGAGGGACCTGAAGAAACTCAAGAAGTGGGCCCATGTGGACATCACGAGGTTCAACAAGACCAAGTGTAAGGTCCTGCACCTAGTTTGGAGCAACTTTCAGTATCAGTACAGGCTGGGGCATGAAGAGGTTGAGAACAGCGTTGATGAGAAGGACTTGGGGCTACTTCTGGATGAAAGGCTCAACATGAGTCAGCAATGTGCATTTGTAGCCCAGAAAGCCAATCATATCCTGGGCTGCATCAAAAGGAGCATGGCCAGGAGGTTGAGGCAGGTGATTCTGCCCCTCTACTCTGCTCTGGTGAGACCCCACCTGGACTCCTGCATCCAGCTCTGGAGGCCTCAGTACAGGAAAGACATGGACCTGTTGGAGAAGGTCCAGAGGAGGCCACCAAGATGATCAGAGGCAGGGATGGAACACCTCTCCAATGAGGACAGGCTGAGAAATTTAGAGTTGTTCAACCTAGAGAAGGCTCTGAGGACACCTTATTACAGCCTTTCACTACCTAAAAGTGACCTGTAAGAAAGATGGGGATAGACTTTTAGCAGAGCCTGTTATGATAGGACAAGGGGTAATGGTTTTAAACTAAAGGAGGGTAAGATTCAGGCTAGACACAAGGGAGAATTTTTTTACAATAAGGGTGATAAAATGCTGGAACAGGTTGCCCAGAGGAGTGGTAGATGTCCCATCCCTGGAGACATTCAACACCAGGTTTGATGGGGCTTTGAGCAACCTGATCTGGTTGAACATGTCCCTGCTCGTTGCAAGGGAGTTGGACTAAATGACCTTTGAAGGTCTCTTCCAACTCAAACTATCCATGATTCTCTGATTCCGTGATAATCCCTAAATATCACAATAAAATCATGAGAGTTGTTAGCACTGCACACAATTAAAATCATACTGAAATGCAGGACTTCAAAGAGTCATGGCATGAAGAAAACAAACACACACTCTCTCTCCAGATGGTTCACCAACACTTTAACATATCACAGAGAAGGGAATGAGGATTACCTAGTGAAAGTTCTCACAGTGGTTTGAAGAACATTGCTAATTAACTTTTAGTCTTTATTATTTAATTGTGAAGTCCTCCAGATCTCATCTAGTTTGGGACTTCATTACACACTCCAAATTCAGCCTAATTTCCGTGAAAGGTTTATGTACCTTTCAAGGTAATTTGCAGTTAGCAAATAATAGAAGCTTTGTTAAGAATTTGCTGTGAATCCAATTAGGACTAAATCATAGGAATTGTGATTTGTAAGACATTTAGGTTGGTCTTTTGTGTGTGTGTCTGTTGACTGCACTCAACTAAACTCAAACTTTCATATTTCTCATTAAACAGAAACCTGCAAATATGTTTTGAAAGGAGAAAAAAAAAAAAAGAAAATAATTCAAATAAAATATGTTCCCTAGGGACTTACAGTTGCTGAGTAAAAGAAAGACATTCTTGTCAGTTCTGCCTCTGATGGCAGGTTCTTCCAGCTACTGGAGGGATCTCTGGATATGGGACAGCACAGTCGTGCTCTAGGCACTGCCTCAAGCCAGGGACTCAGGTTCTTCCCACTGCCCTTGACTCATTCAGACCTTGGCAGGACTAATGTTATTTTTATAAATTAATTTTTTCCTAAGAATTCAGGGATAACTCTTCCCTGATCTCATTGCAAAAAAAGGAAGAAAAAGATGAGGAGTGAGGAGAAGCCTCTGTCAGCTAAAATATCTGAGCTTTGCAGATTCTGAGACCAAAAGAGAATGTTCAGAGGAGCTAGTCTGACCTCTTGCATAACACAGGTCAAAAATCTTCCACAAGTAATTTCTACATTAAGCCTATTATTTCTACTTGAACTACAGTATGCTCTTCACTCTCATTAGTGGTGTTTCTTCCTTATTATTATTAGAAATGCTTTTATACTAATAATGTTATTTATATAGGTTGTAAATATTCAATATTTAGCATGAAATAAAATGTGATGCCAGCTTTGAACAATTTATAGTGTAATCTTTCTTTGCTGTGTTGTCTGACATTGTCTGGACTCTTCACTGCAGTGTAATACTTTTTATTTACTGAATAACATTGTACCTATTTTTCCTCCTTTTTATTTATTTATTTATTTGTTTATTTGTTTATCTGTTTGTTTTTCCAATCTGTTTGGACTCATCTAATGTTTGGGGGTTTTCTATCTTTTTTTTGGGGGGGGAAGTATGTTTTTTTGTTGTTTTGTTTTCTTTTTCTAATATATATATATATATATGTATTATTTATAAGCTGTTTATCTCGTCTTTAACTTTAAAAATTATCCTTTGCTTTATAAGACTCACCTGGGACAGCCAGCCAAACAACTCAGAGCTCTTTCACTTAAAAAGAAAGAAAAGCTCAGCGTTTACTCTCTAGGCAGATTTCTTGGAGCTTGTCCACCTCTAGTTTAAATTATCTTCATGAGGCTGTTGTTAGCACTTGCACTGTTGCATTATGCATGATTCCTGACTGCTCCTAGTATGAACAAACCACACAGTGTTTGGTTAGTGGTTTTCAATTTTATGCTAAGCTGTACAATTTGTTGGTGTTATTTAGGTTAATATGCTATTATTTTGCATATTTACAACTCACCCATTACATTTATATTAATAATGATGTCATGTTTGGTAGCAAGGATCAATAAGACCTCTAGTGTGTAATGTTTATATATTTATATTATTACAGTATAATAAGTCTCTTAGGCAGCTCTCTGCATTGAATCACTTTGTAGATACATCTTTCAGGTAATTTCATGCCTGCAGTGGCTGCCTGAATAGCAATGATACACAGTGCTGAGATGAAATCTAACCTGCAACTAGCATTTAGGTATCAGAAAAAGCAATCTATCTTCAATGTCTGCATCAGATAATAAATGGTGATGCATTACATCCATTTCCACTTCCACTGGATGGATTCTCGTTTACCTATTATGCTTTGCCCTTCCACAAGTGGTATTTTCTTTAGCATTACTATGAAGAGCACTTCTGCACTCCATCCCCTAGTCATTTCTTCTACAGAGATATATTAATCTTGTGGATATGTACAGCATCTCTTGGAAGAAAACATTCAGATTCTTCCTTGTAAAATGCCCCTTCCTTCTCTACAGATGCTTTACTTCCCTCTGCATTGGCAGAAAGGTTCCTTAGTTGGTGCTATACCCTGCAAAACAGCAGCAATATCATGAAAAAAAGAAATGTTGCCCCTGTTAGTGAGTAAACCACTTTCCTGATCCCTTCACACACCAGTGACCCTGACTCAGTGGCAGAAGTACGAGGCTGCACACCGGCAGCTGGTTGTTATGACTGGAAACCCTTTGGGCAAAAATATTTTTTTGCTGATCTCACACTATACTGCTTATTCTCACTAATAATAGTGATCGCTGTAGTGTGAATGAGTATCACTGACTAATTATATAGAGCTAAATTATGTCCTGTTAAGTCCTTAATGAGTGCAAGAAGCAATCCCTCTCACCTGTTCATCTGCCTGTGTGTTTGTGCAGAAGCAAGCAAAGCTGCAGTGGTGCATTGGAGTGTGCAGAGACCTTCCCTGCAATGCTGGCCAGCTGAAGATGGATGGGAAAAACTGAAGTCGCCTCTTCTCCAGTGGTTCTCTACCCTGCCTCCCTGTGCCCTGTGAGGACACAGACACATCCTGACCCCCTAACCCAAACCAGAGCTTCCTGAACAAGAGTCCAGTAGGTAAGCTCTTTTAGGTTGTGGAGAGGAAACACACTGGTAGGCTCTGAAGTCTGCAAACATGTTGAAAGGTCATTCAAACTGACTGGCACTGCCAAATCTTGTGTCAGAAAGTGTCAGAACATGATGAAAAAAGCAAGATGGAAGTAAGTTTTTATTTAATATTGCAGAATAAGAAACAGGTCAATAAGTATAGCATTTCACAAAATTTCACTCTTGTGTTCCTTCTAAAGGCATCTTGCTGGCTCACAGTGGACTCCTATTCCTCTGTGAAAATACTTTTAGTTTATGATGTTTTACCTCAAGGGAACAAATGTTACCCAGGGCATTCTTACTGAGGCTCCAGAGTAGCGATGGAAAGCTGGATCATGGAAACTTTATCTAAACAGATAGCTTCTCCTCTTTTCACTCATCATTCTTTAGGTACTTTCATTTATTATTTTAAGCACTTAGTTCTTGAGGTTTCTAGGCTTTTCTCTTTTACAAGAAACATTTTCCTTTCTTTAACAATGGTAAAAAATATTCCTTGTTTAAGAAAGTCATGTCATAGCATAAGACTTACAATGCAACTCTGAGAAAAGTTGAACTTTGGTGATATGGGCTGTGGGGAACAGTCTCAGCTGTGTCTGACAAAAATGCAGATCAAAAAAAACTCCCACGACCACCCAAACTCTGTCAGGAATTGTACCTATGGTTACAGCAGTGCTTCCTGGAGCAGTAACCTAAGAACACACATACATTTCCTTTCTCTCCTCTACCCTCCTTCCTCTTAAAAGTCATCCTTTGATCAGAGCCATGCCCTCTTGCAGAGGTGTTGCAGGAAGCCAGAGGTACAGAAGGTATGTTTGGGCATACATCCTCATCTACAGAATGTCAATTTGATGTCTGAGGTCATTTTTCAATTTCAGTTCCAAGAAAACTCAGATTTACACAGTGTTCCTAACATTTGTAACTCTAGAGAGGAATACAGTACACAAGTTTTATTATGTGCTTTTTTAGGATATGTTGGTAATGAGTCAAACACTAGTGACTAATTACTGCGAAGATTTACAAAATGCTCAAATGTGGAATTATATGAAGTTGTCCATTCACATGCACAAACTCTGAGTTTGGGTCTTAATTTCATTTATGCGTCTCATTCCTGAAAAGGACAATGCTGCATTACTTCTTTCAAACTGTGTTGACATCTGCTGGTCCCCAGGCTTTATTTAGGCTGGGCCTTTGACTCCTTCACATGGTACTTCACATTGACACAGTTCCTTTAGTCTGGTGTCAAAACTTGCATTTTCATTAATTATTATTAAAAAATTAGGTTTGTGCTTATGGCATTAGGCTGAGGTTTGGCCACCATTCTCCACCAGTGTTGTTTCAGGGTCTTGTACACACATTTTTTATTAAGTGCTGTGGTATCCTTGAGGCCACAAATACATAAAACCAGGCTACAAGTGTTTAGCTCCCTTTGGTGCTGCTGAGGAACAAAGTAGCTTAAAATTTATCCCTTCATCTTTCTACTTTTAATTACTGTATTGTTGTTTCATTTTTCTGCTAATAGTGTGATTTAGGTAGCACATCACCTAATATTCATACCAATAACCTAAATGTAAGGATCTTTACAGAGCAGCAGGTCACATTTGAATCTGTTATGTGAATCTGGTCTAGAGCTTTTGCCTCATTAGAAGTGACAAAGCTTCAGCTGTTTGCACCCTTCCTTAAGTTGCTAGTTCCATAAATCATGTGAACTAATTGTTATAATGCTGAAGTCTTAGGAAGAACCTGAGCAGTGTTCTTCCAATACCTAATCATGTATGACTGAAATCGCTGTTCAAGCATTTTCAGTAGTGTATTTGTATTGTGGCTAGGACACTCCACACACAGAAGAATATCTACACATAAGCAGCCATGACATACTTTAGTGGATAAAAATAATACATATTGTTTTGCATTAGGATGGTCAAACAGCAAGCATAAGCCTTACATTGCATGTAGAGATGACTAAACCCTGCTGTCTGCATTCTCTACAGTTCAGAAGTACACTTGCAATGCTCAGGAGACTTGTACATGTGAACACAGGCACCAGAGCAGCTTACAGAGCTAGTTTCTTATTCTGATGAGGCCAAATGTCATTCTTCTGTATTCAACCTCTGAGACTCAATATAAAACCAGCCGACATTGATTCTGTTCTTATTTTATTTACGGACCATAAGAGAAGCTTATGAAAATGTCAAGTTGAGATCACTGAAAAATGAAATCCTCTGTTTATTCTAGTTTCAGCTTCATCCACACATTTTTACTCTGCCTATATCTCCATCTATATGGAAATATTTTGCCTCATATTGTCATAGAGTGGAACTCAAAATGAAAAAGATGACTAGAATACTGTTTAAAAACTCCTGCACAGAAACACACATACAAAAATTCATACTCATCTTAGCAGCCATATTATAACCTCAGAGATTGTAAGCTAGGTATCTTATTCTCAAAAAAAAAAAAAAAAAGAAAAAAAGAAAAAAAAAGTTTATATGTCTGATTATTCTATCTTTTGCACCAGATTTATTTTGCTTTCTCTCAGTTGTCTTGACTAGGTTATGACTGATGTAACAGAATGTGAAATCCAGTCAGTTGAACACATAAACACTCATTTTAGAAAGCCATTGTAGCAGCTGCATGTTAAAATTAGGAATTTAAATACTGTGACATTTTTTGTGTGAGCAATTGGATGACTGACCTTTTAAAAATGTGAGATTCAGGTTAGCCCATCACCTTCATGCTGCTTCGGAGACAGAGGTTACTTTTTAAAATGTATTTATGAGTGTCTTGAAATACTCACTTTACTCATCCTTCTTACAGTTGCCAAATCATGCTGTATTTGGCTGTCCATCACAATCAGTGCAAGCTGGTATCACGGTGCAACTTTGGGGCCTGTGTTCCCAAAGATTCATCCTCTAGGGCTTTTGCTATACTGGAAAGGATAGTCTCAGTTGGGAACACAGTGTTTACACAGTTTACTGGTGTTCCGTTTATCCTAATTAAGGCCCCAATAGTAATTATTTTCACATGGGGACAAGTCCTCCTGGTTTAGTCTACTCCTCCAAGTCTTGCTTTTAAGCTGAGCTTCTTCACAACTTTACTTCAGAATCTATAAAAATAATACAGAGAGTTGTTTTTATTTTAATACTATACAGACAAACACATATGCCTGTTACATATATATATATACACATCTATATATTCATAGAATCTATTATACACAAAATATATGTAGCTGTTAGTTCAAGTTCTCATTTGCTGCATGGTCAGGAATCTGGTTAGCAACACAGAACCTATAGTACATCATTATAATTTCAGTCTGTTGTTTCAGAAACACTTCCAGACTGTAATTTCTAATCCTCATTCTTCTTTTTGAGGGATGAGGTGGAGTGAGGTAGGTTGTCTTATTATACTGTATGCAAAGAAACACCTCTTGTCTTAGCCAGATTAACAAAACTGAGGTCACACTTGGAATACTGTGTTCAGCTTTGGGTCCATTACTAGAAGGTGCTGGAGAGAGTTCAGAGGAGGGTGATGAGGCTGGTAAGGGGTCTGGAGCACAGCTCTGATGAGGAGCAGCTGGGGGAACTGGGGCTGTTTAGCCTTGAGAAAAAGAGGCTGAGGAGAGACCGTATTGCTGTCTACAACTACCTGAAAGGAGGCTGTAGCATGGAGGATGTTGGTCTCTTCTCCCAAGTAGCAAGTGATAAGATGAGAGGAAATGGCCTCAAGTTGTGCCAGCAGAGGGTTAGATGGGATATTAGGAAAAACTTCTTCATGGGGTTGTGAAGCACTGGAAGAGGCTGCCCTGGCAAGTGGTGGAGTCATCATCTGTGGAATTGTTTAAAAGGTGTTTAGACAAGGTTCTTAGGGACATGGTTTAATGCTGGAATTAGGTTATGGTTGGACTCAATGATCTTGAGGGTCTCTTCCAGATGGAATGACTCTATGATTCTATGATTAATAAGAATCACAGTTAATCCCTGAAGCTGAGAGATTGTAGTTGTGGGGGGTTTTTTTGTTTGTTTGTTTGGGTTTTTTTTTTCTTTTTCTTTTTTTTTTTTGTTTAGTTAAACAGGACCCATTTTTATTAAAATACCTTGTTGGTTTTAGAGAGACAGAGAAGATTTCTGATGGATGGTATAATAGTGTTTAACAGAGAAAATCTGCATGGGTGTTGCTTCCCTCACCCTTCTCAATCACGAGAAAAGAAATTGGAAAAGTGGAAATAGCAAGATCAGGTCATGTGAGTGCATACTTAAACATTTCATAGAGTGCAGGGTGCAGAGCAGTGATCTGCTCTATGTTCTATTAATTCAGAGACAGCTGTCATTTATCTTTTCATGGAAGCTAGAGGTTGAAATGCTTGACACAACATATCAGGCCTAATATGGAAAGATAAGAGCAATGTGGGCTCAGTTCTGTAAAAGTGAGTTACTGTGAAAAGAGATTCATAATTCCCCTACTGACATTTAACAGAGAACTTTGGCCACATTTCAGCAATAGCCATAGATTAAAAAAAAATAAAATAAATAAAATAAAATAAAAAATCAAAGGATTGCATGGGGAATTAACTACATAATTTCTTTGAAAGACTATATGAATTGCATGGCTAAATCCTTGTGAAGCTTCCCAAATGCTTAAGAGCTTTATGTCCATAAAAGAGTCTTAAAGACAGCTTTTGAAATGCAGGTAGGTAGGCAAAAAGTTAAATAAATTGGTAGGGAAGCACTTCTTTCTGCCTCTGGAAAAACTGACTGCAAGATGACAACTCAGACATACCTACTTCTTTAGTTGTCAAAGTATCAGCATCTGCAAGTCAATTTGGTGGGAAATGCCATTAAAAAGATAAAAGAGAGAAAAACCTAAAACAATTTCAGTAAAGACTCACTCCGATAGTGCTGTAGATCCAAGAGAATAAAAAAGCTTTCTATAAAAACCAAAGTATGTGTGTGGGTTGACGGGAAGATGCAAAAGTGAACCTCTAAAAATCACATTTAATACAAGAAACTTCACTATATGCAACAGAAATAGCAGAGAAAATCAACACAGCACATTGCTGACTGAAGGGATCTTATATGTCACAAGGGCTTTAGGGGCTTCAGGTGATGCTTGTTCGACCCTATATCTTACCCTTCCCTTGTTTTAAGAATGAAAATGGCTTTCCACCACTTCCCACAATTCAGATGGGATTATTAGGGGTATTAGGGTAAGGCATGTTTTTTGTGCTTCTGGATACAGAAGTCTTTACAGGTCACATCTCTATGAAGACAGTATCTCACTGACACTTCTGCCCTTCTGTTTACAGTTGCATGCATCTTATCTTTCCTCATATGTTTAAACAGATAGTATTAACAACTTGGAAAAGAGGTGTTGGGAAGACGTCGATGTGCTTTTGCACAATGTATGGGTAATAGCGAACAGCCCAAAGCATCAGCCCATGTTTCACAGAGGAAAGCTTCAAAGACCACCTGGTCTCACTGATCTGATTTTGGGAACCACAACTTTGAATTTACAGGGTGACACATCATTCTCCTTAGTTTGTAGAGGTCACAGAGAATAGGTGAGACCAGACTTTCAGTGACCAGATATACATTGTGAATTACTGGCTCTAACAGCTCCTGTTCATGACACACATTTTTCCAGCCTAATGTGAGGTGTTGATACTAGTCATGTCATTTTGGTGAAGGTCTGAATTTAAATTTGAAATTACTGCCTCCTGAACTGAAATGTTCTCAAGGTCAGATATTTTCATTAGTTCTGTCTCTGGCAGGGGGACAGAAGCAGCAGAAATTACTGACATACTTTCAGTTCAACTTCTCATGACTTTTAGAATCTTATTCTGTCATAGAAGAAAAAGTTCTGTGCTTGCCATTGCCTAAAAGTTCTTCTTGTTTGTTTGTTTGTTTGGTTTTTTGTTGTTGCTTTTATTTGTTTGTTGTTGTTGTTGTTGTTGTTATCTTTGCTTAAGTGTAACCATTTTTGAGTCTGAAGAAAACAGAGGTAAAACCCTTTTCCCTTGATAAAGAAAAATCACTTAAAATATTTTCCTGCCAAGGCAATAAAAAATGAGAGTTGAAAACAAAAGAAAAGCTCTATAGCAAGAATTGCCTTTGACTGCAATAGAAAAAAAAAAGTTTAAATTGGATCAAGATGCCTATCTTTTTTCTTTTTCTTTTTTCTTTTTTTTTTTTTTTAAAGAGCATACTGAGGATTAATATTTTGATTTGCTTTCTGAGAAATTCTTCACCTCTGCCTTTTTAGTTTTTTTTTAAAGTATTTTGAAATACATTGTTTCAAAATACTAGGACATCCAGTGCTGTGGGAAAATCTGCTGTGAATCTTGTAAGATGTCAAGGATCTCTAAGAAAGCTTTGGTATACTTGTAGGAAAAACAAAACAAAACAAAACAAAAAACAACACTCATATGATTCAATATCACAGTATTTGAGGAATGTGTCTTTCTGGGCTATTCTGATGCTACTCGATGAAATATAACATTACTTGGAGTAAGCAAGATAAATGAATCTGCACATAAGAGCTATTTCCCTTTAGCTGCAAAAAATCATGGGTGGGGGATTCAGATTTTATGAGCTGTTTTCAGGGTAGAAAGGTAGTGGAAGGTGCTGAGAGGGAGGCAAGGGGTGAGGAGCCTCCTTTTCCTGTGGCCCCCCAGACCATGTGTGAATGCTGTTATTTCACTCATGCAAAAGAAAGGAATATGCATTTATATATTGCAAAGACACTGGCAATACCCTAAAACAATTAAGAAGGGAGAAACAAGAATCTCTGTGTTCATTGCCATGGTTTTGTCATGCCATGGTTCTGTCATGCTGGGCTGCAGCACAGGGTCCTGGTGCATTTGAGAAATGTAGCATCTGGCATGATATTGGGTACCTGGAAAGGGCTGGACAGACAGGCTGCTGCTGCGCACCTTTCCAGTAGGTTTGTTCCTCTACACAACTGTGACGCCTTGGTGGCATCACTGAATGTCTCTGTCAGAGCATCAGTCTGACTCACCTTGCCTCCAAAGCATCTCCTGCCAGAGGTGGGCAGCAATTTGCAGCAGGGTCTGTTCGGTGATTCTGTGTTCACGTTGTAACATCCCCCTGCCAAACAAATGTGTCTCTGCTTTTGACATACCTCCAGTTATGTAGTCAGTGCTGCAGTTTGAAATGCTGAGCCAACTTGGTGTTTTAATTCAAATTTCATCTGAAATGTCTTTGATCCTTCTCTTCTTAAGGAAAATAATCACCATCTCTAAGGTTTCTTTACACTTTCTGAGAATATACATAACGACTAGGGAGGCAAAAGTTCTCTTGAATAAAAATGAAAGTAAAAAGGTGAAAAACGTAGATTTTCTCAGAATAATCTTAAGCCCTTTATATAGGTCAAGGTCATGATGACTAAATAAAGGGGATACAAAGTTCCTTGTGCTATTGTATGTCCTCCTTAGATCTTTCTTAGGTTCACTCCACAGAAGAAAGAAGGAGTTACCCACCCCACTGTGAGCAGGAAGGGACTGCAGTGCATACAAAGTTATCAAGTGTTAACTGAGCTGATGCAGAGGAGGTGGCATGTCTCACTTTGCAAGGCTGGAGCAGATTGTGGCCTTCCTGTTCTAGGGGAGAAGTAATTCCTTTGCAACTATATTTATTGGATAGTAGCAAGACCTTTTTCTAGAGGCATAGTCAGTTCCTTAGGGCTTCTACTGAATTTAATTAAAGATGGGTTGTTTTTTTCTGTCTGTTTTTCTATAGCAAGCACTAAATGGTGATCAGAGATTACCTCTAGATGGAGGCTTTGACAACATTTCCATAATCTACCTTGTTAAAACAAGATTGGCACCTACCACAAGACATAGACAGTAGTTTTGAATTGCTTATAAGTCAGATTGGATAGGGTAATATAACCTTGCCTTCCCCTTTCTCTTTTTCTATTTTTGTTTCAGACTGTTCAGATTTAAGGAAAACACTAATTTATATAGGGCATGCTCAGAGGCTTAGCATAATCATTCCCAGAGTAACATGACTGTTTCCATTAGCATAATTATGCCCATACTCATTACAAGATTCATATTCTTCTAATTTTTTTAGGAGTCACAATTCCCCACTTTATTAGATTTGTCTTTTCTAAAGAATTGTTCATTTTTTTTTTTTCAATTGTCCCTTGTTTTTCAATTTAGCTTTCAGAGGTGAAATAGGAAATTTAGTTTCTTTCTGAGTAACTTTGCCTAGTTGAGACTGTGACTTGAGCCACTATAAACTATGGGAAGATAAACTAGAACTGAAGCTTATGGCTCTTAATAGCTGTGACTACCTGATTTTCCTGTTACATTTGGCTTTCATTTTTGTTCCTAAGACACAGGGCTAGAGCTGCATTCTGATCTGTACTCTCTGCACTCTCACTGTTTCCTTCTAGTTGTTAAAAGGATCATATCACCCCTACACCTCTCTAACCACGAAATACATATTGTGTGAGTTTCAAGTCCTGCAATGTGGGTGAGTGCATATAGACCTAACCAGAAGCTGAATGGACCATTTAGCAGATAGTAGTTTCCTGTATCCAGCTGCTTACACATAGAAACACAATAGGGATTAGCTGACACAGACTGTGATGGGTTTCTTCAGGTTTAAAGAAGTTACCATATCCTATTTTAGAATGCTTGGTCATATGGCAGCCTTTAGGAAACTGTCCTGTGAAGGAGAAAAAAATCCATATTTTAGAAGTCTCATATATATATATATATATGTATTTAAATCATTTGAAGTTTAGGGATGATTTATTCAAAGAAATTGTCTTAATGTACAGGCCAATGAAAATCCCATGCACCAAGAAACAAAGTTAAATGAAATTATTATGCTTCCTACACATCACTGGACTTTTGGGGGGCGGAGAAGGAGAAAGGAGACAGTGGAAATACAAAGCTGCAGTATTTCTTTAATTACTTCTTACGTGGGGAGAACTGATCCCAGGAAAGCAATGTCCCACCTTCTATATTCCGTATGTAAACTACTATTATGTTTGTAACTTTGTGTCAATCAAATATGATCAATCTTCTTTTTCTCAGTGACGTCACATTTCAGTGTGTTGCTCTCATTTTTACATGGACGGAGATGTGCAGAGTTTTCAATTTCCTGGTTAGAACAGTGCATCTTTTCTGGCAGTTCCCTGATTAGAAGGGCTGGGAGCTAGATTCCTCTGATCAGTGTGATGCTCTGAGTGTGGTTTTTTGGTCAGAATTGCCAGCTGATTAGAGCATGGTCTGGAGGACTGGCCTCTGCTTGGCCTCAGGAAGTCCTCATTAATACTCACTGCTGCTGAATGACTGCCAATGCTCAACTAAAAGGAGAGACTAAAGATTCATGATGTCTATCTTCAAACATCTAAATTAGGTTGGAAATCTATGCTTTACACAAAAGAATTCCTTTATCTGGAGCTCTGAATTAACTAACTAAAAGGAGACTTAGGTAGACTTAGCTAGAATGGTCATTTTCCTTTGCCAAAACAATTGATTCCTCTGCCTCAGTTGGTGAAAGTCCAGATAGTTCTACTGAAACTGATAGATCCTCACTCCATCTTCATCATTGCACAACTCCTCTTGTCTCTTTTTCCAACATGTTGAAAAACCCAAAATTATATTTACAAGGGCAAAAAGTGGCTTTTATCAGAAAGAGCGTTGTTTATTCCAGCTCAGTATGGCAAATTGCTGTGCAGATGCCTTTGAAGAGCTGGACTTGGAGTTTCAAACTGTTTCATCATCCATCCATTTACTTATTTTTTTCTCAGAATTTTTTGAAGTCTGTGAATGTAAAATTTTTGATGCTTCCCTCTGTCTTGTGACAATGAATGTCAATTGGCTTCTTGAAGAAGCTTCTCCTCTGAGAAGCACCTAACTGAAGAGTTCTCTTAAACAGCAGTAGTCCTCCATTCTACCTTCAGAATCCATAAACCTGGTGGATTTAAGCACCTGCGAAAGTTTCCATCACAGTGAAATTTTGGTGATATATAATCCTAGTGAAGCTGTTGATGTCTCTTTGAGTCCTTCAGCTTTCTCACTATATGAGCTACTTCCTCCTAGCAATGCTATTTTGCTGACACTTTCTTTGACATTCAGACTGGCTACTATTCTTCCCCATCAGAGCTAAACAAAGTAACAATGCCTTTTTTTTTTTTTTCTTTATTGCTTTCTGCCATCACAACAGTTGTCATTCTGTTGGATCTTTCCAGTCTCATCAGAAGGCCCCTCATATGGGACATTCATGTCTTTAAAAAAAGTTGCATTGGGAATGAGGTGACTACTACTGTAAAAGAAACTGATTAAAGCTGTTAAGTCCTTTGTATTACCTAAACTTCACCAAGTTTGGGAATGTAATCCTTCTAAGATGCCTATTATTGTCAGCTGAATAAAACCACACTTTTAGATAATTATATAGTCCACCTAAAGTCTGGGGTTACATCTTTGTCCCTTCATTGATGATAAGAGAGAATATAATTATTTCAATTAAGTGAGATGCCTCTAGGTCTGAGTATCAAAAACAGAAGAAAAATTTGCTGGAGAACAAATACCCAGTACTAACTGACATTGCTTCTCCAAAAGGATGTTCAAAGTCTCAAAGTCTCTATGCTTGAGTGTGGATGTTTTGAGTTTTTTTATTTGTTTGGGGTTTGGTTTTTTGCCTTTTTTTTTTTTTTTTTTTTTGGGGGGGGGTGGGGGGTGTTGTTGTTTGTTGATTTGGTTTTGTTTTGGTTTGTTTGTTTGTATGTTTTGTTTGTGTGTGTGTGGTTTGTTTGGTTTGGTTTGGTGTTTTTATTCATAAGTTCTTTTCACATAAACCGAAGAGTGCAATAGATTATGCATTATTCTCCCTTTGGAAAAAGAAATAATTATGGCTTTATTTATATTCTTTTACTGTTATATGGATGCTCAGGAGCAGAGATAGTTTGATTTTTTAATGAGAATATTAGGAGTGGAGAATATTAGGAGTGGAGCTCCTCACAGAATCAAATCATAACTTAGGCTAGACTAGAGCTCACCTATCCCAAATGTTGTCTCAAAGCAGCTCCAGTCAGATCAGGTGCACAGGACCATTTCTAGTCAAGTTTTTAACATTTCCAAGGATGGAAATTTCACAGTCTCTCCATGCAACCTCTTCCAGTGTTTGACCACCCTCTTAGTGGTTCATTTGTTTGTTTGCTTGTTTCTCCCCTTATACCAAATTGGAATTTCCCATATTCAGGCTTATATTTGTTACTTTTCATCCTGCCAACAGAAATAGTGGATGTCTCATCATTGGAAATGTTCCAAGTCAGGTTGGACGGGGCTTTGACCAACCTGATATAGTAAAAGATGTCCCTGACCATGGTAAGGAGTGGTTGGACTAGATGATCTTTAAATATCTCCTCCAGCCCCTCCATAATATTCTATGATGCAATGATTTTATGAACCTTCCTCTGTGCACCTCTGAGAAGAGTATGGCTTATTTTTCTCTATCCCAACACACAACATTGTCATTCATAGCAATAAGGGATCTCCCCAGACTTTCCTTCTTTCGGATTGATGAGCCCAGGTCTCCTAGCCTCTCCTTGCACACTATGAGCTCCGGCCTTCAGTCACTTTGGTGGTCCTCTGATGGACTAACTTCAAGTATATGGACAAGAGTCTGTCTTTTACTGTGGAGCTCAAAACTGGACACAGCAGCCCATACTCTCAGGTCCTTTTTTGCAAAGCTTCTTTCCAGCTGGATGGACCTCTGCCTGTATGGATGCAAGCGATTATATCTCCTCAGGAGAAGGACTTGGCGTTTACTTTTGATCATCTTCACGAGATTCCCATCAGCTCAATATTTCAGCCTGCATATATCCTTCAAGAATTGACCAGTTTGATGCTGTCCAGAATTTTCCTGAGAGTATACTCTTTCTCATCATCCAATGTCATTAATAAAGACACTGAATAATACTTGTATTAGTCCCAGAAGGACACTGCTGGTAACTGACTGCCAGCTGGACTTCATTCTGCTTTGTACCATACTTTGAGCCCAATGATCCAAACAACTTTTCACCTATGTTTTTGTCTACTTTCCCAGTCACTTCCTAGGCCCGTCTACCTTGAAATAAATATTTTGCAATGGAAGGGCAAGTTTCTGCTTTGATCTTTCAAAAAATTTAGGTACAATAATATAAAAATATTTTTCTACTATTTCATGTAAAGTTTTCTCACTAGTATCTCTGAAGTAAGTAGCCCATTTTAATACAGGTATGGTTTAACATTTTGTGGAAACCCACAAAGGGAAGTGGATAAAGTTGAAAATTACATGAGTTAAGTGTATTTTATTATTATTTTTTTATTTTATTTTAATATATTTTTTCATGCATCTCTGATAATATCATGTGCTATCTCCAGGGTGAAATGTATTTGAGATCTTTGGATGAAAAAGTACACAATAGCAATGATCTGCTGTCAGCATGGTGGAGAAAATTACTATTTCCTTATATTATTCAAATATTTATTTAACAGAGAGAAACTAAGTAAATAATTGGTCTCCTGAAATGTTGCTTCTACTCTTATACACTGAAAAATCTCTTACTTCTTTTCTGTGACAAGTGTACTTAAAAGAAACAAGAGAACAAAAACTATTTTCCTCTCCATTTAGCTGTGAACGAGTCCCATGACAAATGAGCACCCTAGGGAGACTCTGGAGTTAGTCATGAGACCACCCTCTGTGGCTTTCCTGATGACTTCACACTTATTATTGCATAGCAGGACTATAGTGGCGGAGTGACTGAGTAAAGCAGACAACAAATGCTTTACTCCCCATACATACTGAGACAAGGTGAGACATAACTATGTTATATTTGAGATAATGGTTGCTTGCCAAGCTACTTCCTTGGACTCTGGACCTCTCATCCTTACAGTGCAAGTAATGCCTTTTTTGTCAGTGAAATGGATGAGTAAAATTCAGCCTTCATGTAAGTAAGTGTTTGCAGTGTTGGGGCCTGGCTTGGTGGTATTTTCAAGGAAGTACTTTTTGTCAAAGTTAGACTTCACCTGATACCTGACTAGGTCAAGGCTAAGCCCTGTTATTTGAGTACATTTTGGTCACTGCTACATACACAGGAAAAAAATGTAGTGGTGTTGTATGCATGTTTATCATAACCTAACAGATAGTCACCCATTAATCAGCAAAATAGAGACTGCTACACTAAAACTGTTCAGATGTCCTTGTCCCTTGTCTTGTGTACACTAGTACTAGTCACTTTGGAGAAAAGCAAAAGTAACCTTGTAGAACAATTATGCCATATATTGGCTTAGGAAATGTTCCCTCTTAGTGATGACGACATAGCTAGATTATGCCCTGAAACATGATAGATTAAATCCTAGAAACCTGAATTTGATCTTGAAAGTATGGATTTCAGTAATGAGCATCTTTGCTGCCCACACACCTGTGTAGCTTTTTCTGAGTCCTGTAAACTGCCTTGATTTTGCAACACATTGATAATGAAAAACACAGAGGGAGTAGAAGGAGGAGAGAGGGGGTATGTTCATATAACTTACCTTCTAACTAGGGAATGGAGCTGTATCTTTAAAGAGGTTTATTTCCCTGGGCTCCCTATATTGCTAATGGAGACAAATGGATTCCTCTAGAGAGGAGCTCGGGGCAGAAGCACCACTTTGGTGCTCTGACTTCTTCCAGGGTAGACTGTCCTTTCTCTCTCTGTTGATTGCACAACCAGCACAGAAACATTAACCTGCTGCTTGAAGCTGTCACTCCCATGGGTTGCAATGGCTTCCACTGTGCAATATCCTTTTCCAGTTTCCTGTGTGCGTGTTTAAGAGCTGGGGTTATGGTCTGAATTTTTCAGTATGCACAAAGGGCCTTTGCAGGATGAGGAGTAAGGGTAGCAAGAGGAAACAACATCTGGAAGTGAAAGCACATCGTACTTATTTGATTTGACTGCTTACATTGTAACTCTGTTTTCCAGGTTTCAATAACAATCTCACATGGCTGTGGCTGAACCATCTCATGCTATACTTTTACGGACTTTTTAATATCTAACAAAATATTTTTAATCAATATATCCAATAGGGTGTCTTGGTGCTGTTGTATAAAGTAATGAATGGTTAAATAAACCTAGAGCTAAAAATGGATTTTTGAAAGATTTTTAATCTTATCCCTTTTCTATTGCAAGATTTTTGCTGTTACAGTTAGAGCAGCCAGTGACCATTTAGAAGTATGATGCATGCAGGCCCACATTATAATGACAGCTGGACCCATATATGCCTGGCTTTGTGTGTTGGCTCAGTGTGATTAGTTACAGCACAGAGTAGTTTCACACCTAGATTACTAAGGGGAACCCTAGCTGGTCATATACATGCCTTTACCTGTTGAACAT
Source organism: Nesoenas mayeri (assembly GCF_963082525.1). Classification (NCBI taxonomy): domain Eukaryota; kingdom Metazoa; phylum Chordata; class Aves; order Columbiformes; family Columbidae; genus Nesoenas; species Nesoenas mayeri. Next base: position 83,891,199 of record NC_137543.1, read on the forward strand.
GACTGCAGAAAATGTTAGGTAATGGACTTGTGAGCCCACAGAATTTTGATTAATTTTAATAGTCAGATGTAGAGAGATTGCTAAAAATGTATAGAAAAGTATAGAAAATAAGTAAACTGGTCAGGGCCACAGCCAACATTTAATAGTCCATATCTATATGATCACATAATCGTTGGTGCTAATCTCAGCCTCTGCCTAACGTAAAAGTGATCTGTCCATATTTTTCCAGGGTAACTAGCCCTTGAAGCATTTATCCATTGCTAGAGGTGAAACTGTTACAAATTAATTAATAGTGTGCTCATAGTTGCTTGTATTAAGACTGATGAAATGTGAAAACCTTAGCTGTAGCTCTTGTGAGAACTGGAGGCAGATAGGGGACCACAAAGAACGTAAAAGGATGAGTGGTTCCTAACAAATAGCTTTCCCCACCACACTTGTTTTCATGTTTATTTCTTCAATAGATTTGTATCCCCTTCATCTATTCAGGGAAATTTGCCTGTTCTAGAGCAGGTAAAGCCAACCCTATTTGGTCACCTGGAAAGCACCATTTCAACGGGGAACTGCAGCCCACCAGCTAAATCAGAACCTCCGTATTAAACTCCATCTTCCTGGATAGGTCAGTTTCAAACAGTGCCAATCTGGTTACACTAAACCCCTTAGCAAATCCAGTGCCTGATCATTTTGTTTTCTGTTTCTACATGTCATATTCAATGAGCATGTATAGACAATCCAGAGAGCAAAGAAAAAATGCATATTTCTTTGAATATCTGCTTGTACAGCACACGGTGCCTCCACTCCTTTTTCTGAGCTCCAGAGCCCTCTGCTTTTATCATCTTTCCCACTTTTAGAGTGACTTGCCTAACCAGCCAGCTTCCTCACCCTAGAAAGCAACAGAATCCCCAGGGTTATCCATGTCCTTAGAAAGTAAGCACTCTTACCGTTTTCTCAGCATAAAAGCCAAGTTCATCCTAAGGACTAAGGGCACCCCACAAAAAAGCAGAACCATAGAGCGGTTCTGTGACTATGGTGTCTTATGTCTGCAGCCATTGATTTTCAACCTCCATTTTATGCTGTGAGCAATGCAGAGGAAGGGATATCTCTGTGCTCTCAGATCTCCATAACTTAGTTCAGATGACATTGTCTGTGAATATGATTACAAATGGCAACATCTGTGTATTTCTGATTGAACCATAGGTATATTAGTCTGAATCAGAAATATCCTAAAAAAAAAAAAGGAGAAATACTGATTTTCAAAGATACACAAAGAAGTTGTGTTCTGTAAAGCTTTTCATGACTCATTCAGAGATTTTTTTTCTTACGCTTCCTCTCATTCTCTAACTTATCAAGTTGTTTACTGCCTGTTATTTTTCAGAAGTTTTTCCTTTCTGAATTGCCATCAGGTTCCTCCGCATCATCCGCTCAGGAATCCAGTAATGGTGATGAAATTTTGCCCAAACACAGTATCTGTCTGAAACTTCACATTGTCTATGTTGCATTTGATTTTTTAAATAAAGTACAAAGAAATAGTAGTAAAGGATTTTCTTAAAAGTTGGTTTGTCTCTATAACTGGAAACCTTACTAAGATCGCTGTTCCCTGTTATATCAGAAAGAGTAATCTTGGGCAAAGATCTATGAAGAAAGTTGCTCCAGTACCTGATGCTTTCTTCTATTCAAATTGCTTTGCAATGTATTACTGTGTTCATTCCTGCAAAAATACATTCAAAGCTGTAGAACTACTTGCAAATATGGTACTCCAGCATGGTAAGTGTTTACTAGAAACTTTCTACCGGTAAAATGAAGAATGAAAAGAATTTGCCAGAAGTCACCAGAGGGATTAGGTGATGGAGTAAAGTTCAGAAATTTTCAGCTTCTGACTTGGTTGACTGTGCTCACAATATACCTATGACTTAAGTTATGATAATAATAATGCTTTCCCTGACCCTCCCCCCCAGCCCACCTTCCCCCAATTTTACCTTTGAGTAATTGCCAGGAGTCTCACTCTGCAGTACAGAGACAACAGAGACTGTGTTCTGCAATTAAAAGTTAGGGAGTTTTTAATGAGAGCTCCCAGGCTAATTCATAGTTCAAAGTTATACAGTTATACAGGTGGTTTCTTCTTTTTTTTGTTTCTTTTTCTTTTCTTTCTTTTTTTTTTTTTCCTTAATCAAAAGCAGATAATTCATTTTTATCTCAGACAAAAATATGATAATGGTTAATTCATTGGGAGGACAGAAAGAATGTAGGGAGTTACCAATAGAACTTAAGTAAAAAAAAAAAAAAAAAAATTAGAGGTCTAATATTTTATTTCATTTCAGAAATGTAATAAATCTCATAAAAGACCTTACACAATTTCTCCCTGAATACATTGCACTATGAAAATGATGTCATGCCCTTGCTAGCTAGTTTTATGATTTGTTCAGGTTATTTCAATAATATCTACATTTAATGGGAGAGTATTTACATTCAAATCTTCTCTGAGATTTGTCATGCCCAGTTGTCATCATGTTTTCTTCTGTGTCACCTTCAAGGACTGATAGGGCATGAGTATCCTTAGGAATAAACAGGACTTGAAATCCCCAGTGAAAGAAGCTGTGCCTCAGGCCTGTGGGGAACTGAGCTCCTTCGCTCCCACTGATGCCATTAGCGCTCCAGGAGACTCAGCGCTTTGGAGAGGATGCTCAGTCCCTAGCAGAATTAGGACGTAATTGCAAATTTCAAGCCTATGCACAGAACTGTGTCTCAATCCAAGAGATGAGAAGGAAGTAGCAAAAGTTACAGAAAGTCATATGTAAACATCGGCATTTGCTTTTGTAGAAGTAGCTGTCGCTTTGGAGAGAAACTTTTCCATTTCTAAAGACTCCTACACTGTACTAATGTACAGAAGGTTACTCAAAAAGAAGCACAGCTGTGCTCCCAGAAATGCATATTCTCTCTAGGTAACATGTTTGATTCCTGGAAATGGAAAGGTGTGCAAGGAATAAAAATGTCTGTGTTTAATCAGTTTAAACGGTTATCTTCTTAGTTACTCCACATAATCAGAAGATTTCACAAACTGAAAGAATTAACCTCTAGTATAGCACAGGGAAACTGGGATCTTATTGCTGAGATTGGGGTTAATAGGGAAATTTAGATGATAGAGACAGGTTTGGGACAGGTATGAGAGACTTAGAAGGCAGTGATTGGAAATTACAGTGTAACAGATCCACTAACAAGGGATAAATAATTTAGGGTTTATCTTTATAGTCTAGGACAGTTATTTCCAAGACAGTTTTTGTTTGCATATCAACTAGCTAAATCAGACGATAAAATGGCAAAGGTACCTTTAAAGAAACTTTAATCTTTAAGGAAACTTATTTTGTCACCTGAATACTTAGTTTGGGGGAGTGGACAGGTGAGGTAGCCTATGAAAGTGTAGAAGGGTTTGTCTTTTTCTGACTTATATTTTTTTGTTTCAGAATATTTGAATATTTGAAAATGTTTTATTTTTGAAAGCAAAATCACCTCTGGTCAAAGCAAAACATGGAGATAAAGATATATAGAATTTCCACAGTCCCTCAAATAATCTTACAAAATTTTAATGCTTTCAAGATAGCAACAGTATACAGAAGGATGGAGTATGTGCCTAGTTTTGTGGTTAATCAGCATTTTCCTTTCCTAATAGTGTAATGAATGTGCTGAATTTGTTTATATTTAATGTACAATAAATCAGCCCTGCATCTATCACTGAACAACTGTTAAAATGCATAGTGTTTTAGACACCTCAGAAGTGCTGCCTTCAACAGCAATCCTCATTAGAGCCATGCTATGGCCCAAATGTAGCACTGACCTCTGTCCATAGTCATCAGTGTCACTGACATCACCCTGAGTATCACTACATATTTGAGCATAACCTAGTATGGAGAATGCAAGTGTATTTTTATGATGAATGCCAAAGTCCATCAGGAAAAAACTACAGGGACTTATATGAAATTTTGACAAGTGTAACTACAGTCAAAGAAAGATCCTAAGTTGAACCCTGTGGGTTTTTTCCATTTCTAGTTTGCAAGGCTGATTTTCCCGGTGCTTCTCATAAACTGTGCTTTGTACAAAGTTGCTACTATGAGAAAGGAGGCAGTCAATAACCTACAGACAACACCTACCCCTTCCCAACTGGCCCCCATCCTAGAAGGAAATGGGGTTGCCATTATAATGTCTTCATGGCAGTGAAAAACCTTGTGAGCGCAAGTACAGCTAGATAAGCTATTCAAACTGTCCGCAGCTCCCAGAGCACATTTGGGCACCAAGGTTGGTCTCTACTGCTAAGCAATGCGTGAGTCCTGGAGCAGACCTACAAACACTGAGTCCCTGGATGTGCACATTTTCCTTCCTTTCCCGAAAGCTGGATGCAGTATGGCTTGATCCAAAAGCATGCTAGGAGTTTTTCCGAAGCAGGGTCCTAAAACTGAAGGTGTCTACCATAGAAGTGCTTGAGGACAGAGCCCCCTGACCTGTGTGTGTCTAGACACCTGGGCACCAGTACTGAGGACGGGTGGAAGGCTGAGTCACTACTGTGCTTATTTCTTGGTGCAGACACTGTACAAGATGATGTTTAAAAGTAACCTGTGGTCAGAATTAGCAAATGCAATTTACACAGCCCAAGCACTTCACTGCTTATCAAAAATTCCCTCCAGTCGACCTGATTTGCTCAATTTGTTCAAAGAGACAGAGCCAATCTTTGCCAGCTAGGTGGTGTTACACATCCCAACATTAGCATATTTCTATTAAAACATATGTTATTTTGTTCAATTATGACATGTTTCATCGTTTTTAGCCTGAAGCGGTATTTGAGATATCACCCTAGCACTCTGTAATTATAAAGATATATCCTATACATTGCACTGAAAAATTGTAAGACTCAAAGAGCATACAGACTACTCAGCCATTCTATTCTTTGAGTACAGTATGAGAATAATTATGGTTTCTCATATTCTCTGAGTAATTAATTTGAAGAATTTAATTATATTTTGCATATTAATTATTAATGTATTATTCACCCAGCATAGTCAGTTCATAATTCATAGATGTATTAGTCAAGTAATTTAGTTGATGAATTTCATAGTTTTGAATAAGTTATTTAATTTTTTTTAATTATTCACCCAGTTCTAGGAGTATCTGTTGATGCTGAAATATTAGTTATAGTATGGCAACTTCTTTTTCTGCAGTCTTGTGAACATTTGATATTAAATTTAAAAGCCGGTAAAATGCTGTCCAGCCCTGAAATTTGTATTTATTTAAGGTTAGTTTACAAGCAAATGACAGTTTAACCTGATTGGCAAATTCATATTTGGGCGCTATATGCCTAGTTACATTTAAATTTCAGCTTTCTTACATTATATATATATTTTTTTTCCTACATTTTCTTCTCATTTAAACTCATATTAGAACCTATGGCAAAAATCAGTCCTCACATTTACTTTTCAATAGTGCTATGATTACAACCATGATTATCTACCCATTCATTAGTCTATTAATTTCATCTTGTAGCTCATTAATTTTATGCTCAGACAATTCTATTTACATCAGGAAACTTCTAATTGGGGTAGAAGAAAAGTAAGGTTTCTATGCTGCCAGTTCAGTAGGATACTTTATTTTCCTTGGAAATAGTCTAGTCTACTTAGATACTTATAGTTTTGGCTAAGATAATCTCATCACACTGGGAGCAGCGCCTCTGGGTATATATCAGGCAGCAATTCTGTTGTGGCAATAGGATAACACACAGGATGAATTATCAAATCTTTCTATATCAAGATTCAGTGATGGTATTGCATAACTGGGATCTGGTAATGCTGGTGGAAAACCAGAGTAAAACACATGTATATATATATATGTGGGTTTATGTGTTTTTTTAAACCGACTCTTGTGTGTGACTACATACCGTAATAATAAATACTGAGAAATGACAGGGTAAGTGAAAATCTTTTAGTGACTTATAGCTTATTCCGGACATTTCTTGGTCCTTTATTATTTCAAACGTTTGGTTTTTTTAATAATCACATTTTTTGTCTAAGAAAGTTTGTTCTCTATTCTAAAAATAATTGCAAAAACCTAAATACATTCAAATGATGATTGGAAAGGTTTTAATAGTAAGCATAGCACTGTACAACTGGTCCTTGGAATGCAATGCGTATTTTGGGATTTTCTTCCCTGCACGGACCTCAGGGAAGTTTATTTTTAACAGTTCTCTAAAAAATAAAGGCATTTTTCATTGGTTCCAAATTCTTTGCTTATTAATGTTATCACATTTACCACTTGTATATTACTGTTTTATACAGCTTCAGTGTCTATGTTAAATCCAAAACACAGAGGTATATGCCAAACCTTTCATGACTTCCAAATCCATGATTATGATACAATATTCTAAAAGAAAAATCTCCAGCTACAGGTTGCTTCTTAGACTGCGGAAGATGTTTTTGTTCTGGGTTGTTACCTCACTAGCAGGAAGCCCATATGGTGCTAAATCCTGTAAACTAACTATAACTAGGTATAAAATTCATAGAGAAATAATGTAATTTATCACAAGTGCACAGCTGGTGTCTGCTTCTAAGCGGTTGTTTCCTAATCTGATACCAACCTGTTCACAGCCCTAGTATGTTATTGAGCTATAAGATCAATAACAAATAACATGCATGATCCTCTGAGAGATTAACCGTTTATTCTTGCTGTGAAGAACATATGAAGGTTAAAACAAGGGAGCTACTTTAAGAAAGGTGTGTGCATGTTTGTAGGTATGTGTGCACACAAAATAAAAGAAAGTGGAGGAAGTAAATCTCTTTTTTTATACTAATTGATGTTAACTGCAATAACAATATAGGGTGGTTTGTTTGTTTTTAATTATGGTTGGTTTTTTTAAGCTGCTGATTTTCAAGCTCAAATTTACAAGCAGTTTGCTTTCTGTGTACTCCCAAAAATGTTTGATATATGATTTATGTCTATTATTTTCCCAAAATGTTTCAGTATTACTTTGCTCTTTGCTTTAATCACAACTAATATCTGAGGGAGTACTGCCTGGGGCAGACTGAGCATAAGCACAGAAAGCTGTAACAGTAAAAAATATAGCCGACAAAAAATTGTCATGCTCTTTCTTCCTGGTTCACAGCTGTAAGAGCTGTGGATGTTTTAACGTGTGCATATGCAATGGGAAGGAAGTGAGAGATCAGAGTCATGGTGAGCAGCAGCAATGGTGAGAAATGGGTGTAAGGAGGGAAAGCAGGGAGCTGACCAGGTCCAGGTGGGAAGATGGGCACCAAGGGTGAACAAGGGATCTGGCAGGGCACTGGAAAGAGCTGCAGGTGGTGTGTGTGTCATGGTGGCCCCTGAAAAGGGAACCGGGGACAAGTGGAACTGTCGCAGGATTTTATGTTATTCCTAGGGACTGATTTTGCTGGCAGCATATAAAACCTCATTTTTTTGAGCAAAATACAGATCTTAGCTTTAGATGTGGCAGAACTGAACTGAAACCAACAGCTCCAAAGGGAAAAAAACACCCTCCTTCTGAGTCAAATTCCTCACTGTTTGATGTGCAAAGATAGCTGGTATAATCTTAACACCAAGACTCTGTCTGTCTCCCTGCACAGCAGTTAGAAAGATGCTATTACCATTTTAATAAAATTAAGCATTCCTCCTGTGATCCTTGGATTTTTTTCAACCCTCTTCATGACGGTGCTTAGCCCCTTGTACCAGTAGGTCTACCTCCTTCATCTCTAAGTCGGTTGCAATCCATTGATTTGTGCTGTATGTAGTTTGTAAAGCACTTTAAAATGAAAGACAGCTGTCGTGATTTTACTTTAGCATGACTCCACCAACTGCAGAAGTATTGTTCCCAGTTTTGCTGAAACAAGATCAGGATTTGACTGCAAAACACCCCAGTGAGAACAGTATTATTAATATTAATATGTATTTTGTGGAAGGCTAAATTGAAACACTGGGTTTTAGTGACTTGCCTGAAGGCATGAAGCTTCTCTGTACCATAGCAGAGACTTGAATGCATGAATCCAGCTGCCAGTGTCCTTGCTCTAAATGATAGATGAACTCTGCAATCAGAATTGTGCTCAGGTGGAAAAATCTACTAACATCCATGGAGTTAAAAAAAAAAAAAAAAATGAAACAAACAATCAAAATCAAGTTAAGCCAGAGAAGAGTCAGACCTCTGCCTACTTTCAGGAGCATAAAAGCAATCCTGAAATGCTTCTTTTTTCTGCAACTGTGACAGCTGTTTATGGGATAGGGAAAATCCTCTTTGAAAAGGTGAGCTCTGCAGGTTTGGAGACTGTTCTGTAACAGAAAGCTATTTTTTTTTCCTTCTTACCACTGTGAAGGGTACAATTAAAAATAACAAAAACAAACAAACAAAACTCTCAAAGAAAAATGTGTGCCAAGTTCAATTTCATATCCTCCCCCCCCCCCCCCCCCCCATACACACTATTTGTAATGTAATGCCCTAATTATAAAGGTTTACTATAGCATCACAATCGTTTATTCATCAATCTGAGACACAGTGGAGTTCCTTCACTGGGAGCATTGCAGTAAAATTACAACACACAGGAGACAGATCAAGCTTGTAACATTGGCAGTCTCATGGTAGGTACTGAATATCTTCAAAGTCAACACATTTTTTGATCTATAATAAGACAGAAGACCTCCAGTCCTCTGTTGTCTTTAGTGGCTCTCTGTATTTTTTTTTTGGTGTAGTCTGCTTTATCAATCATGAAGCCAACTCAGCTCAGCTCTGGTCTTGGTGACGTTCTTTCAGACTGTCAGATGGATACACTATCCTCAGAAATGCTGCATACCCATTGTAAATGATGGGCAGCAGAGTCAGAGCAACGGGGTCAGTGCCAGGTCTGAGTTTTATACTGCTTGTTCCCTTTACAGATGTAATGTTAGAAGTATGATGCACTTTAATGCTGAATCTTGGGAACTGTTTTGCAGTAAGAAATTTGGTGTAGTGGATATTGAGAAGAGCTGACAAAGAAATTATTTGATGGTCCTTTTAAGCCTGTGTAAAGCCTACTCTCAGACTGTAATTTCCTGGATTTTATTATTCATAATTAGTCATTTGTTTTGGCCAATCTTTTTAACTCTATTTTGATCATGAACAGTCTGCCATGAACAATCATAATTTCAGACTGGAGCTGTTGTGATAGGTCAAAAGAGAGATCTGACACTGTCTGAATTTGCGACTAGAAATGGAAGAAACTGGTTCCGGCAGGGGGATTGGACTAGATGATCTTTTGAGGTCTCTTCCAATCCCCAACATTCCGTGATTCTGTGTGATTCTGTGAAACCACTTCTAGTGCATCATTTGCAAATGTGGATATAAAATTTGACACCTGTAAATATTCATGTACCTACACTTGAAATTATTCTCTGGGCTTGATCCAAAGCCACTAGAGTAACAGGAATAATGAATATTCATGTTAGTAAAACTTAATTCCTAGATGGTTCACTAAAAACAAATGTAAAGAGAAAGCAATATAAGCAAAAATGCATTATTGCCACTAAGTATTCGCAGGAAAAGAGGTCCTACTTATTACATTCAAATACAAGTGGGGTTTCATTTTACATATATGTTAAAGAAATAACACACATGAACACAAACTTGATTATGGTCTTCCTTTTAATGCTATCATTCTAAACTATGGACATGTTGACAATTAAAAAAGAGAAGATAGCAAAAATCTAGAAGTGAAATTAGTACAGTAGAAAGGAAGGAAAGAAAGCACTTTTTTTTTTTTTTTTTCTCTATAGCAGGAAACTGAAACAGTTGGAGAATTTTGTTTGATTTTGCATACTTTTCCACAAAGCTCAATATATAATACTAACAGAAGTTAGTTTTTCACTGTGGACTTGTGAAGCAGTACATGCATCTGATCTCCCACTTATGTAAAATTACCTATATTTCAATACCCCAACTGAGTAACATAGTAGAGCAACACAGAAAAAGAAGAGCACATCTCATAGCTTTGAGTGAGCTGTTACTATTTTTTCTTTAATTTCTGTTTTTCTCTGACAGAAAGGTAAAAGAAAAAAAAAATAAATCAAGAGACAAATGGTCTTGAATTAGTCTGAAGAAGCAAATGCACACCAAGAAGGCAGAAGTGTCCCTGTCAGACAGATATTAAATCTGGGAGATGCCATCATTTGAAGCTATGTTGGTTTTGCTTCGGTTGTGTTCATTTGATGACATATAGTCAACTGCACAAAACACTGCTACAGGGCAGCCTTCAGATGTTAGGCTCCCACACTGGACTTGTAAGTCAAGGTCAACTCATTCAAGAGAAAATGAGATGTTAAGATAGAATATCAATCATATTAGACAATAGATCTTTATACTTTACAAAGCTATATCACACTCATGATCAGATAATTAACAGAATTAGTGCTTATAGTGCTCTGCATCTTCATAATTTGCACAATATCAAGCTGAATGGAGAGGTTCATGCATGTGCATTTGCCTGTTTAGCAAAATATGAATATATACAGTCAGGAAAAAATATTTTTAATGCAGAATAACCTGTTGTTCTGTAGTATAAAGATAAAGGCTGTATTGTCATCTTGTATAATAGAAGTCCTACTGCCACTTGAAAAGAGCTGTGCTGTCTTGGAATGAGCTCTCATTTTTTACAGGCTTCTTAAAGCATGAGCATAACCAGCAATGCAAGTAACAGGGCAATATTCCATATCCTTTGCTTTCAGAGTCCAAGAGTATTTAATAGTATGTTTGTATGTACAGGGAGGATTTGTCTGGTATTATAAAAGAAGAGACTGAACACCAAAAACATTAACAAATTTTAACGCAAAGGTGAACAACATCCTACTGTAGGCAAAGGAAGCAACCATAAATGAAAGTAAAAGCAAACAAACAAGCAAATAAATAAACAAATAAATATAACACTAATTATTTTCCCAATGGGATAGTTTGTTCTCAGCACAGAGTATTCAGAATCTCTGAGTCAGACTTCACAAGACTGCACAGACTGCTTTAGACTTAAACCACCCTGTTTCATCTTCCAGGTGTTAAGAACAATGTCTTGTTTCCACAGGATTCAGTGACAGTGATTAAGCAGGGGCAGTAGCATTGCGGATTTGGAGGAACAGCCTCCTCATTTGCACTCCAGAGCTCCAGAGTTTAGATAAATAAGCAGATTCTTTTTCCCTGTCACTACTTCCACTGCAAGCTTTATAAATTGGGTGACAGGAGTTTTTCAGAATATTTTGGTAGCCCCTTTTTAAGCAAGTGGTCTTTTGCCTCAACAAATCTGAAGGTCAATACTGGGCAGCTGTGAATCACAGAATTGCAGAACCATAGAATCATTTAGGTTGGAAAAGACCTTTAAGATCATTGAGTCCAACCATTAGCCTAGCACTGTCAAGTCCACCACTAAACCATGATCCTGAGTGCTAAATCTACATGCCTTTTAAATATCTCCAGGGGCAGCAACTCAACCACTTCCCTGGGCAGCCTGTTCCAATGCCTGACAACCTATTCTGTGAATATTTTTTTTTCTAATATCTAATTTAAACCTCTGCTAGTGTAACTTGAGGCCATTTCCTCTCATCCTATTGCTTGTTACTTGGGAGAAGAGACCAACACCCACCTCACTACGACCTCCTTTCATATAGTTGCAGAGAACAATAAGGTCTCCCCTCAGTCTCCTTTTCTCCAGGCTAAACAGCCCCAGTTCCCTCAGATACTCTTCATAAGAGTTGTTCTCTAGAGCCTTCATCAGCTTCATTGCCCTTCTCTGAACTCTCTCCAGCACCTCAATGTCGTTCTTGTCTTGAGGGACCCAAAACTGAACACAGCATTTGAGGTGGGGCTTCACTAGTGCTGAATACAGGAGGCTGATCACTTCCCTACTCCTGCTGGCCACACTATTGTTGATACAAGCCAGGATGCTGTCGGCCTTTTTGGCCACCTGGGCACACTGCTGGCTCATATTCAGGCAACTGTAGACCAATACTCCCAGGTCCTTTTCTGCCAGGCAGCTTTCAAGTCACTCTTCCTTGAGTAGGTTGAGCATGGGGTTGTTGTGACCCCAGTCAGGACCCGACACTTGGCCTTGTTGAACCTCATACAATTGGCCTTGGCCCGTTGATCCAGTCTGTCCAGATCTCTCTGTAAAGCATTCCTACCCTTGAGCAGATCAATATTCTGCCCAACTTGGTGTCATTTGCAAGCACAAAAAGACCTGCAAAGGGTCTAGTTACTGTAACTGGCGAGCAAGGAAAGCAGCTCTTCCGTATGGATTCTAACTAGAGCAAAACATCTCATATAAACCATATACAATTGTATTGAACTTCAAATAATGTGAAATGAATTTTTTATTCTCCAGAAGTCCTTGGAGTTTGAGGTGAGAGGAGGAGTTACCTGGAATTCTATATTCTATTATTTATTCTATTTCAGAAATGTCTTTTGTCTCGGACAAAATATGCTATTTCTTACAAGATGCAATTTCCAAATCATTTCACTTCAGAAATATCTAAGTAGTCCCATGGCTTGCTTGATTTTATTAAGGGTAAAGCACTTTTTTTTAAAAACTTGTTCTGAATTTTCTATTATTAGCTACAGAATAACGAGTTTTTTGTTGGATAAGATATATGTTTGTAAAATCACAAATCAAAACAGTTGCTGAAACAAGGTTCTTTGACCTTGGCAAAATGAAGTATTTAAAAAAATCTTGCACAAAAAAAAATTGTTTATTTGTACATTCCAGAAAAGGTTTGATGTAATTGAACCAATATTTTTCAGCATGAAACTGCTCTATCTATGAAAATAATAGATCAACTTTTATCACAAGGCAGAAGTAAACAAATAAGGAGATGATGAAAAAAACCTTAAATGAAAGACAGTGGTTGTGCAAGATTTTCAGAAGGCATGAGAGGTACAGGCGGTCAAAATATAATATCACTGAAGCTGATGGGAACTCTGTCAATTACTTTAATGTGACTATTGTTCTACCCTGTATCTTACAAAAACTCAACAATGTCCATTTGAAGGTCCAGAGAACAGAAGATATTTCTTAAGGCTAAAAATGGCAGAATCCCAGTCCCTTTGATTTCTTTGGTGAATAAATAGGGGTGTGTGTGTATCTCTATATATTAATATTATATAAATATACACAGTTAACTGGAGATGCAGTACACTAAAGTGTAGCAGCTGAGGCTGTGGATATTGGAGCCCAAACGTATAATGAAGCTCCAGTATTTGTATTTGAAGTCAAACATGATAAACTATAAAGTAAGTCTGCTGGGCAATGCACCTTCATAAGTACTTTCGATGCACAGTGGATGGATCAGAATGAGATGTTGATTTAATTTGGATTTCTGCCCTTACATCCACAGGACTACAGCTTTAACATTGTTTGCTTTTGATACAAAATTCATTTCTGTATCAGCATCTGTTCATGGACAGGAGTGTGCTTCTTTTATGGTACATTTATTGCTATTTCACCAGTGTATGTTGCTTGTTTGTTTGCTGTTCCTGCCTGCTTTTTACAACAGCTATGCTCTTTCTTCTCATGTGTCCTGTGCCAAACCTGTATCTACATTTAGCCAGGTTTCTGCCTCAAGCATTTGATTTGTCCTAGCGAGGGATGGTCTTCAATTCCATTTTAAATTAATCTGCTTCTCACACAGATCTGAAATACAGAACCAGAAAAATAAGAGGAAAGGTTACATACAATACAATAATTTATATTTTAATCTACTTTTGCAAAACATAGGTTGAGGCAGGAAGTTTCTTGTTTCCTATTTAATGTCCAGTCGTTTGATGTTTGTGAGTGTCTGTAAAGCTTTTCACAAAGATTTAGCTGCATGTTGCAAATCCTACTGATATTAATAGCAATTATATAATAAAGTAGTTATAGAAATATTTGAAAATATAAAAACTTATCATCATTTTTTAGTGTAATTTTCCCTCCTTTTTTTTTTTTTTTGACTTGTTCATTTTGTGATTAGAAATTTTCTCCTACAAATTCCTGATCAATATCACAAAAATAAGTGTCTTTCTGTACCAAACATTCTGTAAACTCCTCAAAGACTACTTTTAAGACTTTCCAGAATATTTTCTCCAGGGTTTTGTTGCTAGAGAAGCTGTTTGTTACTGTGAGGTGCTATGGTGTTAAACAGGTAAGCTTTCATCCATCTCCATCCGTTTCCATCCATTTCCATCCATTTCCATCCATTTCCATCCGTTTCCATCCATTTCCATCCATTTCCATCCATTTCAATCCATTAATTTAAAAATTTAATGAACTATAACAAGGGTAAGTGTAGAGTATTGCATCTGAGCAGGAACAACCCCAGGTTTCAGTACAATTTGGGGAACAACCTGTTAAACAGCAGCGTAGGGGAAAGGGACCTGTGGGTCCTGGTGGACAGTAGGATGACCATGAGCCAGCACTGTGGCCTTGTGGCCAGGAAGGCCAATGACATCCTGGGGTGTATTAGAAGAGGGATGGTTAGTAGGTCAAAAGAGGTTCTCATTCCCCTCTACTCTGTCCTGGTGAGACCACATCTAGAATATTGTGTTCAGTTCTGGGCCCCTCAGTTCAAGAAGGACAGGGTACTGCTGGAGAGAATCCAGTACAGAGCCACGAAGATGATGAAGGGAGTGTAGCATCTCCCTTATGAAGAAAGGTTGAGGGAGCTGGGTCTCTTTAGCTTGGAGAAGAGGAGACTGAGGGGTGACCTCATTAATGTTTATAAATACGTAAAAGGTGAGTGTTATGAGGATGGAGACAGGTTCTTCTCGGTGACAACCAGCGGTAGGACAAGGAGTAATGGGTTCAAACTGAAACACAAGAAGTTCCACTTAAATTTTAGAAGAAACTTCTTCTCAGTGAAGGTATTAGAACACTGGAACAGGCTGCTCAGGGAGGTTGTGGAGTCTTCTACTCTGGAGACATTCAAAATCCACCTGGACGCCTTCCTGTGTAACCTCATCTAGGTGTTCCTGCTTTGGCAGGGGAATTGGACTAGATGACCTTTTGAGGTCCCTTCCAATCCCTAGCATTCTGTGATTCTGTGTGATTCTGTGATGAGAACCTTGAAGTGTACCTGTGGCACCAAGTGCAACTAGGATTAGCTCCAAGGGATGACACAAGTTCACCAACCATGATAATCTCTTTCAAGAGCTCCTGCTCACAAAGGAAATTGTCTGAGATAACAAACCAGTGCCAGAGATCACACTGTAAATCAAAGAAATAGCTTCTTAGGTTGAAAGCTTCTTAGTCACGCAAAGAATGATGTTCAGATAAATTCCACGAGTTGTCTGCTGACATTATTTATGCTGAAAATATACTTGGAAGTTGTGGATACATCTGTGTTAGTGAACTGAACATTGCCAGGGCTTGTTTTCTTATTCTGATGTTAGCTGACACAGTCTGGAACCCTTCACATTGCTAGGTTCTCTTGTCTTCAAGGCAGGCTGCTAACAACTAAGCTACCAACTGAGGACAAGTGGAGAACAGTCTTGCTTTGTGCTGACCCCAATTTGTGCCTCAAACATGTTTGGGAAAGGCTTCATTTGCTGGGACAAAACTATGTCAATTACTGTTCAATTATGAATAGAATGTGAACAACTAAATTCCTAAAATCACAATTTAATTTACTGGTAAATATGTTCCCTATGATTTTAATGAAAGGTATGTTGTCAGGAAGGAAGGTGTTACTTAGCGTAAGTACCCCATTCCAAAAGTCACCTTTTAAGGTAGCATTTTCCTCTTTATATAGTGTCCACAGAGAGCAAAAAGCAATAAGTTCTCTGCGAAGAACATTGTACTTGCTATTTGCTATAATATAAGAAATGTGCAATTTACATATGCATCTTTAGAGGCTTCTGAAAAAGAAAAGCTTCTTGAAGACTATGTTGGGAATATGCTAATTAAGAGATGTGATTGAAATGTTAATCAAGATTGTCTAAGGCTAACAAAGGAAGGAGATGTCTTAATCTCCACATTAACATGAGGTCTCCCATTGCCCAGTCACAGCAAAGAAAAACCAAGTAAAGACAAATTGAGATGGAGGGAGACCCCACCCATAGTGGGTTAAGTGTCTGTTCTGTGCCTCTAATATTTGCAGTCAATAATGACAGAAAGCTAAAACAGAGCTCTGAGGCTTCTCCTGAGCACGTCAGATCAGGAACAGACTTTCAAGGCTAATTAGTAAACCTCAAAATCTTGCAATGATGAATTGTTAACAGCAGCCTTAGTAATTTATTTTTTATTTAAGTTGTTTGCAACTTTGTTCTGTAACTGCAGATCTCTGTGTTAAGTAAACATGCCATTTAAATCTTGTCTAGTAATAAAGCGGATGCTAAATAACCTGACAAGACATTGCACTTCAAAAAGTATGTTGAACTCAAAACTGTCTGAAAAGATTGGACCTCCTTTTTGGTGTCCAGTACCTGAATGCATTTATTGGCAGCACTTAGGTGGCAAAACAAGATGCACCTCCACTGAGTCAAGCGAGTTTAGGAGCTGGTAATGTCGTTTTGTGCTAGATGATCTGCTTGAAATCAGTGCTAACCAGGCATGTTTCTTTGGCAGCAAGATCATAGTGAGAGGGTTTTCAGACATATTGGTGGTTTAAAAAAATCTCATTAGTTAATTTATCTATGCAGCAGTTGTTCTTGCAAATGATATGTATTAGATTCCTATGTGGCTTTTGAAAGGAGTTGCCATTTTGTGTTCATGAAACTCAAGGACAAGGAAATTTTATTTGCTGCTGCCATGCTCCTAAAGTTAAAGATATCTTACTTGTTGTTTCCCCTCCCCCCCCCCCCTTTTTTTTTTTTTTTTTTTTTTCCCCTCTGGGTAGTGTCAACAAATACTTTCCTGCCCTAGCAATCTTGAACTGCCTCTTTATGTATTGGATGTCTGAAGCGAACTTGTTAGGGTTGAGAATTCAAGTTGTATACTACATCTGTTTCTTAAGGCAGGAATATTATTTCAGACTACGCCTAGTGTGGTCCCATGGACTAGAAAAATTACTAATATTTGAACCAGGTTAGTTGTGCTCTTGGTGTTAATCTTCCAGTTTAATTTCATCCAAGAGGGATATTGTTCATGCTCTGTTAGACTGCTACATGGTGCAAAAAAATTATGTGGCATATGGGAATTATTGAGCTACTTGCTTCAAATGTGCACTCCAGATCTGGACTAAAACACCAATGTGGAAAAACTCTGTTGTTGAGATGTTGTGAAAATACAGCTTCAAAACTTACTGGAGATGTCAGGGTGATTTTGATGACACTATTCATCTAAACGAACAGGAAGAGGGCATTTAAACCTTTTAGAAAATTGTTCTGAAACATAACATCCTTTGCAATTCTAAATATCTCTTGTGAACACTCCAAATATGAACATTAAAAAATTCAACAATAAAGTACTACAATTACAGAAAAAATATTAAAAGCTTATGTAACCAAATGAATGTGTTTACACCTGTCATTTAAGATTAGTTGGCACTGGTATTTATGTGGAGCATTAGGATTTTTGGTTGGTTCATTGAGTTGAGTGTAGAATATTGTTGCTCTTCTTTCCTTTTAATTCTTTATGTAATTGACCTTTCTGGCACAGCAGTTCAGGACCACCACTGATGAAATGTTATTAATATCTTAGCACAGTTACATTAATAATTCAAAGGAAACACAGCTAAACATGCTCTTTCCAACCTGCTCAGTGACTTAGCACCAATGGTGTGCACAGCTGGTGTAGGTGACCTGTTTTCAGCAGGAGCACTGGATACCCTCGTCCCCTGTGGTGAAGAGATGATCCTGTTGGCTGCATCATCCTGGACTGACACCGTACTCAAGGCAGAAGCTGTTTCTCAGTACAGTCTTTGTGAGCTCAGGGTAGATGACTTTGCTGGAATATCAGTTGCAGTGGATGTTCATTACCTCTAAAAACTCAATGTAATATTTTTTGGGACCACAGAACCAAAATACAGACATTTGATTGAGTAGGCAGTTTTGAAGATGTGACAAAAAGAGATCTGCTTAAAACTGCATGAAGATTCTCTGGCAAGGCCAGTGAGAGGGTGTAAAGCTTTCTGCCTTCCAGTTCTCTTTCCAGATCACAGGCTGGATTGCTTCATCTTAATAGTTCATACGAACTGTCGATATTATTAACATTTATTAACCCCTCCTGCAAACTGTCAATTAAATAATGCAGAGTCAAACCTTAATTCCTCTGGTGCTAACTAGGTATCTCTTCCGCTTGACATAATTTCATTTCTCATTACCCTTCTTCCCTTGTGTTTAATTTTGAGATAAACTAAATGCCTGCTTTTGGTATTTAAGTTACCACATTAAAAGTGGCTGTGAACATAACAAAGAGTGCTACCAGAAGTTGGCACAGTGAAGCCAATAAACAAGCCTGACTGTAGAAATTGCATCTTCAAAAGTATGAGGAAAGAACCTTGAGCAAGTCTGTCTTCTAAATTAAACTTATGAAGAATAGTAGTTGATAAGCCCTTGCTGAAATGTGGCAATGTTCTCTGCATGTGACAGGTTTAGCTTTACACATAAATGTTGGAGGGAATGGATGAACTTATTGCCCAAAATGTGATCCTAAGTTATGGTAACCCTTTACCCTAGCTTGACTTTTTATTATATCATGCAGCTGTGAGCCATACCAGAGCTAAAGGAACAACTTGATAAATATTCTTTTAACGCAGTTAAGCTAACACTCCAATAAAACTTGGGGAAGTATGCAAAGTGGTATCCTATTCTGGATGCTGATAAAAGGCACTATTTAGAAATACAAAATAATTGTTTGGCAAGCAAGATAACCTTTTTCATGGTTGGTGTTGTACAAAAAACAATATCAGAGGTTTCAAAATTCTGGTAACGAGCACTGGGAGAGTGGTGCTTCTCCCACCGGAATTTTGTATTGATTCCCAGAACTGACTTGAAAGACAGGCTGCAGTTAAGAAAGAGAAGACTGATTTGAGGATAAATAAAGGCTGCCGCTTAGATGATCACCCTTGCAGCTATCCTTTGATAGATCTGTCTTTTTTCATATCCATTTTGCCCCAGCAGTGGTACCTCAAAAATAAAAATACACGTGGTGAAATACTGAAAAAGGTACTACATAAGTGCAGAGCTTGTTGTGTTGGTGTATCTCACAATTCAAAAAGGGCAGAACAGACTTTCTTCATCTCTATAAATAACATACTTCTTTTTATCTGTGTTGAAAGATTTACGGAATCCTTTCTTCTGGCACTTGATCACTCTACCTGGCGGTATCAACATAGGAACTCCATGAACACAGAAAATCAGAGAAGAAAAATGGCTGTGCAGTCCTACTGGGATCTCTCAAACCATGGCAGTACAGCCTCTCACACATTAGATATTGCTGATTTTTTCACCTTTACTTCCAACATGAACACAGTGGACAGAATGCAGGTAAGGTAACCAAGTGTTCAGAAATCAAGGGGAAATGAAGTTTTGACTCATGAGTTATCTAGACTTTGTCCTGGTAGTTCTAGTCAATCCCAAAGTGTTCCAGTTGTCTACACTAAAGCTCTTACAGTTGCTGAAATGGTGACAAAAAAAATAGATGCTGTAAACAGAAGAAGAGGTGTGCTGTTACATAAATTTCCATATTTCATAGAATCACAGAATGTCCTGACTTGGAAGGCACCGACAAAGATCATTGAATCCAACTCCTGTTCCTGCATATGACAACCCAAAATTCACACTATGTGTCTGAGGGTGTTGTCCAATTGCTTCTTGAATACTGTCAGGCTTGGGGCTATCACTATCTCCTTGGTGAGCCTGTTCCAGTGCTCCACCACCATCTGGGTGAAGAACCTTTCCCTAAAGTCCAGCCTAAACTTCCCCTGAGACATCTTCCTGTCTTTTCTTCGGATTCTGTCATTGGTCACAAAAGAAAAGAGATCAGTGCCTGCTTCTCCTCCTCAACTTGTGAGGAAATGGTAGACTGCGATGAGGTCTCCCCTCAATCTCCTCTTCTGCAGGCTGAACAGATCTAGTGATTTTAACTGTTCCCCATACACATCCCCTCCAAATCCTTCAATAACTTTGTAGCCCTATTCTGGACACTTTCCAGTAGCTTTATATCCTTTTTATCCTGTGGCGCCCAGAATAGCACACAGTACTCCAGGTGAGGCCACACCAGTGAGGAGCACAGCGGGACAATCACCTCCCTCGCCCGGCTGGCAATGCTGTGCTTGATGCACCCCAGGACACAGTTGGCTCTCTTGGATGCCAGGGACACTGTTGATTCATTTTCAACTTGCCATCAACCAGAACCCCCAGATCCCTCTCTACAGAGCTGCATTCCAGCATCTCATCTCCCAGTCTGTATGTACAGCCTGGGTTGCCATATCCCACGTACAAAATCTGGCACTTGCCCTTGTTAAGCTTCATATGGTTGGTGGCTGCCCAGTTTTTCAATTTGTCCAGATCCCTCCACAGGGCCTCTCTGCCGAGGCTATATCTTAACTGAATTTAATGCTATTAACAAGAAGATTAAAAATGTAATGTTCCTTTACTATCTGCTATAAATATTCTCTAAAAAATTTTGTTCAAAATCATATTCGCAGATATACTTTTCCACTACATTTTTTTTTAATGCAAATATTATATTGCAAGCCTGCTGGTTTGTATGATTACATACAGAGGAAAAGATATGAAAATGAATGAGATCATGTCTTTATCTATAACTGAAAAATATTTTTTCTTACACAAAGTTGATACATGGTATATATTACCCACATATTTTAGAATTCACTTTGTTCAGCTGAGTGTTTTCTTATAAAAATCCAGTTGTGAAGTCTATCCACAGAGTACATTACTGACCCATGTTGATTTGATATGCCTGTGAATCTGATATTATAGGGAAGAAATGTGTACCTTAATTAAAATCGTCAATGAAATAATATGTCATTATAAGGTCTCCCTCTCCATTTCTTTTTCTCAGCTGTCTGAATTTGTCTTTTTCTATAGATTTTTGTATTTTCATAACATAAACTTTATCTTATGTGCACATCAATTTAATGTACAATTTATTTTTCAGTCATTGTATCCAAACACCTCGTGCTAGATACAAAAATAATAAAAAAAAATACTTTAGTTCTGTCAATTCATCTTCTAGGAATTCAGTAGGCAATGATGGGCCTCACTGACAGTCCACATACAGCAAATATATCTCTGCAGGTAGGTAACAACAGGGCACTTCGGTGGCTGCAGAAAAGGGGCTCCCATCTTCACTGTGAATGTAATACTGCATCTTTCACTGTTCCATTAAAGAGCGCTAACTAGGCATCAGGGAAGATGAGTTCAATGGAGACATCCCAGGAAACAAGACTAAAACAGAACAGGAGGTATCAGCCAGCAAACACCACTGGGAAGGGAAAATGTTTGGGATTGCTGGGAAATGGGACTGCTGCTTCTGAGACAGTTTCTGTGCCACCAAATGAAATTATGTCTTCTGTTTGGATTGAAAGACCTAATCTTCATATATGATTGTCTTAGTGACTCCATGAATCTCACTGTTTCCAGCACAATAAAGCACTATTATTTAGTATTACAGACCCATGAATATCTTATTTTGAGAAATCATACATTTTCAGATGTGAAGTCTCGCTAAGATTGTCTGGTGTAAATGTTGGAGCTATGTTGATTCACAGTAGCTGAGATCTTAGTTCTTTAATAATAATAATAATAATAATAATAATAATAATAATTTGAACTATCAGCACATTTAAGTATCCTGAAGAAAAAAAATGAACTTTATCTTTACAATTCTTATTATGTAGTCACTGTTGTTATGTTGGCTCTCTATGCTTGAACAAATAATAGTAAGGTTTACATCACCAAAAATGTGCTGCTTTTATGCTTACTGTGCCAAGACTAGTTGGTCTTTACTGTAAACTTTCAAAATTAAATACCCTTATTTAAAAATGAACATTGCTTAATATAAGCAGATGGCAAGACTTCAAAAGATTGTTAGAAAAAGGAGTAAACAGAATTTTTTATATTATTTGAAAAATGACCTTACAAATGTTCTTTTCAAGTACTGTTTATATACTAATTTCAGTGGGTACATTCTACTATCTGAATCTAGTTCTATTTAAGACGGTGAAGTATATACAATTTTTCTGTGATAAGAGTTAAGAGAAACTTACAGCTAGAAATATTGTGAAAACCATATTTCTTTTGCTACTTCAGCATTTCTGTTCTAATAATTCATAATGAAAATTTACAAGAAATTTGAAAAGAAAATAAGTAAAAAGTTCTTCCTCTTTCCTCCTTGATTCTGAAAATTAGAAGAAATGAACAAATATTTGGAGATAAATTTGTTTCTATCCATTTTCCATCAGTCACCAAAATTCTTTTGAAAACACAAGAGAAATGGTTGTAAAAAACATCCATTTCGGTCTAGAAGACTGTGGTGTTTCTCTGGCATGTTTATTTGTACAAGAAAGAGGAGGTAATTCTGAGTGTTTTGCCTGTATTTTAAAAACAATGCTTTGTGCTCGGGTTTGTTGTTTTGCTGGGTTTGTTTGTTTGTTTGTTTGTTTGGGTTTGGTTTTGGTTTTGGTGGGTTTTTCTGAGATAATTTGGTAACAAAACATAGTATTATGATCACGACCTCGATTTGGATGCATTTAATATGTAGTATAAGGTCTTGTAAAAGTACAGAAGATATACTTTCCAGAATACAAGTACATGCAAATACCACCGCACATATGCATTTTCTCATAATAAGACCAGCAGATCTGTAATAAGAACTGTATATCTGATGTTAAAAATGCTACCTTTCACAGATTATTTCCTTTGGCCCTGACCTCTGAGCCTGAAATTGTGCTTGTTAAAAATTCAATATTTAAGTTTTTAATTTTTTATTTTTAAATTTTCTGGACGGTGTATCTCAGGAGCATGTAACTTTGAAATGTTACATCAATTGATTAGTATTAACACATGCAAAATACTGAACCATGACATTTAGAAATACAAACAGGAAACTTGATTACACTTAACTCTCTAGCTGATATCTGAGGGACACAATACGCTATACAATCAGGCCCTGATGACAGCACTAGAAAGAAATACCCAAAGTAGTGGTTTTTTAAATGTTTTTGTGGTTTTTTTTAAATAAAAAACTAGTTTCAGCAAAAGTGAGACTTCCCATGTTAAAATGTTGACACATTTTTCCTTAACATCTAAAATTTTCCATCACACAAGCCAAACCAAACTATTTTGAGAAAGATAACATTAATATAACTTCAAGATTTCTCAGTATCTTACAGATCCTGAAGCTTAAATATTTAGTGCTCCTATTTTCCTCTGTGACTCACACTTGTTGTTGAGTCCATTTTCCCTTGTACAGCTCAGCCTCCCCTGGGTTGAATATAGATCCACACTGGCAACAAGTGTAAGTTACATCCAATCCAGTAAGGCAAAGCTGAGTTTCTCTTCAATCCAAAGCTGGTCCAGTAACCAATGTGCAGTGCATGTACATTCCAAATCACTCCTGCCTGCAAGAGGTCACATTAAGGAAAACTGAACCACTGGAACAGGCTGCCCATGGAGGTTGTGAAGTCTCTTTCTCTGGAGACATTCAAAACCTGCTTGGACACGTTCCTGTGTAGCCTCATCTAGGTGTTCCTGCTCTGGCAGGGGGATTGAAGTAGGTGATCTTTGAGGTGCCTCCCAATACCTAATATTCTGTGATTCTGTGATTATTTTTTTTTTTTTTTAATAAAACACAGCAAATTTTAACTACTGGTTTTGGCCTTTTTTCTTATTTATGTACTACACTTGACTAGCTGATTTTCTCATCAAAATGTAAACTAAGAGGAAGATAAAGCTGCACACATAACTTCCCATGAAACGGACTTTGGGATTTTTGAAGACCTGCAGAATGACACAACGGTGCTACCAGACTTCCCAAACTAGAGACGACCAGGACAAGCACATATGCTGCCTCACAGCCAGTGTAGGAACTTCTATAGGGCTGAAATGCAAGTTGTACAGAGATTTAGGGCACAGATTTAAAAACCTGGAATCTTTTTCGGGGAAAGTCTAAGTCATTTGCCACAAATGTATAAGGCTTATTTTTACATAGACTAAAGACATTTTTAGTACTTTCACATGAAGTAAATAAGCTTTAGTGGAAACATAAATACAATTTTTTTTTTGCCATTAAAGACCTTTAATACTGCCACAGTGAGAAAACAGCAGTCTGATTCCAAGTATTATTCAAGTCAATAGAAGTTTTAGCTTTTCTTCTGCAAAGTTTACCCGAAGTATTTAGCTCCTGACTCTTCAATAACCTTAAGTGCTTTGTGTTGCTCTGTGACAAAAAATGTCTTTTAGGTTGAAAATCCTCTGCTCTGGTAGCTTGTAAATGATTTTTCTTTTGAGACATGAAGAAAATATATTTCTATGTATCCTATTCAGTTTTCTTGGATATCACATTGAAATGTAAACTTTTATATCTGTACAAAAGTTATAGATAGAGGTTTGGAGATAATTTTAAATATTTTTCAGAATTTTGTTTCTAGTAGAGAGACAAAGAGTTTATATTCATTTGTACTCTATTTTTCTGATATATGGCCATGTTGATGTGTGTAGAGGTGACCAACATCGACTGAGCACAAAACTGTTTAGTAGCGGAAAAGCTGGTTTTATGTTTTCTTGTTGTTTTGCTTGTATCCAAGCTCTTTTATTTTTTAGTTTCTTGTATTTCCTTGCTAATGGTAAATAGGGAAAAAAATTAAGAGAGAGAGAAAATAAGGAAGAAAGTAAACTACAGGCCAAGGATGTTTTTTGGTTTTTCTTGTTTGTTTGTTTGTTTTCTTGTTGTAATTTGTTTTGATTTTTGTTTGTTTTTGTTTAGGTTTTTTGTTTGTGTTTTTGTTTGTTTGTTTGTTTGTTTGTTTTGCAGGATTATCAGTGAGAGAAGACAGAACTCTTCAAAATTTGCAGTTTGAAGACAGCCTCCTACAAAGCATGTTCCTTCTCTTTCAAGCATCTCATTTGTATTTTTGCAGAGTTATGAGCACATTTCTTCTGTGTGTGGCAATACAGAAAATAAAATGGAAGGTGCATTGTGAGTGGCAAGGAGGTACCAGGATTTCCTCCCTCTCCTTACCAAGAAGTCACCTGGTTATAGTGGCTGTAGCTGCATTCCTCACTGTTTTGACTTTGTCTTCTCTGAGTGAATATTACAGCCTTCCTCTTCTCTCAGTTGTGACTTAATGCTTTTCTCAGTTAAAGTAGACAAAATTAAGGATCTGTTCTGCTGTGTGTGCTTAAACACTGCAGGGGTGTGTATGTGGATACAGGGCATAAGGATTCCTCTTCTAGGTTTGTGAGAAATGACACCTCGAAAGAGCTTAGAAAAAAGACAACAGTTTAAATTTCACATCAGGTTTCTGAATATAACTTTCCAGTGTCTTTTTTCTGGTCATCTGTTATCTCCTGACAGCCTATTTTCTTATATTCTCATCTGTCAGCCCTCTTTGCATGCATGTGAATGATGATTGAAATGCTTCAGAAGCTTTTATTTTCAACTTTTATTAATGTTTTGCAACTCATTCTCTTGTTTTCCTGATGATAGCCTACCAAAATCAGTCTCTGGTGAATTCTAAAAGGATCTGGATAGCAGAAATTGGACACAAAATTTGTTGCAGATAATTACTCGATCAGACTTTTGTCACAGAAAATATTGACAGCCCACACCTCTGTTTTTAAACAGTCTATAACATGAAACTATCAGAACTTCTCTTTCTTCAAGCATAAGAAGCATTACTTTAGATCAAAGATACTTCATTTAACTGGGTAGCATATTTGATTCTGCATGATTTTTTGTTGATTCTAGAGACTCAGCTATTACATTTTTGAACTCATAAAGTTTCTTGTACAAACAACAAACAACCACTACTTCAAGACCTGTCTGTCCTGGTCTAGTACCCTCTGAAGTCTTTAGACTCTTCACACGTACATCTACTGGAGTATTCTTTTAAACATTGTTTGTGCCTAACAACATATGAACCAGTTAAGGTTCACTGTTTGAGTGCAGGTTAAATCATACAATGTGTGATTACTTTCAGCAGCAGCGCTATAAGTTTTGCTGTTTAGGTGAAGAGATTGTGGGTGATTAAGTTGTATCATGTACTCCAGAGGCCACACATTTGTTGGAGAAAATCTTGCATGAGATATCCCTTTACCTGTTTGTTATTCCATCAACAGGAAATGCAGCAGTGAAAGCTAAACTCTGGAGTCACACATTCTTACAGGTTAACGCTAAATCATCAGCATGCCTGTCTTCAGACATTAACTGACAAATCCTCACAGCAGCTCTGTTTGTGAAGCACTTATTATCTGTTTTATAGGCTGGGTAGACAGGAAGGCTTAAACCAGTCATTTAAGACTTAGACATTGCTGGACTCCCTAGACAAGGATTTCTGACCAAACACCAAACCCATAGGTTAATCTCAAAATAGGCCTCTTATAAAAAGAAAAATAATACTTGATGGTGGAGTAAACACAGTCAAAATGAATAAATAATCACTTCACTAGAAGGCAGTAGAAACATTATCTGTAAAACATTGAGCAAAATAAAAAAACATTTTGTTTAATTTATTAGGCAAGCAAAGCCTTATATGTACATAAAATTATCGCAATGGCTGGGTTTGGTAATCTTATATGTACATAAAATTAATGTAACTCTGGCTTTAGAAATTAACCCCTCCATAGATTTAGAAGCTGCATGATTCTTTAAAAAGAAAAAAGTCATGGGTGTTTGCAAGCCTGTCTGTTTTCTAATAAGTAGCTGTGTTCAAGAAAGACTTTGATTCTAAATTTCAATATCACATTTTAAGTCGAATTGCCTTCAATTACACTGAAATCAAGTATTGATTAATAAAATCTGGTACTACACTGAATTCAAGAGGAATTTTGTGTTCACAAGACTCTGGAACAGAAAAATAGAAAAGTATAAAATTATTCAACTAATCTATTTATAAAATATGGAAAATAAAGCAGTTGAATCAAGTAGAAAATAACAAGAAAATATACAACATGCCACTCACACTACCCTCATCTTGGAGCTTGCAGCCACCCTACTGATACAACAGGAAATTCTAATTTTTCCAGGCTCTTGGAGCGATTATGGCTGAGTATGCTGGTGGGGATCCTCAGTATACAAACAATTGACAGTGCACCCTCAGCAGGGTTGAAGCCTTCAACTTGTAATTGAGATACCTTGTATTAGGAAAAAAAGATATGTCATGTAGTAACAGTACTGTACTGTGTGTGCACAATAAGCACCTGACTGTCTTTTGGAAAACTCTCTACCAGCAACTCTTTACCTCTTCAACAGCATCTTGTTTTTAATCTTCATTGTTTTCAACCCTTTATTTTTATTTTTTTTTTTAACGTCACAGTTGAAATTGGCTACATCTGAGCTCAAAGTTGCCAAAACCTGTCACATACAAATTACAGCCATTTGTTTTTTTAAAACAATACCCCCGAACCTCCTCAAAATGTTCAGACTCACAGTTCTGACATGTAGAATGAGTCTAAATTATTAAGAAATGTATGTGTGAAAGGTGGAAAGAGGGAGGAAAAACATCACTGGTCCTGAAACACCACGGTTCAATAATACTAATTCTTGTTTTTGTATAAGGCTGAAATGTGAAAACAGTGGAGCACAGCACAACAGAATTCAAGCACTTTTCTTTGCTTGGGTCAGGTTTGCATGGTCTTTTTGTCAGTCTGGAATATACAGGGTTCTTAATTTGTAGGACTACAATTTACAGCCATCTCAAATAACTTTTTAGTTTGTAGATCCTTAACTTAGTCATAAGAAGGTCTGGATGTTAATAGTATAGTTCCAGCTGGGCAATATAATAGGAAATGAAATTTAAACTTTTTCAACTAAGAGAAGTGGTGAAATTTTTAGGAAAATTCTTATTGTTACCTTTGCTTCTCACTTCTTGTTAGCTCTAGCTTTAAATGTGGCCAGAAAGCTAAGGTTTAACTTACTGCTATGAGCTTTGTAGACCACAAAACAGTGGTTTCGGCACCAATGGCAACATCTACAAAGACTTCCAGTATTAATGGTGGTAGATCAAGAAAAGCTGATTCAATGGCTGTATTAAGTAGCCCAAGAAACTTTAGTGTAAGTTGAAGGGGATCATCAGAAATATGGTGCTACCAGAAATATGACGAAAGTTGACAATTGAGCAAGGCTGTGAACATAAAGAACACTTTATTAATGGCAGAATTATAATTTCAGTGATTTTTCAAATGTGAATAGCAAAACAACCACCTGTTAAATCATATTGATTTAAATCACAAAAGCTATTGAATTTTCCATAAGCAACTGGAAGTTCTGCTATCATGTATTTTCTAAAAGATAAGGTAAAATGAAACTGTAAGAGACAGAATCTGTGAGAGAAAGAGTGGGGAAAGAAAGGTCTGGAGTTCCCATTATCTCTTGGATAGATAAGCCTTTGCTGGGTAATTGTACTTTGGATTGATTTGCTGCCTCTGGCACTTTTTTTTGGAAGATGACTTCTATTTGTCCCTCCTTCCCAACTTCTTCCACCTTATTATTTAAAACCTAATTATGTTATGAAATACTAATTGCCAAGCTGGGCAACTAAATTTTCCAACCTGCAAAATCTCCAGAATTTCCACTTGCCATTTTTGATGCAGAAACACTTGCAGGAACGGTTTTACTTTTATCACTAGTTCTACAGCCCACCATAGACAGGAGTTCAGACACACCACAAGATCCCACTCTTTTGCCTGAAGCAGATCTCTGCATTTCAAATTCCTTTTTCCTTCTCCCAGCCTTTGGTAGAATAAGGAACCTGATATCAAATGAGGGTGGAAACTGGGAAAATGAGACAGCTCTAAAATCAGTGTGTGAATTTTCTAGGTCTTGTTAGAAGACAGCAGATGGACCTGCCTGCCCCAACGGTAAACAGCAACTGCCTAGAACCAACAAAATACCAGAGATCCTGCAACTCTCTACTTTCCAAGACTCACATTTGTGGGATTACATGATGCACAACCCATGAAACATGAAATGAAACTCAGAGATTTTAATATTCTTGAGAAGTCAAAGATAGTTCATTTGTAGGTTGTTTTACCCCTAGATGTTATATTCTGTCTTTTTCTTCTCTTTTACACTTCTCTTTCTGTAGAATGAACCATAACCTGCTGAAGGCAGATAACACCTGTATCCTTTTTGTATTTTAAATAGCAGTGATATAGCCCACCTCCTGCACACTTCAAAGATAAGGTTAGCAATATATTACTTAAAAGTACTACTATATTTCTAGCTTACATCTGCTCTGATGTTAATATTTTGGTGCTGCTATGGAGCGACAAAAAAAGAAATCACAATAAAACCCCATTGTGTGGCACAATTCCTGAGTCTATTATAGGTGGACCTAGAAACAAAGATCAGACCAATACAAACATATTTTTCTAGCTATGTCTGATAAAATTGGGCAGCTCAAGATTATTAAGAGGGATGTACATTGACTTTTCAGTTACTACCCTTGATGCGCTGTATATGAATCTTTTGTATATGTCTCTGCCAATATGTTGTGTTTCTTTGTCTTTAAACAGCTCCACAGAAAATCCCTTTCCAGTTCAGAGAAAAGAACTTTTATCCAAGAGAAAATTAGCCAGCCTACCTAAAATTACTGAAACACTAATACTGAGAAATCAAGAGCCAACAGCTTGATAGGGTCAATATTTTGCTGCTGCATTACTGTGTTTATGGGTGAAGGATGAAGTACTGTCTCTTTTGAAAGCCTTATCCAGTATCAGTTATTCACACTCATCTTTGCAGAGTGTATTCTCAAACAGACATTAGGACTGAAAGGCAGAATGAAGGATAAACAATTCAAAAAGGAGACCATACCTTCATTAAGGTAATTTTAAGGACGATTTTGCCAGATTATACATGTTTAAGTTTTCATCTGGAATATCATGTTAAATTTTTGTTATAAAGTATGGTATCAGCTAGGGCATTTTTTTTGTAGTCTATAGAGTTCTCCTTATTTGCTTTTGTTTTAAATCTATGTAGCTCTGTAAATTTCATTGGCGTTGTTTTACACTGTGTAAATTAAGTTAACATCCAGCATTTGCTTTTTCTGACCTGCTCAGTTATCATATTTCATCCCTTATGAATCTCTGACTAATGTATTTACAGCAACAGTGCTCACAACACCACATGGCTGGTGGTACAGTCTGGCATTGGGTTAATCTGAAGGAGCGGAGAGT
This sequence comes from Nesoenas mayeri, assembly GCF_963082525.1. NCBI lineage: Eukaryota > Metazoa > Chordata > Aves > Columbiformes > Columbidae > Nesoenas > Nesoenas mayeri. The sequence continues at coordinate 83,921,524 of NC_137543.1, forward strand.
TGACAAGATTGCAAAATGCAGCAGTAAAAAAGGGGTGTTGTTTTTTTTTTTTAAAAAAAGCATATAACTTTTGGGGGATGCCTCAGGATAATGCAGCAAAAACTTTAAAAACTTTCACACTCAAAATGTAACTGTAAGGAAAGAAAATTAAAAACAGGCAATCCAGAGTTCATCATGTATCTCCTGTGCTGGGCTCTATACAGGATCTACCAACTGCAAGATGTTCTTCCTAAAGTATCTGCTTATAAGTTAAGCTGGAAATTCTAAATTGCTCTAATGAGAATCAGTGAGAAAAACTGCACCTAAAACTTCTCCTTTTCCAGCAGAACATGGCTGTTTATCACAAATAAAATGTTTCTCAGGAACAACATAGTTTTAACTAATTTTCCAAGCACATTTCGTGTTTGTCATTAAAGTAATTTCCATTGACCAGAAACACTGGCTCAAGCCTGCTGCTGTCAGGACTTCCAGTTTCCCAGGGGCTCCCCACGGCTGTCTTGGGGAGAACAGGTGTGTCAGGTTGCCTGTGCATCCAGGTTCTTTTTTATAGCTGGTCAAGTAAGCAGACAGATTTTGGTACTGGTTGTGGAACCATGTTAGACTGTTTCAGGAAAACTGACATGGAAGTTTGGGCTTTTGTCTCAACTCCAGAGAAATGTAAATAATAAACAAACAAACAAACAAACAAGTTGTTTTCTCCCCCCTTTTTTTTTTTTCTCTATTAAACATATATCATTTGTTAGCATCTTGCAATTATTTCTATTTTCATGGGAAATTTTCATTTTGTGTTTCATTTACTCTGGGTCTTAATTAGTACTGACTAACAGAAAATCAGAGTTTAACCAGAAAGGTGGAAATTCAAATGAAAGTCTATAATTTCTTAGAGTTCTTCTCCTTCTCCGCAGATTTTTATAACTGTCCTTGATGCTACAGGATTTTCCAGTTTGACCTGATGAGACCTGAAGCAGTAGTGGATGCAGTTTGTTATTTGGATCTCTGCTGTGTTAACAGTGTTTCTAGCAAGTTGGGTTTTTTTGATTGTTGTTGGTAGTTTTTGTTTTGGGTGTTTTTTATGTTTTTTTGGTTTTGGTTTTTTTTTGTTTGTGGGTTGTTTTTAGCAATTCTTTCTGTTTCTGTCTTTGAGTGATTTAATCCTCAGCTAAATCCTGCTGATACATCACTTACTATGCAAGCAATAGAGGTACCCTTTACTTCTTCCCTGGTTTTCTGTGAGAAACAGTGTCACTGGTTTTAAGTAGATACCTTGACCTTTCATTAGCATGCCAGGTGCCATACTGCAAAATGAAAGAAAGTTCTGATACAAATTTGACTGTGGGAGACTTCTTTGACTACTTGTGTATTTTTGTGAGCTTTGTTATTTTATATAATAGCCTAAATAAAGGGCATTGTTCTGCATTAATGATTTTACACAAACTCTAGAGATGTATTTCTATTATACTGTGTCTTTTTGGTGATCTTTGTGCTTCTCTTCTGGCATTCTATCTGCATGAGCAGAGTGATTTTATTCCTAGACTCTGCTTCCCACAGTCTTCATCACTTGCACACATCAACAATTTTATGAGCACTTTTGCCATGTTGCAGTTCCTGGGATAAAGGATAAATCCTTCCAAACAGGAAAACTCATTCCTCATTTACTTTTTGCTATTAAAAGTTTGCTGAAATTTATTTTATTCAGATGAAGTAACAATAAAGGAAAACAAAAAGAGCAAAGTACTTTGAAGCTTCATGTAATTGCATGGTATTTATCAATGTCAGAGGCAAGTCTTCAGTATGGGATCAATGTATTGATTTATATCTACTGAGGACCTAGCCTGACAAAAAAAAAAAAAAAAAGAAAAAAGAAAAAAAAAAGTGCCTATCAGGAAGTGGTGGTCTCATAAGAAAATATTCTCTGCTGTAACTGTAGTAGATTCCTAAGATTTCCACTTAGAAACCTTGTATTATACTTTTATTTTAATACTTAGGTGCATTCTGTGCAATAAAACAGTTTGATGGAGGGGAAAAATGTCTGTTTAACATATTGGTGATATAATCCTTGTGAAGCTAACTTCTGTTAGACAGAGGCTGCTAGGCACAAGACAGGCAAGAGAGGAGGCAAAGAGAAAAGTTGGAAAATGTTGCCAAAATGACAGTAAATGTTAATGATCCGATCACAAAAATTGTCCTTCAAACTAGAGTGTGTAGTAAATAGTAATGAATAAATGTACTTGTCAGGAAGATTTGATTTGTCTAGCAAATCCTTACTGACATATACACTCATTTACTACTATATAGCCTTTTGAAAATGCCATTCCAGCAGAGCATAAAAAAGGTTACTTAAATTAAGTATAGTAACAAGATGAGCAGCATACTGAGTTCATTGGACTACAAACACACTCATTTAATATCCAGTGCTCCATTACTCTGAACGAAGCTGTCCCTGAAAAAAAATAATAGGAAAGAAACAGCATATAAAAACAAGCATAATGGTCTAAAATAAAAAATATGAGCTTCAGTGTAATGCCTTATACTATCAGTATTGACATTCAGTCTGTGGATGATAATGTTGGAAACGCAGAAAGGTATTATATAGTACAGAAATCATCACCATCACCCACACCCCTTACTGACAAAAAAATTGTGAGAGCTAAAAAGATAAAAATTTGCCTCCATGAGTAACACTTGAAGTCAGAAACTCATGTTAAGAGTGGGAAAAAAAAAAAGTCGAAGCCGATGTTACATGGTACCCTTAGGTCTACCTTCTTCATTCAGGGAAATTACTCAAGGGGATCACATTCTGCACCCAACTTCACTTTGTCTTTCTTGAAAGGACCCTCAGCTATTAAAAAAAACCAGTCTTACTTTAGGATTCATTAAAGCAGTGATAATATCTCATGATGTATTATTGGCTTTGGGTTTAATGGATACATACCAGCTTGTATTTTTTCCACACCTTCTCTTAATTTTTTTGCAAACTCAAGCCAGCTTAGGTCTTTCTGTAAACATTTTCTGCTCTTACGGGTTAACAGCTTCGCATTCTCTTCCTTCAAACCAGCCTTTTGTCAGGAGCAGTTCAAGCATGACTGTCAGGTCAGTCATTATTATGATTGCTTCCCTGCACTTTGACAGTGCAGGTCTGACAAAGAAATAAAAAAGGAACATTAAACTAAATCCAAATATGGAGCCAGAGGAATGCACATACATGCACACACACGGACATGTGCTTGTGCATGTGTTTGTGCATGCATACACACACACATAGGTGCAATATAAAGTAGCAACCCTTTCACATTTGTGAGCAGTACCACTCTATGTTGTGATAAAAAATATGTGCAGAATACTCAGATAGCAGCATATAGATAATATATTGCTATGCCAGGGGTTTCCACTACTATTTTTTATACCAATGAGTAGTATATAGTGTAAATATGCTTGATTGTGTTTTGATTTGTTTTTTTTTTTCCTGGAAGCATGTGGTAAAGTCTACATTTCTCCAATGTATGCAGAAAAGAGAGAAAGAAAAAAGGGTATTGCACTGAACTGTATTAGCTAATAAGTAATATGTTATCTTGTTACCTTGGCCCCTGGGTCAGATGCCAAAATAAAATGTCTTCTCTCATTAGCAAGGCTGAGTGAAAAACATGTCTGAATCTGCTTAGCTTGCGGGGTCTTTAATATGTGTCGGCCCCACTCTGCCCAGTAGAACTCGAAGGTCCTCGCTGAGGTCCAGACCTTTTGCCTAGGCAAACTAAGCAGCAGTTTATGCACAAAGACTTTACACAACACCTGTGTAACTGCAGCTACATATTCTGCTCGTATCTAGGAGGGAAGTGCAATTGTTCGAGCAGAGTATGTTGTCAAATTGGCTCATTGCTATCTCTTGGCTGAACAGTGGAAAACAGAGAACAACTTTCTACTTCTACTTTCACAAAAGGCAATTACTGGAATTATTCTGGGGGCTAAAGAAGGATTCCCTAGAAGGTTGCATGGGCTCATTAGCTCCACTGTCCTTTTTTTCTTTCTCTTTCCCCTGAGGTTTTTCCATTTTTGTAATCCAGGCTTCGCTTTTTTTCTTTTCTGAGGAAGAAACAGTGCTGGCATACTTGTGGCAGAGCAGAATAATCAGACCAGTTAAAAGGGCAGGAGATGTAGAGAGGAGAGAGGAGGAATAGAGGAACATGTTCTTTCTTCCTCTAGCTTCCTTTCCCCAGGTCCTACTCTGCTGTCATTCCAAAGATGAGGACCAAATAAATTCGCTTATGCTCCTATGAAGCCTTGAATTGGTACCATGCTGTGGCAGTAGCACAACATGCACATAATCTTCAACCTAGTTTAAAGAGTTTAGTTTATTTGCTCACATATTCTCATTACAACTTACTGGAAAGTAGAGCCTGGTTTTCTGTAGGATCTCTTGTTTGTTTGTTTGTTAGTTAGTTTTGTTTTAAAGTGATTATGGCATCAAACTCAATTAAATTGTGAAACACAAGACTGTTCGTTACTGGATTTTTTTTTGAAGAAAACAAAAAATATGCATTGGAACATTGTTTTTATTCAAAAACCTCATTTCCATGAAAAAGGTAAAAAAAAAAAATCAAACAAGAGCATTTGACTAGCTACAATCATAAAACAAGCACTCATAGAAAGGTCTTTTACCTTGTGCATCTTTGAAAACCAACCTAGATAGGCTCAGATAAAGCCTCTCCTGGGTACCTAGCTATGTCTGCAGAGGCTGATACATGTCTCCATGCATACTAATAAAGATCCACAGCAGTGCCATGGTCTCTGTCTATGTGTCTTTCATTTTTTCTCTCCCTCTCTGCTCATAACAGTATGCTTTCCTTGAGTGCTTCACTGTAAAGCTGAATTATGTGCTTATGCACAGCAAAACATTCTAGGTTCACAATCTGAGTTTAATTGAAGGAATGGATGTTGGCTGAGCACTCATATTATGAAACTACCTGAAGATCCAAATACAATTTATTTTGGACTAACAAGGTTAATCAGGATTCTCCCTTTCTAATGACTAAAATGTCAGATGACACCTTTACTGTATTGCCACTTCTAGCTTAAGCAACAGACCTGCAGTTAACAGCTAGATCCAAGGCTCACTAAGACAAATAAAAGCTTTTACACTATTCAGAGCCAGCGGGATTAGACCCAGGATGTAATTTGGGCTCACTTCTTATCACCTTTATGCAGGACTGTGAATCACCATTTCAGAGCCTTCACCTCTTCAAATAAAAAATAGTTGCTATTGGAAAACTGTATATAACAATGAAGATTCCTGTCCTCATATATCCCAAATCAATAAATAACTCACTTGTAATTGAAATTACAGAAATTTTCTTACTCTTCAGCTGCCCATTGTGAGAATACAAAACACAAAATCTTATTAAATTATTAAGCAGAAATATAACCTTTTAAATGCCCTGTTTAGTACTCACGTTACGATGCAAGTGCCTTATTTCCCCTTAATTGGCTTATCTATAAAAATGATAATTTTCAGACAGTTGGTAATAAAATCCCTCAGGACTTCAGGAAGCATAATTCCCTTTTTAAAATTCTCTACATTTATTAATGAACTTGAAAAATAACACTTAAAATTGCTCAGTAGGTTTTCCCTCCTGTGCATTGTACTCTCTACAGAGTTTCATGGTGAACTTCAGGCATTTCTTCTCAATTTTTACCTTCAGGCTATCTTTCCCAAGTGCTAACCCAGATAATCACTACTAAATCCTGCCCATTGAATATTTGTGAGAAAATGGAAGGTTGCAGATCACACATAGTTCACCAGGGCTAATACATGGGAAGGGAGTGGTATGAGGGGAGAAAGTCATGCTCACCCTGTCTTTCATCACCATGCTTTTCAAGTCTACACTTTCTTATTTTCATCATAAAAGAGAAAAAATTAACTAATTTTAGCCTTGCTAACCTAGTTCACATTGTAGGAAATGGGAAGGTTCAAAAGCGGATTCTCAGTCGACTCTTAGGTACTAAGTCTACCTTTTTTATTCTCTCATCTGTATAGGATCTAGCAAGTTAGAGTCTAGACCTGTCATTGGACTCTTCAGTATTATCACAATGCAAATAAAAGGTTTTAATAGCACCCTGGAAGCCACAAACTGGTCACATAGTTTATAAATGCTGCAATTTTCTACAGAGAGCTAGTAGGAACTGGATGTTTTTCTTTGCAAACTGATGGATCATTGAATCTTGTTGTAGTATAAGAAAAGAGAAAACATTTTTTGCACACATGGACTCAGCTTAAAGCCAACAAATTTAGAATTAGTTCTCCTCAACAGAGGATGATATTCAGAAACCATTTAATATTTTCTGTATAGAACAGACCATAAAGCAGTACAGGACCCAGCTGGCCAAGAACACAAACTTCTCACACAAAAATGCCAGGATTTTTTTCTGTTGTCTTATGTTGCTTTAAGCGTAACCACCAGAAGAAGTAATCTCAAAGGTTTAGAATAAACAGTAGTCTAACATTTCAGTCTATAGTTTCTTATTGAAGACCGTAATAGGGACATCAACTCAACTGACATACTTATCCTTTGAAAAGTGATCTAAGACTTCATGTAGGTCCTAGAGCTGAAGTTACTGTTTATTTGTTCTCCGTCTAATTAGGTCATTTTTAATTTGATAACCCTGAAACAAAATCTGCCATGTGGTTATTATAGTTCCTAATTAAACCTTGGCCAGCAATGCTTGTATGGTGCTTTGGAGAGCAGGCACTCTTAGTCTTGAACAAATAAGATCCAAACATGTTGTCCAAGCATTATCACAGAAATTCTTATCTTTTCCTAACATCCTTTTCTCACTTCTCAGGACAAGAAGGCAGAACAATGAATGTGCATATGCCTTGTAGGAAACTTTCCAGTGGATTAAAGCAAGATTTGTAACATTGACTGGGATGAATGACATCCAGAGAGGATTTGACTGCTGGTGAGACCTGTGAAGATTGTGGTGAAGAACTGGAAATGCTGGCAAGTGATAAGAGAATGTGGTAGGCTGAGATATGAAGGGAAGAGTGTCTGCAGAAATTTGGCAGTTAGGTTGTGGGTTTTTGGAACATAGTTTTGCAAAGGTGGTTTTAAGTGATGCTAAGTAGCACTAGTCAGGAATAATTTTCATGTGCTATGTTCAGATGAAACAGTGTTTACAGTTTTCAGCCTGAGTGAGAATCCTTCTACTCTATCAGGTCTTGTGAAAAGAAACCCTGTCCCAATCTACAGGCAGTCCAAACAGGTAAAGGGTAAAGAAGGAGCAAGAGAACTGCAAGATGTTTTTACTGCGACCAGAATGTGAGCCCTTCATCTCAGGTAAGATTTTGAACATTAGTGTTACAGATCTGCTCTTACTTTCCTCAGGAGAATACTCATTCACTTTGCCATGTAGCATGCTGAGTTTCATTTCTAATTGAATTGGGATCACCTGGTAAAAGCCAAGCCTGCAGTCACATCTGCATTTGAGGGAGAGGTGAAATATGACAGAGGTGTAATTCAGTGTAGCTGGCTAACTAGCCAATTTTTTGAAAAAAAAAAAAACAGGATGAAAAAGTAAAGGCGAAAAACAGAAGAGCTTTTTCCTTGTTAATTAAGTTAATTAAATTCTGCCAAGGCAAATCAAGAGCAACATCACTGTACCAAATGGAACTATAATGATGTAAAACCAGGAAATGCAAAGTTTTGTTAATGGCCTGGATTTATCATTTGTGGCTGTAGAAAGAATGCATATTTGTGATTTTTCTGCTTTTTCTCTAATGTTTCAAAGAACAGATACTTAAAAATCCCTCAGGAATTGCAAATGGAAGAGAATTTAATTTAATTTAATTTAATTTAATTTTGTTTTGTTTTATTTTGTTTTATGTTATTTTTTATTTTATTTTATTGTTTTGTTTTGTTTATTATTGTCTTAGTAAATTAGAATACAAAATTAATATCTTTTTAGATTGTCTATTTCCCTATTGTCTTAATTGTTAGTTAGTTCATTTGTACTCTTCTATTTTTTTTTTTTTTTTTTTGGTCATATAATCCTAAGGTACATTAAGAAAGACTAGTGTGGACCTGATCAAGTCAGTGGAAGCTGCAGAAGACTGAAGCCTAGAATAAAAATATTATCTTCTTTTATGTGTAGGCAGATACTTCTAGATTACAAAGAGCTTGACTGCAGAACAGGAAATATGCTCATTTTTTAGATTAGGAAGATACAAAACAGTGATGTTGCAGTAATCAAAGCATCTGGGTTTCTAAGTTTGAATACTTTGTCTACTGAATCATACTGATAAATAAATGAGGCATGATTATCTCTTTTGCATTACTATCCTTGTATGATCTATTCTGTGAATTCTATTAAGAAACATTTAACACAGTGCAAAACCAAAATCCCTCAAATTTATCTCTAGCAAGGATCCAACACAGAGTTTGAACCAGGGGCACTGTTAACAAATCATCTATGCCAACTTATCTAAGTGGTTAGGTGTTTCATGATGTTTTTTGTTTTTTCACTGACTGAATGATCACGGTAATACTGCAAGCACAAATATTATCATTCACTTTTGCCAATATACTGTCAATACTCATCAAGTTTGAATGTAAAATAAGGTGCAAAGCAAAACTGATTTTATTTAAAAAGTGGGCAAATATTTGCAGAAATTATTTTGAATTATTTTTCTCCTCTGTTCAGCATTCTCAGTTCCCAGTGGTATGATGAGAGTTTGAAACACAGAATGTCTCCCAGAGGTGCTCACCTATTTGCAAGAACAACCCTGCAGCTCATATCTCTGGTTCAACAGCTTCAAAATAAATTAAAATATTTCTGTTTTCTACTGGCACTGGTAGAGATTAATCCATGAATAGGCAGAAGCTATTTGAACAACTAATTAGGAAGGCACATCTTGCTGAGTTTTATTCCTTTCAGCTGGACATGTTCACCAATGCATTATTTAAGGTTTTTTTTGTTCGTTTGGTTGGTTGGTTTTTTCTTTTTTTTTTTTTTTAAAAAAAAAAAAGGAAAGGACACTAATCTTGTTTGTAACATGATTAACTGTAAAAGTTCTCTTTATAAACTGCAGCTCAACTACATTTAGTATACAGACCATCAACTTTGTGCAATGATGAATACTTTTGTTGAAAAAAGGTGGTATATGTTCTGAGGCACTGGCAGACATTGATTATGGTGGTGGACTAGATATTTAATCCAACATATTACAGGTAATGGACAGGATTAATCTGTAAATGAAGCTTTATTTTATCAATTGTTTCAGAAAAGTCATGGGGACAATACCTGGTAGTTAAATACAGGCATGTCCATTTGATTTCCAACACTTAATATGCAAGGGATTACAAGCTATGACTATAAAGAATTCAAGGATGTTCCACAAAGTATTACGCCCTATGACTCATAGATATCAGAGTGAAGGCATCAAGGTGATGCAAGTCATACTGTAACACTAAGAAAGCAAACTATAAATACATGTGAAGAGAAAAGTTTTAAAGCGTGTCATAGCAGTGTGATTACTCCTTTAAAAGATCTCTATACCAAATCTTTTTGTTTTCCAGACCTTTGCTCATCCTATGAAATTCCCTGCCTATTTCATTTTGGTTAAACTTGTTTTCTCTCCATAGGGGTTTTGGTGAAAAGATTGATATTGCTATTCAGGTCCCTGCATTCAACATTTAGATGTTGGTTAGTTATGACTGATAAGACAAATTACATATTTTTCAAATTCTCTGGTGTAATGAGTCACTAAACAATTGACAAAAAATAAGTGTAAGCATAAGAAATTACTTACTTTTTTATGTTAAAGATCCAGCTCTCTAATTTTAGGCCTTTGAGTACTAAACACACTGTTTTCCCATTGCAGAGTGGGACTCTGTCTCATTGATACTTTTTTCTTGGCTGTAAATTCTCAAGTCTAGGTGCAGAGCCCTGAAGTATGACAATAATATTTTTATTTGCAACCCTTTCAATAAGATCTTCAAAACATTTTCTCAAAAACCTATTAAGAAAGGACCTAATTCTGACCTATTAAAATTACTAAAATTAAAATTACTAAAATATTTGCCAGTTTAATAAAGCAGACTTGAGGTTAGTAACCTGCGAAACTGACCTACTCATCGTTACTATCACCGTTATTTTTTTAATAAGTTTGCAGAATCTGTTTTTTTTTCTTCCAGAGGAAGAACTTGGTAGCATTTTGTTTACAATAAGGGTGCTTTCACGAGTTTCTCTACAGAAATGCATCGTGTATCTGTTCAATGGTAATGTTCCAAGTATTGTGATACATGTAAACTTTGCTAGAATGTCATATGAGGTATAAAAAGCAGATTATCTGCAGAAAAATGGCTCCCAGAGGGAAGTAGAAATAGCACAGCTTGAAACGCCTTGTGCTTTGTAATGTCCTTAGCTACCAGCCAGGCAAGTGTCCTGTGGAAAAGACAAATGCCTAACATCACAGTATATTCAAGGATGTAGCACACGAAAATTTGCTGCATAATTTTGAAAACACAAGTGGGAATTGGTTCTTCTCTCACAGCACTCCTATTGGCAGACAACTTTGGGAGACTAATCCTGACTGGGATCTGGATTAATAAAATAAATGATTTCTATTTTTCCTTAAACTCTTAACTTGAGAGTAAGAGAATGGAGGGAAAGAAAGATCACACTTTGTTGCAGAGGAAACCAGTACAAATTCTGCCTACAAATATTTCACTCTCTAGTTTCTCAAACAGAAATCTCTACCAGAGGCATTATATAGCTTCCCCAAAGGTGTGACATCTTAAAATTTCACATTTTTTTCCTTATTCACACTGTCTTCAATTTATTCCAGTAAAATCAGCCATAAACAGTAAAAGCAGCTACCTTCTAATTTATTCGGAAGGAGATTTAAGAAAAATATTCGGTTGTTATTGATATCTGTTGACCCAAGTTTAGTAAATGACTTGCCAGCAAAATGTTCAACTTGACCCACTTAGAAGCTACCAACTGTCTACAGGAACAATGTTAGTTGAGTACTAACTTAACTTTAAACCTTTATTTGCTTACATTAGTGAAAACTTCGATTTCAGAAAAGCAGCATGCTTGGCACAGATGTAAATGGTAAGGAAATTTTCAGGTGAAAACAGGATAAGGGCAGTATCCTGCTTTATCCTCTACCACATTCAAAACTTGTACTTATTGTAGTAGGACTGGCTCAAGTGCTTCATCACCTAAAATTTGAAGGTTGTTTAAATTCCATTCCAGAGAATATGTTTTATAACAATAAGAGAAGTATCCAAGGTGTACAGTGTCTTAGGAATCTATTGAGGTTAAATACTGATAGATTAGGTTAAAACATACCAGTTTTTAAGAGGACTGGTTCTGTCTGCATGTGTGTTGGAGAGAGAATGTGTGTTTTGCACACCTATATACACCCAGAGATGACGACTTATTTTGTTACTGCTCCTTATTTTGCCTAGTATTTAGTTATGTCAGTTTAAATAAGATATAAATTCTGTCAAATGTTACCAGTTAAAAAAAGTGGTGTTTTACAGGCTTCACTAGTATACATGTTCTTTTGAGCTAAAGAGCAATTGTGACTCCACTCCATTAAGTGCATGCCATTCGCATCACCATCATGAACCATGTTGTAAATCAATGAAGGATTATGAATACCTGAAGGAGATAACAAACACACATTCCTACCACTATAGCAAGAAAAGCAGGAGAAAAACTATTGCTAACAAACTGTAAACAAATTAAATCATATCTTTTGTAGTAAAAGTAAAAACAAAGCTTAAGGAATTCTTTCTTCTAGGGAAATTGAAATACATACTGATGAAATGCAAGCTGATGAAATTCTCATACAACAACTGAAGAAAATGCTCTTGGTGAATGTGCTGCCATTCAGCAAGGCCTGTACAGTCTGGAGGACTGGACAAAGAAGAACCTGATGAAATTCAGCAAGGGCAAGTGTAGGGTCCTGCACCTGGGGAGGAATAACCCCAGGTAACAGTACAAGTTAAGGGTTGACCTGTTGGAAAACAGCATTGTGGAGAAGGTCTTGGGAGTTCTGATCAACGACAAGTTCACCAGGCACCAGTACCGGTTAGAGGTGGATTTGCTGGAAAGCAGCACTGCAGAGAAGAACATGGGAGTTCCGGTCGGCAACAGATTGACCATGAGTCAGCAATGTGCCCTTGTGGCCAAGAAGGTCAATGGTATCCTGGGGTGCAGTAGGGAAAGTGTGACCAGCAGGTCAAGGGAGGTTATCCTTCCCCTGTACTCTGCTGCATCTGGTGAGGCTGCATCTGAAGTATTGTGTCCAGTTCTGGGCTCCTCAGTTTAAGAAGGATGAGGAATTACTGGAGGGAGTACAGCAGAGGGCTACAAAGATGATTAGGGGTCTGGAGCATCTTTCTTACGAGGCGAGACTGAGAGAGCTGGGTCTGTTCAGCCTGGAGAAGAGAAGATTGAGAGGGGATCTTATCAATGCTTATAAATACCTCAAGTGTGGGTGTCAAGAGGATGGGACCAGACTCTTTTCAGTGGTGCCCAACAATAGGATGAGGGGCACTGGGCACAGACTGAAGCATAGGAGGTTCCATCTAAACATGAGGAGAAACTTCTTTACTTTGAGTGCGACAGAGCACTGGAACAGGCTGCCCAGAGAGTTTGTGGAGTCTCCTTCTCTGGAGGCATTCAAGACCCGCCTGGACACATTCCTGTGCGATCTACCCTAGGTGTATCTGCTTTAGCAGATGGGTTGAACTAGATGATTTCCAGAGGTCTCTTCCAACCCCAACCATTCTGTGATTCTGTGATGACTCTAACCCAGTCTCCTAAGCATGATCTCCAGCTTTGCCAGTTTCAAGTCTAAATGTCTTCAATAACTACACAAAATCAGGGTCAATTGAATACTGTAAATGTTCAAATGATTGATAGATCATTAGTAGAGTGAGCAGGAAGGAACACAAAAGTCTGTTTGTTTGCCTTGTTTCAGCATTTTATAGAGCAATTACAACTGTGTGTATGGAAAGATTTCAACATTAAAAAAAACCCCACAGTATGTTACATGGTTATTACTAGCTGGGTAAGACAAAGAAACCTAATAGTAACAAATCTTCATGACGTTGCTAAATAATGTTTCAAAACTTAAGTCATTTCAGTCTCTAGATAGATGGAGGAAATCTCTGGTTTCCCATGAAGGAGAATAGCATTAGTCCTAAAAGATCCTTTTTATAGCTACTGCTTGGTTCAGTAATAAGAGGGGTGGTCCTACAAACTGACATTTGTGTTTAATTTCATAAATTGACCTCTGCAGCTTTTGATTAAAATGTATAACATTATGTAATTAAGACATTTAGGGGTATAAATAACATATCCGTGACATACAACGATATAAACTTTTTCCATGGAATTATGAGTATAGAATAATAATAAAAAAAAGTAAATCCTAAGTTTATTTAACATGTCTATACTCTGTGACATTTAATATACTTAGATTTCGGTTCATTCTCCTTCAAAGGCAACATTGCCAGTTTAGGTAATGTTCCATGGGTTTGTATAAAGAAAAGTCAGAGATTATGATATCTCAACGTCAAAGGTTTGCAGAGATAAAGGTAGAAAGAAAAAGAAAACATAGATAAACACAGATCAGACAAAAAAGAAAAAAAAAAAACACATAAAAAAATGAAGAGTGGGTGGATGGAAGAGAGAAGGCTGATGTAAAAGCTAATTTTGGAAAGGAAAATACTTTGTTTTGGCTTAGTGTAAATCTCAGTGTCCAGCTGAGTAACATCACAGATATTAAGCATACAAAGGAACTATGGTAAAAGTTCATTCACAGTGTAAACTTTGAGTAGTGTTTTTCTTTGTTAATGCAGGGGGTGAAAGGAGCAGACATCTCCACTTGTTTGGGTTTTATTCTCCTTCAGTTTGTGCTGAACTTCATCTGTATGGGTTACAAAAGCCTGGCACATATCATAGTTCAGGGAGGTTTGCACTGATGGTTTTGAGTGGATCTATGACAAATAAAATTAATAGCTATTTAATTTCTCATGTAGGTTACAGGAGGTTAGTTTTTGTCTGAAATTTAAATTAAATAATTGGGAATTCGGTTATTTCAGAACTATTTCTTTTTTTTTCTATTTTCCCTCTCTCCAAATCTTGAGAAAAATCAGCTCTCCTGTGGAGGGTCAAACAATTTTCACTGTGCTCAGGGTGGCTGAATATTACCCTGGAAGTTACCATATTATTGGCAGTTGTCTCTCCTATTACTCTTATAATCAGTATGAGTTTTTTTAAGATTCCAGTTTTGATCTTGAACTGTCCTATGTATTAAAATTTAATGGTGCACTTAATTTTTTTCATATTGATTTTTATGCTTTTTGTTATTTCGTTAAGCTATCTTCAGAGATTTGGAGTTGAGCTCAGTAAAGAGTAAAACAAGTCCATATTTACACTTATTGAAAACAAATCTGTATTAAAAATTAAGACAGTGAATTTTCAGAAGTCCTTTCAGGCTTCAGTTATCCATTATAAATTTTAACTGAGGTAATTGCCAAAGACTCTGAGACTCCCTTGAAAGACTCACCTTTTAAAATGCTCCTGAAGACAAGAATTGTGTCATAGAAAATTTTCAACTCCTTTGCCACAGATCTAAACAGATCTGATGGCTAACTTCATGCCCATCACATGCAATACTTTTCACTGTTTTATGCAAGAAACACTGAAGATAAAGATGATACAGGGCTTTTTTGGACCAAACTTCTCTGAAAAAAGGTGTGAATTGGGGACTGTGTATTCATTCATAGGTACAGTATGTTTTAAACATTTCTTGAAGAGTGATGAAATATTTTGTAAGTTTTTACAAGAGTTAGGAACAAATCTAACCTTCTAGGGCTTTGGTAACTTTAGAAAACACCTATCTTCTGAGTTCTGCCTGTTGTAACTGACGTACCATTTGCTCTCCATTGCCTTCAGAACATCTTTTACCTTCCTAGAATGATGCAGCCAGATCTCTAACTACCATGAAAGGATTAATGTTCAAATTTTGGTTGCACACCATCGCATATTTAAAAGTTCCAAAATGCCAAAAAGTCCATAAAGAACCTTTAGCTGAGGCAGGGACTTTAGCATAGTCTGGGTTGTCAAGAAAAGTGACTATATTAGCTTCTGAATCCAAGTCCAGCCAGATTTAACAGGCCTACTGATGTCAGTAAAAGGTTGAGCCATTTTGTGATTATGCTTAGTTGAGAATGAAGCCCTCAGAGACAATGTTTCCCCTTTGTTCCTTTTAGTGCCAAAGCCTTTCCAGTCTACTCTTTCAAATGGCTTAAAATCACATCTCCTTTGCATGGTAAAGGAAGGGTCTTTACTCAAGACTTGATTCCAGTAGTAACACAAGGATACAGGCAGGAAAAAATGCAGGCTACAATAACTAAAGGAGTAGCCTGTCCCACTTCTCTTTCAAATTCATTGGAGCAAGATGAGAAATTACATTACCTAGATGATCCTCTCACGAGAATCTTTCTGCATTGGCAATCAACAAAAAAAGGAGAAAGAGGTATTTCTTCTTAGTGGTCACAGTGAATACCATCTATAATGACACTGCCATGAGGAGCAGGAAATGGAGGAAGTAGAAGTATTTGTTCAGTGGTACACACATTGAAACACTTCCATGTGCTTCCACCTTCCTCTATTCAATATGTATTATTTCCAGGATTATGTACTTGTCTAGTTTTTATGATATGCAGAACTGGCAAACCCAATACATTGACTGGTTCATTTTGCAGAAAAGTTTTGTTGTTTTTATACCAAAACTTGCATAGTTGACTTACTTAAATACATGTACTCCTCCTTATTTTCAAAGATAAGTGCTTAAGACATTAAAGATGTTACTCTTATAATTGGGAACATTTTCTTTTACTTTAACAGACTTTAGATCAGTATCTCACATTTTTTTGTAGGGAAAACAAACAAACAAACAAACAAACAAGAAGACAGAGTTTCTTTCTCTTAAGCTCCAAAGGTCGGTTGTGTTAAAAATGGGGTTAAGTCAGCTTCCTTGAGTTTAGAAACGTACTTTTTTTTTCATTCCATCACACGCGTCACAGTTACCATGAGACTTTTTAGAATACACAAGGATACAAAATGCCCATTGTTTGTAGTAGAAAATAATGTGTTGTGGCTTTTTTTAACATTAGTTTATGGATATAGGTGAAAACTGGGTACAGATTTACCATCAAATGAACTTCCCAGAAGACAGTTTAATTGGAACTACAAATTAAAGTGAGCAATATAAAATATATACTGTAAGCCAAACTTCTTTTCATAATAGTGACTATTTTCACTGCAGAAACTGGAGTCTAAGAATGAATTCTGTTAGAGAACTTACATTTCTTTTATAGCTTACAGTTATCAAACTTTTAGTTCCTGTAAAGCATTACGATTTCATAGCTTTTAGTGGAGCTTATACTATTCAAATATCTGTTAGAGGTGAAACCAGTAAAAGTAGCGCAGATTTCAAGTACTGAGTACTCTGATAAATAACTCCAAGAAAGTTTTTAGTAATCCATTCAGAATACTGAATGAACCTAAGCTGCATATTTTCCTAGAAAATTACAAAATATTCCTTTTACCCGTTGCACGTATTTCTATGTACATGGGCTTGTGATTCATCTCTGAAGGTTTTTCAACTGGTGTCTTAGAGATGTATCTAAGGTGATCTGCTGTCAAGGTTATGCTTGTATCTCTTCAAATGAGATGATGTTTTGTAAATATTATGTCTTTGGTAGCCATTGTTTTGGTTGCTGTTGTCATGAGAGCTAATAATACTGGCAAGTAGGCAGAGCTCTGTTTCTTTAATCTATCACTTGTTGATCAACCTCATCCTTTGTTCTTGTCTCAGTTTGGACGGGCCTTAACAACTTCCTTGATGTGACCATCTCTGCTGGAAACAGCAGGTGAAGATGCCTTGTCCTTATAGCCCTCTGGATGTCTCTGCAGAGGATGCAGTTAAAGGTTTGCTGTGATGTGTGGAAGGTATGCAACAGTTCTAATCACAGTGTTCACAGGAACTAGCAGCATTACTGAGTCAGGCATAGAATGTGACCCAAACGTCAACGAAACAGGTATCGTCATGAGGCTCAAGAAAAGGTAGGCTTTGCTTCATTCTTGTGTCTGGATTGAGAGCTGTTGACCACTCATGAGGGATTTAGTGGGTAAAGGCAATTTGTGGTAGATCCTG
Source organism: Nesoenas mayeri (assembly GCF_963082525.1). Classification (NCBI taxonomy): domain Eukaryota; kingdom Metazoa; phylum Chordata; class Aves; order Columbiformes; family Columbidae; genus Nesoenas; species Nesoenas mayeri. Next base: position 83,938,760 of record NC_137543.1, read on the forward strand.
ATGAGACCACTTTAGTTCTGACAGGCCACAAAAATCTGCAGTATTTTCAGAATCTGAAATGACTCTCCTGCCCAACCTGTTGGCCTGCTGAGAAACTTTTGTCTCTCATTTTCAAACATCTACAGGCCAGGAAAACAGAATGGCAGGATACCTTGTCACAGCAGGATGTCCCAGTAGGAACTGCTGAGGTGGACCTGCCCCCCATCATTTTTTCTCCAAACAAAATTTTGTTGTGCTTGTGCCAGCTGAAGCTTCTTTACTTTCTGTGCATGGGATGACCACTACTGATGCTCTGGCTGAACAGTGTTAGATACCTACATCCTAAGGGCATAGAGTGGTGCTTGTGGTGGTGGACTAGTTTTTGAAGCCAACTGTTCTTGTTCCACCAAAGAAGCTGCCCACAGCTCCTCAGACTACTTCACATTGGTCTTTGCAATACGTGTTTTACTGTCATGGTCTGCCAGACCACATGGTGACAGATCAAGGGGCTCAGTTCACTGCCCAGTTTTGGAAGAAGTTTATAGGCCTGCTGAGGGTCCAACTCCCTCTTCTTAGCCCATATCATCTACAGTTGAATGGTCAGATTGAGCAGGTGAACTGCTTTATTTGCCACCAGGATGACTGAATGTCTCTTATCATTTGCAGAATTTGTCTATACCAGTAGCGTCTACTCTTCCCCACAGCACACCTCTCTCACACAGTATAGTTTTCATCCCTGTGGCCATCCAGCTACTCTATTAGCTGTCCAGTGGTTTTCCTCTGAGGATTCCTTTGAGTGGTTGCAAGGTCTACATTTGTTTCTTCAAGAGCATCTGGAAAAAGCAGGGGATGATTGCAAAGTCTGTTCAGACAGACATTGGCAGCCAGCACAGGACTTTGTGGTTGGGGAATGTGTTTGGTTCTCTGGTGAACATCTTCATTCGGTGCGTCCTTCTAAATTGGAGCAGTGTTAGCTGAACACATATAAGATAATGGCCCAGGTTAGTCCAGTTATGTTTCATTTGCAGCTTCCATGTGCTTTCCAGGCTTACACTGTTGCTCACATCTCCCTGTTAAACCTGTTCAACTAGATCACTTCTAGCCACAACCTTGACCTCTGCCCGCTCTATTTGACTAAGGCCAGAGGGAATTCTGTGTCTGGGCTATTTTGAATTCCAGGATATCCCTGGATATCCTTCGGTATTTCAGTGATTAGGCAGGCTATGACCTGGAGGATCATGCCTATGTCAGAGGCGCATGCCCTGACAAAGGTTTGAGGTTTTCACACTCATTACCCTGCTAAGTCAGGTCTACTGGAGAGTGTGGGACATACATACCTTGGGTAAGGAGGGTTATGGTTGCATCCCTTTGAAGGAGATGGTGTTCTGTAAATATTACATCTTTGGTAGCCATTGCTGTTGTTGCTGTTGTCAGGAGAGCTAATAAAAACAACAAGTAGGCAGAGCTCAGTCCCTTCAAACTACTGCCTGTTAGAGTCCTCACATCCCACTTTTCTGTTCTTTGTCTTGAGACTGCCCTAATTCCTGCCTATTAGGCACGACTATCCCTTAGACTATATGATTAGTCTGTAGGCAGCTAAGTATTAAAGTATAAATTCTACCAGGGATATTTGGGAAACAAACCAACAAACTGGACAAGCATTTTCTTTAACATCCAGTAACGTAATTTAGAACACAATGGGAGCCCAATCTGGGATTCAGCACTTGCATCTAGCTAGAAGATGTGTAGAGAGACAGCCACAACTAGGCCCTTTTCCGATTAAAATCTATGTAGAATAGGGAAAACTTTTCTGAATGGAAGATTAGGATAGCTGTATGAATTTTACCTTAGTGATCTGCTCAGAAAAAAATGTGAGGCATGCTCAGGAAACCTTATAATGCATTACTGAATGGGGCCCCATCTGGTAGTTCAAGTGAAGTGTTAGTTTTCATCCCAGACAGATTCCCCAGTGTGACTGAACCGCAAGCCGTGCTGCTAAGAAAGCAACAGCAACAGAATGTGTATAATAATAATAATAGTATGAAGAAAATGTATCTCATGAGGGAATTGGCTGAACATATAAGCAATGAAGACACAGTAGACATCCACAGTGTACTGGAGCTTTGCCCTATGAGGATTTTAGCCACACTTACATAGAGACAGAGCTATACTATTACTACTATACATGAAGACTTTCTGGTTTAAAAACAGCTATTTGTGCTTTATAATTTTAGGTTTTTTAGTGGCTGGCGATAAGGGAGTAAGTCCTTTTGCTGTATTAAGCATCAATATTTAGGTCAATCAAATTCCTTTTAAAAAAGCCTCCCTTGTTTTTTTTCATAGGAAAACAATTTTTTATTGACTTTGTTACCTCACCATTCTTACCATGACCTGGAACAGAGAAATTAGTGGTTAGGTTCTCTTGCTGTTTACTGTCTTTTTAACTGACAGTGCAATGCTGCCCCATTCAGTTTTGAAAACACCTGCCACTTTTAAAAATATTTTTTTCCTTTTACCACATTTGTTTTGTAGCTAAATGATTAGACAGCAAGTCCATACCACTGTAAGCTTTACCACTGACTTCAGTGGGAGAACAACTGGAATCTGTATGGCTCTTTCTGTTTGCTTGAATAGACTTTAGGTGATGATCTATGGTTTCAATTTATACTCAGCTGTCAGTCTTAAGTTAGGATGGAATAACATTACTTTCTCAGATGAAAAGCACAGAATCTTTTTGGTTTTTTTTTTTTTGGAATATGCAGTATACCCATTGACATATTTTTTAAATATTTTCAAAGGCAGCCCTTCCATAACCTTGAACTTTCTGTATACCACTTACCTTGTATCACAACTGTTGTATATTAAATCATGAAGAGGTGTAGAACTTCATAGGACTTCTGTTTGCATATCTTGGCAAAGTATAAAGAAAAGCAGCTGAGTGCTTTATTTGAGAAGGTTCCTTAGTTGCACATCACTTCCCGTTCTATAATTCTGTAATTCTATTTCTTCTCTTCCTTGGAGAGGAAGGGCATATTTTGCAATTGTCACAAGGGCATCATGAATGGTCTAATCTAGCTGAGTATTCTGCCTCTTGAGATCAGCAATAAACTTGAAGTATAACTCACGTAAGGAATTTCAGCATTTCATAAAAAAGAACATTTTTACAGTTCTGGTTGAAAAATGAAACAAACCTGTTTCTTACATAGTCAACTCTTCCTACAAAAGTGGATCGTTTTCCCATAGACATACCACACACAATCAAGCTTTTTTGAAAAATCCAAACTTTCATGGAGAAACACTTTTGACAAATTAAGTTCAGTTAAAAGTGATGGAAGTAATTAAATAGCAAAGAGGTCTGAGGTTCATTTACTTTCCTAAGAGTAGGGGCATTATAGGCAGTCAGCTTTTGAGGTTTTTCTCTGTCCTTGTCTCAGGATAGACAATACCTAAGCATAATCAACAGGGACAGTTGGTCAAATTTTAATTGTGTTAAAAGACCAAAAAGTGGGAGATAATCATAGACAACTCTCTTGTATGGTAACACACAATTGAAGTCAATCTTTGTAGTTATTGAGATATGTACAGTTTGTTTATTGTGCTTTCTTTTTATATATGTACATATCTCTAGAGAGATGATGGCTTCTTTAATTTGTAGTTTACAGTCTGACAAACCAGATTTTTTTTTATTTGTTCACTGAATCATATTTCAGGATACTCTCAATATTTCTGGCAAGTTGGAGCTTGACAGAGTTAAAAACAAAATAACAAACTCAAAAAAACAGTTATTGACTGCAACAATCCAGTTCAATTTGCAGCATCTGGAAAGAAAATCAAAATCTTCCTGTGAAGAATTAGCACAACAACGATTGTAATATTAAAGCATAATGCATAGTAAGACATATTTTGGTCTTGTGTCATTCAGTATTATCTTCACTTCAAAGTTAATGTGTAAGTACCAGTATCTTTTTCTACATATCACTAACATTTTAAAAGTGTGCATGCAACTTTAGATTCTCCCTGACCATCTGGCTACTGAAATCTTTAGTAATAGAGACAATGAAATCCAAGCCATGGCAAGTTTCCATCTAAAATCTAGTGGGAACAAATGTGTTCATATCTGTTTCTTTGAATGACAGCACTGTAGGGCTCAACATTAACCTCTCATTCTTTTTCATTAGTATCTATCAACTAAAGGACATCCTGATTGGATTGTTGCTAGTGTTTGCTGTTTTACCAAGACGTCTTGTTTTTGGGGAGGTAACACTTGGTTCAGCTTTTAAAAATACAGAGATCTCCTTAAAGTCAACTTCATATTATTTTTCTGGTTTTATTTAGGTAATCCCAGATGCTGTGAATCACTTCCTATTCCAAATTCCTCTCATAAAACCTCATTCCATGCCTTCTACCTCAAGGATAACACAGCTTAAATTTCATCTAAAGATCTGGCCTAATCTCTTTAGATTAGTTAGTTGAATTAGGACAATCTGTTCAATTTCTAGAGGTATGCTACAGGCAAAACGTCAAGGTGGATGTCAAATAGTAGACAAAAGTCTCTGGCTTATGAATAGTTCCTTTCATGCATGAGTCTACAAGCACCTTAAAAAATAATAAAGGCAAGCAACCTTGCCATCATTTTACGGCTGGAGAAATGAAAGTCTGAAGGGAATTGTCCTTCTCACTGTTACACTACAGTAAAGGTGCAGGCCTGGAAACAGAAACCAGACCTAGTCTTAAGTCAGTTCTTGGTTCTGAAGTAGAAAACATAATGGCAAGCACTACACGAAAAAAATGCTGCAAGATCTTTATATGCCTTACTGGCATTTGCTAAAAATATACGGCAGGACCCATCATTTCAAATGATCTTATTTAGTCTACAGACTTTTGTAAAAGAATTTGGAGTTACCATGGTCTCTCATCACAGTTTGTTTATGTATTTTGTAGTCTACTGTGGCTTTTTAAATTTATTTTTGTTACACTCACAACAGAGTATATACAGTGCAGGGACAAATCACAACCTCACAAATCATTCCTCACAAACTCCCCTCATGTCCTACTATTTGATAGTTATCACAATCTGTTACTAAGAGGATGGACCTATTAATCTACTGTGAAGCAAAATAGGACCCTCAGTCCCGGGTACCAGACTAATGAAACAATGAGAAACACAAGAAACTCAGGTGAACAGAAATAGGTTCCTTCAGACAGTAACCAGACATGACCAACAAAAATGAGGTCCAAGAAAAAGTCTATGGCTTAATCACTGTTGTATTTTTATGTTAGAGTAGATCAAACATCTACCTAGTGAAGATCAATAGCAACTTGTTTCAAATGGTGCTGACTGTAGAGAAGTGACCTTGGCTCTGACAACTGATACACAGCTCAAGTCAAACTGCATAAGGGGCTCTTTTGAGGATCCAAATCTTCCAGATTGTCTTGAGTTTATTTCACATTTCTTTGCAATATGACTCAATCTAATAGTTATTTTTAAATGGATTAACAATTTTGGAATATATTTGCTTCTAATAGTTCAGAATGTTGTTTCATAAAGGGCCGTTTACAATTACAGGGTGTTTCAAAAAGATGGACCCAATTTTAAATCCTTGTATCTTTGAATTTGAAACTCCCTGTAATTTATACATATATATATATATATATATATATATATATATATTCAAAATCTAAGCATTCTAGAAAAGCAGAAGGCTGAAAGAGGTTTGCTTTGATAGTAGCCCTGAAAAGACTTTAAGAAACGTATTTGCTTTGATGCAGTCCATAGTCATTTATCCATTGCACTTTCTATGTGAAGTGATTCCAGGGTCTAAAATGAAACAATACAATCCAGTACAGAAACAATGCAAAATGTTAAAGGTATTATCATGAGTTAATTTGAAGTTTCTAATGACAACTGAAATAGTTTTGACAGCAACCTGAATGAAAGAAACACTTCTAATTTATAACACCAACAGCAAAACCCAATAAATGCTTGCACATGGAATGGTATGTCAGATTTGGAATGACTGTATTTATCAGGATTTATTTTTTCATGACAGATATTGTATTTAATATGTAGGTTTCCATCAGCGTGGTGAAGCTCCAAATTGCTAGTCTAAAGAGTATATTTCAGGATGAAGCTATGAATTTTTTAAACAAAATGTGTTTTGTGACAAAGTAGATCATCCAGTCATGCAAAAGAAACAAGTACCTGGCTTTAGGCAATCAGACGCTGATCCCCAAAGGTATACTTGCAAGCAGTCAGTTTGCAATAACACAGGCTACAAGTTGCTTGTGCAGAATAATCAGCAAGCAGTTGAGAGGAACAGATAAACAATAACAATCATTGTCTGCTCACAGGTAATTACCATAAGAAGAAAAAGAGTTAAAGTAGTTGAATAATTTGTACATAGATTGTTTACTCATCTCTATTAGCATCAGGCAGCATGCTCTCATTAAAAGTAAAGGACGAGAAATAAAACATTGCTTAGAGCTTCAGTGAAACAGTGATATTAGTTTCCACAACATTACCTGGCATTTCAAAGAACACTAACAGAACACAAGAATTCAAAAGGACCCTATAAAAACATTTGCAGCATAACATATTCTGTATGGAGTATGTACTATGAATGGAATGCAGTTGCCATGGCCAAAGATTTGACTGGAAATCAGGCAACAATTTAGGAGTCAGATTTCACTCCTTCTGCCATCATGAGAAGTTTCCTTTTATCTTTGATAAATCTTAGCAACTGATACTAGGAAACAAGATAAAAATACTAAAGTTCAGTCAGAGCTACAAGAATCTTTCCGAGGTAACTTTTTAGGAGAAAGTTATTTTGCAGTCTCTTTTTTTGTTTGTTTGTTTATTTGCTTGTTTGTTTGTTTATTTGTTTGTTTTAATGTGCTTCTGTGGTTTCGGAAGACTTTTTTGATGTTGATACTTTCTTTTTGTCATAGGGGAGCTTAATTTTTATCTTCTTTGAAGCAATATTTGTTAGTCCATATGAATCTTCTCTTCCTTCTTTCAAGCAACTTTCTTGGCCCAAATGAATCTTTCCCTTCACTTCTCTATGCTTCATCAAAAAGATCAAGTCATTTTTCCTTCTAAAAAAGATAGAACTGAGCAAGTCAACTTCTCTTTACTCATACAGCAAGTCTGTAAAGATTTCGCTTCCCTCAGGGCTTTAAGTATGCATCAGAGCAGTGACAGGATAGTTATAAGACGAGTTTTATTGCTATATCATTCATTTTACTGGGCAATCTGTCCTTAATGGAAGTTACACAGTCCAGGTTTACGAATTGTAGTATGGCTACATAGACACTACCTATAGTTTCTACACACATATATAAATATATATGTGTATGCATACACACGTATGTATATATTAATATCAATATACACCTATGTCTACATATTTAAGTGTGTCTTTGTCTCCTCTCTGATGCAATTCTTCCTTTATTTGAGCATTTTAAAGATACCCATTAACTTGACAATAAAGCTAAATCCAGGTCTAAAATGAAAACATTTCAAATATTAGCTAAGGTTAAATTTGAATTGCAACTTTGCTTTTCAAGACAGTCTTTAAATGTAACTCACCTACCTTTTTAAAGTTTTAAACAACATACACAATGAAGTCATCCTTAAAACCACCTTTACATTAGTAGATCATAAAACTGAGTCCACAAGGGGAGAAACTTATTTATTATTCACATTTCAGTAGCACACAATGTGTAAGGCTCTGTCCACAGAGACAGACAAAGGAGCAGTTCAGTTGATTTCCTGCAATATTTCCAAGTACAGGTTTTCAAAAAAAAAAAAAAAAAAAAAGAGAGAAGGGCTGTATGTGGATGTCCGAAATGAATGAAAGAGCAAGGAAGTGGTATCTGGCCATGTATACTGGTAGTATACATGGGAAAGAGTCAGGCTGTGATCCTGTGGTTGATTGACTTTGGCTGGATGCCAGGGGCCCACCAAGCCGCTCTATCTATCACTTCCCTTCCTCAGCTGGACAGATGTGAGAAAATATATGATGAAAGGCTCATGAGCTGAGATAAGGACAGAGACATCGCTCACCAGTTATTGTCACAGGCAAATCAGACTTGACATAGGGAAATTAAATTAATTTATTGCAAAACAAAAGTCAAAGTAGGATCATGAGAAACAAAACTAGATCTTAAAACACCTTCCCCCCACCCCTCTCTTCTTTCCAGGCTCAGCTTCACTCCCAAATTCTTTTTCCTGCCCCTGAGTGGTGCAGGGGGAGTGGGGAATGGGGATTCCAGTCAGTACATCATGCATTGTGTTTTGCCGCTCCTTTCTCCTCACTCTTTTCCCCTGCTCCAGTGCAGATTCTCACCCACAGGAGACAGTTCTCCAAAAACTTCTCCAGTGTGGGTCCTTTTACAGGGTGTAGGCCTTTAGGAACAGATTACTCCAGTGTGGGATCTCCACGAGGTCACAGGTCCCGCCAGAAAACCTGCCTCAGCGTGGGCTCCTCTCTCAATGGATCCACTGGTCCTTCCAGTAGCCTGCTCTAGCACGGGCCTCCCATGAGGTCATAGCCTCCTTTGGTCATCCACCTGTGCTGGTGTGGGGTCCTCTATGGGCTGCAGGTGGATCTCTGCTCTGGTGTCTGGAGCACCTCCTCCCCCTCCTTTTTCACTGACCTTAATGTCTGCCTAATTGTTTCTCTTACATATTCTTCCAGTTCTTCCAGCTCTTGCACAGCAGTTTTTTCCCCTTCTTAAATATGCTATCACAGAGATGCTAACACCATGTCTGATGGGGTCAGCTTTGGCGAACTACAGGTCTATGTTTGAGACATCTGGAACTAGCTCTTTCAGACATGGAGGAAGCTTCTGCCATCCTCTCAAGGAGACCACCTCTGCAACCTCCCAGCTACCAAAACCTTGCCATGTAAACCCAATACAGACCCCACAACCGTATTATATTATCAAAAGTGCATTACCAAGTGTGCTGGTTTGACTGAAAATGAGTTTTCTTCATGCAGTTAGAAACCTTTATTTTTCATAGCTAGTACAGTCATTATTTAGACTTATTTTGAGAACATGAGATAACACTCCAGAACAGAGCTAATGTTTTCAATTGTTCTGGTCTGAGAGACAAGGACACTCTGAGCACTCTGCCCACAGGTGTGAAGGCAGCTGGGAACGGGGGCATAGATGGGGCAGAGCTTGACTGACATCCACACTGATCAATAAGAGTATTCCATTCCATTAACATCACGCTTCATATTTAAGAAAAGTTGGGATCTTTCAGTCTCTCTCTGGCTTCTTCATTTGTTTCCCTCTTTTAGTCAGAGTCCGCAAAGTTTTGTTCAAGACATCTAGTTTGGCCTTTTTGCCATCCTGGTGTTTTGCAGAGGCCTCTGGACCTTTCTGCCTAATTTCTCTATGGTATTGGCTGTTGGCATCAGGTGGTGTTTCCTGGCTGCTCAGTGTGGATGGAGCTTGTTTATACATTTATGCATTTATACATTGAGTATATTTTATATTCTATCTTATATATATATTTGCTAGTAGTGTATCAGTACCTTGTTATTTTATTAAACTGTGTGTATATCAGTCCAAGTTTCTTCCTTTGCCTTTGATTCTCTCCCCTATTTGGCAGGTGGGGAGAAGGGTGAGTGACCAGCTATTGTGGTTGCATTGCTAGCTCGGGGTAAACCATGACAGAATGGTGCTTCATCCTTTATTTCTTCCATTTCCCAAGTGCTCTCGTTCCAACCCAAGCACCACCCACATACTCCTGCACTTTAAAAATCAGTCTCATTCTTGGCTATTAGCTGCATGGCACTGTGGGCATATCAGGTCATTCAGTGCTAACCCAGAACAGAATAGTGTGCTCTAAATAGTGAGTCACTTTTACCCATTCTGTTCTTTTGCATGGGTCACATACAGCTCCAGCTTAACTACATTCCCTCATGCCTCCAACAGAACTTCTACACGCAGTCACAGTCAAAATAGTTTCATGTCTCCAACATGTTAGCTTTAACTAAACATATTGACTCTTTATAACATCAGAAAAGCTGTTAGATTCAGGGACCAGCTGTGAATACAAGTTTTCTCATAGAGCTGGTCTAGACTTGAACAGTTCTTCAGAAGAAGCAAGTTGTTTTTAAGCAAGACCAAGGAATCTTTGCCTCTGGCCATGTTCATTTCCAGCACAGAACTGCAAGATTCCTTTATTTTCACTGTCTCATGCACTTGTTTTATGATTACAGTCATACATGGGTAGAAAAGTACATCTTTTTAAAAGTAATTTAATCACTGGTACATTTTGGTGTCATACTCCAGGTTTGCATACGAAGGAACAGTCACCAAAGTCATCAGGCAAGCTATGCAACATACTTGCCGAAATCAAGCTTTTTTTATTTACATCTAAGCCCTTTTGTAAATTGTCTGGATCAAAGAAAAGAAAATGCTTCAAACCAAACATGCTGTTTGGAAAAATGATCCTAATACTCAGATATTAAAACCTGAATTTTACATTTTTTTTTTCCTGAATAATATAGTCTGTCAATGCATATAGTTTTCCCTGTAGTGATTCCATGTAGATAACTGCTGCTCACATTTTTCAGATTTAACCAACTCTTGTTCACAGTGAACACTGTTAAGGGCTTGGATTTGGTGACCAGGACAAAGATAATATGTTTGGGGTTTTGTTTTGTCTTGTTTTTGTTATTGTTGGTTTTGGTTTTGGGTTTTTGTATGTGTGGTGCTTTTGTGTTTTTTTTTTCTTTTTCTTTTTCTTTTTTTTTCCTACCATAAATATGTTTTGTGACTTGAGGGGTCTTATATTTTCTTCCTCTGCTGGTTTATCACACGTGAGCGGCTATTAGCAAAATTTCTCGTTCTCAGAATTAGTATGAAAGACACAATGAATTCATAACTCTGAAAGTGATAGGAGGTTAGAGGAAGAAAGTTCTTTACTGATGTGAAGATATGCTTCCTTTAAGAGTCAAGTAGATTTCAAACTCTTTATGAATTAAAAAAACAACAATAACAAAAAAAACACTTTTTTTTTTTTTTCCTGTCCTTCCTTTAGGAACAGAAGCACGGGATGTGTCTGAAAGGAACACAAATAAGCACTTAAATATTAGGTATAATAAGCACTGAAGTGTTGCACTACTCATGCTAATTTGACAGGACAGTGAAGTATAAGGCAAAAAGAAGCATAAAAGAAGAGTCTCGTGAGAGTCATGAGGAAAATCAAGGAAAGGACAGGAAGGTATTTTGTCTACTCCTGGGTTTAGGAAAAACTGATTGCATTAGTGAAGCAGCACTGTGATCAGCAGAGGTAGGTTGGTTCCTATGAGCTTATGTTGTGTTTTTCCAAGGCAAGGCTCCTATGACCTTAATTCAGTAGAAAAGAAAGCCAGAAAGGTGAGCTCTCCATTTTCAGTGGGTTTTTTTCTTTTTTTTTTCTTCAAAGTTAATGTCTTAAAATTCAGAGTTATTTAACAGCAACCTCCTCTTCACCCTTCTCAGACTCCTCTCTGCTATCCCCTTGCCCTGAGAAGAAGAAAGAGTAAAATCACAAATGAAGAGTAAGATTAAAAAGGCTTTTCGGGGTCAATTTCATAACTAATAAGGAAGGAGAGGACATGGCTTTATGATCTGAAGGTCAGTTCAATGTATTTTCCAGAGGGGCCATTTCTTGGAACATAAATTTATAATTTGAAGTGTATTGCATCAGCAGCATTTTTGGGGCCTAATGCAGTAGCAATAATGGCAGCCTTTGAGGTGAGGTAGCCTTTGGGTTCTCATTAGTGCAATAGGGCTGTAATTCAGCACTCATTTGCACTTCTCCTCTGTGTGATCAATTCTTGGCAAATCACCTATCCAGCAAGAGGCCATCATGCTGCAGACAGACACACATTGTCTCCTTGCCTACTGCTATAACTGTATGTCAAGTTGCTGCCACACTGTTTCAGGAAGAAAAACTAACATGAAAGTAGGGTTTCTGCTTTCAACCTTTTGATACTATCTCTGATGAACTCTATTTATCCTTTACCCTGTATGAGGCTGTGAAGAAAATTATGTGGTCAAAAGAGAGAAAACATCTGTTTTGAAATCTTATCCATTGTATGAGACAAGGCGTGAGAGGTGGAAAGAGTAATTAGTGCCATGAAGCCCACAAACAGATAAATGCTAGGTAGGGTAAAAAGGCTGTAGCCCTTTCCATGTTACCATTTTCCTCTGTGGGATGCACACTGTCTGCCATGTGGCTGGAATTTCATTCAGCTATACAATTTCCTTATTGATAGCACAATTGCATTTGTTTAACAGACCTGATTCTTTGCAACAAAATAAGTAAAAATAATCCATCCTTCTTCTCAAATAAATTCACATCTTCATTGTTTCTGTACTTAGTCACTTTATTTCAAACTTAAAGTACCTGATGGACCCACATGCCATCAGATATGTCTATAGAATGCAAACACATGCATTTAGACACACACATACATATGAAAATACATATTTACACATTCAGATATAACTTTAGCATTAAAATACATATTTACATACAGGTGTATAAACACATAATTTCTTCTGCCTACGTATTTATTTCTAATAAATGACAATAAACCTCTGTCAAAGCTTGAGCCTGTTGTCAAACCAGAATGTCCAAGACATATATAGAGTATTCAGCTATAGTGTGTGTGTATATATGTACATGCACATGTGCATGCACATGAATATGTGCGTGTGTGCATACACACACACAAACACAGCCTCCATATTCTTCCTAATTTGTGAAGCGTGCTTTCCTGTTGAGACACTATGAACGGCAAACGAAGCAGAAAGAACCCAGTACTCCACAAGTGAGATGTTATCTTGAAGCTCCAAGGATTTCTTAATTGACTAGGGTGAGGTCAAGAGCTAAAAAGACTGAGCAGCAACAGTGTGTGCAAAAACATTTTTTGGCTACTTCAATTTCCTTTGCTGACATCTAGGAAACATCTCTCAAAGAAAGGAGAAAACCTTTAAAGGGATCACCAGTGCAAGAGGACAGGATTTTATCCTGAACATTGAAAGAATAACAAATATGCCTGATGCTGAGATTTATGCAAGAGGGAATGGGCAGCATTACTTTGTAATTGTGAAATCAGGATACTGGGCTTTATTTCAACTTTTGGCTCAAATATGGAGGGTGATGACTTCAACTTTCTTTACCTCTTTATCTACTAATGAAATTGGAAATGCAGCCTTGCAGGCATTGTACAGCTCTAAACAAAATCAAGACTCAAGCCAGTAAGGGGGAAATTCAATTACACCTATTTTAGGTAAATATCACAGATATTTAAAAGTATAGTCAATGTTATTGATTTTAAGCCTCTTATGGTTGTTACTTTAAACCAGTAAGAAATGTTGATTAATTAAGACTAATTTATACATATCTGAGAGAGCTGTATTCTCCTAGGTTCACAGCAGAAAACAAGTGTACTTTGTGTATTCATGTTCATTTTAATTTGTCTGCTTGTGTATAAACTATTACAATAATATGTGTAGGAACAGACATATACCATGAGCCATTATCATGACCTTATTCTGTACTTGCGTTTCATAGTACCAATTGTTTAAATGGTCTTCTTTTCTTCAGTCATCAGGACGTCTTGTGTCTCTCCTTTGGACCTCATAACTCAGAAAGTGAATTGAAATTATGCCTTTAGTTTAAATCTAGGACTGCATACACTTGAAATTATGTTTTCCCTGAACTTTGCTTATATTATACTTTCATGATAGATAATGCACTCAGTGAATGAAAATACTTATTTGATTACTTCTGACAACTGTAAATATCTTGAGGACAAAACAATATTAACAGGTACCATGTAAGAATTTAATAGTTAATTTACCTTTCAGAATGTGTTCCAGGAGGCTATGACCTCCAGATTTACCAGGTTTGCTATAGCTTTCATGGCTCTGCTCTGTCCTTTTTTCCCTGCTTGTACCAAAACTTTCTCTATTGCTCCCTCTGTTTATTTTCACCAGCAATCACCTTTCTACATTTTCTATTTATCACTTTTTCATGTCTTCTTTTCATTTAATGACTGATTCCCTGCCTTTCTTCTACCTTTACTGTTCCTCACTATATAGGTCTACATGTACTGCCTCTCTCATCTACTTTTATTCCCAAAGTCTAAGTTCCTCATTTCTCCACATTCTTATAACATCATCAATTCTGTCTTGATTTTGCTGATATCTCACAGTATCCAATTCCTGCTCAACAGCTTGGTCTCGAACTGAAATTTGATTGACCGTTTGGGGACAGATAGGACTGAGTAAGCTGCTATTTAAATCTTTTCATGGCCAGATTTTTAAAGTGAACCAAAAAAAAAATGGCAACCATCAACCTTCAGCACTTGTCAGCAATGTTCAAACTTGCTCTGTTTAATTGGGTTTGGAGCAATAATCCCAGAAATCTTGCCTGTTCTATATGTTTAGACAATGTGTCCACATTCTCACTCCAGTCTATCATGGAGCACTGAACCCTGGCATTGAATTTTGAATGATCCTCTATCTCTCCAAAATCTTTCACGCTGCATCAAATGTTCAGTATCACTGAAGTCCTGGCATGTCAATTTATTTAAAATTAATATAGACCACTTAACTTTTCACTGCAGAACAACAAAGAGCCATGGTTTCATGTTATTTTGACACTACCTTGCCAACAAAGATTAGGAGTTGAGGTTCTGTCAGGCATTGAACTTTCTTTATGGGACCTGAGTGACTAGATGATGAAAAGCAGATCTTTCCTCCCAGAGAATAAATCTTCAGTGGATTATCCAGACTCTTTGAACACAGAAAAAAAAAATAAAAAATCCAGACTTGTGCCACACACTATGTTTACCCTGGATTAGTACAAAGCAGACAGAAGTTAAATATTTAAGATATGATCCATCCAGTTGGAAAGCAATTTTGCTTTTCATAAACACTGTCAGATTTCAAAGTAGTGTTTTCTTGATAAGACATAAAATTAATATCTGAGAATATTTCTCTTATGAAACTCCCCTCCTAAATGGAACCTCAACCTTCTGAATTTCTGTTTGAAAATTTTGCTGTAAATCATGCTTTACAAATCTGTTTACATTTTTTTTAAGAAAAAATTAATGACTTCTCCTTTATGAGAGGGTTAGGGTAAACAAAGTAGTATGGATAAACCAAAAATGAGTGAATTTATTTCTCTTCAGTCAAAGCAAACATGACCCTTCAGAGAACTGGATAGAATAAATAACTGAATCAATTTCATGTATCTTTCTAGTGAAGTCAGGAAGAAACATAATTAGAAAGGTAAAATTAGTGTTATTAAATGGTGTTCAATAACACCCTGCCTGTTTTCACCAGCCCTGGAGCCCAATGGAGTCCAAACAGCACTTTGAAAAAGAACAAAAAGGACTGTTAGAAGAGGTGAACTTAATATTGCTGGTCCAAATAAAGGGTATGTTTCCCTCATTCTCACAGGCTCTTCTGCCAGCAAAATTTTGAGTCCATTATTCATTTCAGAAAAGAAGAACAACTCCAGTCCACTAGTCAGATGGATTGCCATGGTCTGGCAGGCTCTCAGGCACCGTGTATCATTGACTATGTGAGCTGATTAAAATATCAGTTGATTACTTTGCATGGCATCCCACTGCAACAGAGCAGAGAGCTTTTCACAGCATCAGGCACATCAGAAAATACAGGTGGCTACTCATACAAATGTAAAAATGAACACACAATGTTCAAATATCCCTTCATCTACTTGAATTTCAATTTGGTTCATTTCTTTATTGCCAACTAACTTTTATATCATGTGGTGTTTTCCATGGCTAATATTTCATGTATTATGCAAACAGTCAGAAGAAAGCTGGGGATTTTGGCTGGGGACATTTGGAACATTTGACAGCCAGCAAGACATGAAAAGCAGCTCGGATTTTTGGTATAAGCTTATTAAAGTCATATGTCTAAACAATCAGCACAGAGATTGCTAAGCACAATGAGGAAAATGTGCATTCTAAGACAAGACAGTTAACATCTCACTAGAAGGAAGAGATTAGTTGCTTTTCAAGGGGAGATAACATTATTGACTGATGAAAGTGAAAATGATGAAAGTTCTTATTTATGATGGGTTTAAACCATAAATTTCACTAAAAAAGTATTAACTGTGATCAGATGGCTGATGTAGCCTCATTCATAGTGTGGTAAGCACTCAGTTCAGTATAGAAGAATTGCTTAGACACTCGTTGTAAAAGGCTTACTGAAATTAAATTGAACAAATAAAAATATAGTCTGGAATATCTAAGGAGTATCTGAAACATTCTCAAACAGTATTTGGATTATGTATGAGAACTTGTGGAAAACAGGTATATTTTCAGGAGATTCCAAAAAGGCAAAGAGTATTAGTCTAGAAATGGAGAGGCAGGAGAAAGCAAGAACCAGGAAATTATAGATCAGGCTTTCAGAGTTCTTAGAAAGACACAGATAGGTGGACAGATAGAGATTATATATTAATAGATTATTTATCCATAGACATAAAAATAATAATATTTAAAAGCCCCTACCAACACCAAACAACAAAAAAATCCATTTTAAAGATTAATAAATAAGCATGAGAAGATGGAAAGTAACAGCCAGCACAAATTTGTCAAGAAGAAGCCACATCGGACAAGCCTAATTAGGGCTTCTTAGAAAAGTTTGCTGGTAACGTGTGTGAGAGAGGCAGAAGGTATCATAAATGGACAGCTTAACAGGTATACTGTTTTTAAATCTGGAGAGTACGCAGACTCAAAAATATTTTATTAGAATAAACTTTGCTACTTATTAATTGCAGATAGGACAGGAAGCAATGGTCTTAAGCAACAGCAAGAAAGTCTTGAGGGGTTGGCAACTGGGAGAAATCTTTCCAACTACAGGCATAGCAGAGCACTAAAGCACGCTGCCAAGGAAGAACATGCAAACTTCTGCCACTGGAAGTTTTCAAGACCTGATGAGATAAAAATCTACCAAGAATAGTTTAGTCATAGCTGATCTTGCCTTTGGGCAACTAGATGGATTATATGACTCCTTGGCATGCTATTCACTATGATTTCTGTGATTCCCATGTGAACATAATACTATTGAATCTAATTCATGTCTAGTAACTTATAAAGAATATTTTAAGGGAAAAAAAAAATACAGTTAACACAAAGAAATATTACACATGGAAGTTAGAGTGTTTTAATTGTTTTACTAAAATCAGAAAGATGGGGAAATGAAAATACAGCTGCATTACGAACTTCTGCCTCCATACTCTCAGCTGCCTACAGTTATGTTTCCCAACATATTTAGCTACTTGCCTTTTGTTCTACACATCATTTATATTGGAGGAAAAATACAGTTTCCTAGCTGTAGCAGAACTTTCAGTTCAAACAGCTTAGGATGAGGAAAAGTGCCCAGAAGTGAAGACTCAAGCTAAACCACTTTACACTGACAGTCCTTCAGAATACAACCCATTTTCTCCCAATGTCCAGCATTACCATCAGGTTTGCCCATGGGATAGGAGGGAACATCCAGAAGGTCTATCTGTGGTGTGGCACTGACAAGGACAGAGTATCAGATCTATGGTTTCTAGTACAGGCTTGGCCAAAACAGGGGCTCAGGCTTCGGAGCTGAGTTTGCTTTAGGAAAGGCATTTTTAGGAGTATGAGATGTCTGAAGAAAGCCTGCAAAAGCTTTGTATTCTACAAAACTGGGGTCGTTAGCTTGTGCTGGATGCTGAACGAAGAGGATCTCCTCCATGGCTGTCGTGTTCCAAAGGTTTGCTTTAGCACTCATTACTTAAAGAATTTACCTGAGGCACATAAAATAAAGCTTAGCTATGCTAATCTCACTCTTTTTCAACTCAATAAGAATGAAAGATTCAGAAAATTTAAGTTACACTCCTTTTGAATATAGAGGGAGCCTAGAAGGGCTAAGCCCCTCATTCAAGCACATCAGTTAAATCTATTGAGGTAGGATTGATGAAGGTAAAGTTGTGGGTGCAGGTTATCTGCCTAAGTCAAGAGAGACTGATCTGGGCTAACTCCTCAACACTTCACTCATCACCCAGGATAACTTTATGGTGGGTAGATCAATTGGAAATTCAACACAATAGTACAAAGACTCTCATAGCAATATACTCTCAAAACCACTCTCCTGTTTCCCTGCTCTTAGAAATGTGTGAAAAGGAGGTCTCTGGCAGCAACGATGTCTCTTTCAAAAATATTGAGTTCAATATAGTAACAAGGAGATTTGAGGGTGCAGGAGATAGGGAAAATTACAGGCAATTTCCCTGATCTCTACTCTTGCTGCTCTTTTTCTGCACAAGTATCTTTCCATTCAAGAGTACTGCATCCATAAGGCTGATTCTATTGCTTCCTTCATTGCAGAAGAATTGTGTGCAGGGGGTTGGTTCTTTTTCATGTATACTTCTCAGGAGGGAATCAGGCCCTATAGCAGGAAATACTGAACCTCATGCAAGGGACCTTGAGAAAGCTGCAACTGACTTTTGCAGTGGAGTGGAAAGTTCAGACTGTGCTTGTGTATTCAGTAAACTGAACATTCACCTGAGCTGAAATGAACTTCAAAAGCTCTTGTGGGTCTGGGATCATCACAGCAGATGTCTGAAAAAAAGCGATTATAAGTTGTGTGTGTCCATGTATTCACATCTTTGTGCAAACAGACAAACATACAGGTATTCACTAGACCAATGTGGTATTACCAAACTGTGAAATAGAGCCAGGTGAATTCAGTTTTAGTAGAAAGGAAAAATGTTCCATGTCTTCTCCATTCTAGAGCAATTCAATTGCCACTGGTGATTGCCAGAGGCCACTTCAGATTAACTTTGCACAGTAGCACAACAAAACAAAACAAAACAAAACAACAACAACAACATCAACAACCAGAATTAATAAAAGCCAGTGAAGTACTTGGGTGGTTGGAATTCTCACAGTGAACATATTACAGTGTCTGAAGGAATCCAAGACATGTAGTTCTGCATCAAACAAACCTTCTTAATTTCCAGTGCAGTACAGAAGTCAATATAATTGCAAATAGAACTTCTTGTAAGTCTCACATTTTGTTATGGTCTGGTAATTTCCTGATAGTGCACCTTTAAAGTACAGAGGTAAAATGTGATAATCCCAGTGGGATTCAAAATCCAATTATTTCAGTCAAGGAACACAAAATTTTTAAAAAGGGCCAAATTCCTTGTCAGATTGAACAAGGATGGAGTACCTTCAGGTTCACATCAACACAATGACTTTGTTAGAAGAGAGCTTGTAATGATGCATACTATGTAAAGTAGTTTAACACACTGCTTGTTAGGCCACAGCTGGAGTACTGTGTCCAGTTCTCATTCCCACAATTCAAAAAAAGAGGAGGGGGTCTAAACAAGGGCCATGAAAATTATTAAAAGGCTGGAGAACCTGCCCTATAAGGAAAGACTGAAGCAGTTAGGCTCTTTTTTCCTAAGGTAGGCTCAGTGGACACCTCATCACAGTATTCCATAATTTAAAGGTTGACCACAAAGAAGACAAAGGTTCTCTCTTCACAAGGAGGCACATAAAGAAAACAAGGGGCAATGTGCAGGAATTGCACAAAGAGAGTTCTCATCTGGACATAAGAAATAGTTTTTTTACAGTGAGAACAATCATTCACTAGAACAATTTCCCCAGTGACATGGTAGAGTCCCCGTCACGGGAGGTTTTCAGTATGTGATAGGACAGGGTGCTAGATAATCTCATCTAGGTTCCCTTTCCCACAGAAAGGTTGGAGCAGATGATCTTTCAGGATCCCTTACAGCCTGGGCTGTTCTATGATTGATTCTACGAACACAATGAAAGCATAGATTTTTTTCTTCTCTTTTATTGTCTTCATATATTGCTTTTCTTCTTAATAGCAATTGATTCACAGCTTTCTATCAAAAGAAAATAGTCTTTTCCCTCAAAAGAATATGCAGGACATATACTTTCTGCCAGGAGTGAGGCTTACATATGTGCCAGGTATTCCAATTGTGACAGCACGATCTTTTTACCGCCTAAGTGTACGACATTGTATTAGGCTATGGTGGTTTCCTGTGTACTGTAGTTTACATACAGATTGCTTGCTGTGATAGACAGTCTCAAAACTTACGCAGACTGCTCAAAGGTCCCCACTCCAAATTTCTCAACGCTTCTTTGCAGTTGCAGTTGCAGTTGTAGCTGTTGTTGTAGTCTGAGTCATTATCTCTTATTTTGAACACAGTGTTCTCCAGTTATTTAAGAACAGAGTAATCCAGAAATAAGCTGCTAGGTATCCAGCTGATGAGAAGTTAAGTAAACCAGCTCCACTTTGAGTCCCATGGCTCACTCCATTTAATATGAACTTTGGTGTACGAATTCAGCTCAGATAAACATATTTCTACTCCACATTTTTGCATAATGGCTCCCAGGTTGCAGCAATTGTCAGAGCAGATAGGTTCTCTTTACACAAAATAGCTTAATGCTTCACAGTCCACTGCTAAGGAACAGACTTTTAACAAAGAAAAAGAAAGGAATTTAGACTTTGGTCTCTGTTTCAAAGACTACCCTGTTTTCTCGAAAATAAGACCTATGCCGAAAATAAAACCTATCCCAAAAATAAGCCCTAGCATGATTTTTCAGGGTTTTAGAGGATGCTAGAAATATAAGCCCTACTCCAAAAATAAGCTGTTGTTACAGTTCATTAGAAAAAGTCAATTTAAAAAGTGTCCAGGCAACTGCACATGTAAAAAAGTAAGCATCTTTGGAGCAAAAATTGTATAAGATCCTGTCTTATTTTCTGGAAAACAGGGTATGAATGCATTTGACACTAAATGGAGAAGATTCTGAAATGATGCTGAGAGGAGAGAACCTCCTGGACTGGTGCCTGGATTTTCGTCCTTGTCTCTTATGGAAACATAGATACTTAAGGAGAAAGATAGATGGGATTTTGGCATATAAGATTTTTAAAAGTTCAGTTCTCAAAGCTCATCTGCAGCTGAAGTCCAATCTTGGCAGTGCTTGCTTGTTGCTGCTTACTGATTGCTCATGAACAGCTTGGTTTTGATAGGGCTGGGAAGTTAGGCTCCCAACAAAACCATGCCTAAATTCTTTTAATCTGTGCATTCTAATTTTTCCATTTGCCTTCAGTGCAGTGAACATTCATACACTGTGTCTGACTAGTCACAAAAACTATTGAGGAAAGCGAAGAAGCAGAGAAGTTTCCCTAATGTCCTCCACCAGCTCAGGTTTATGAAATCTAACACAGGAAGCAAGCATAGTTTTTTAATCCAAGCCCTGTTGAATAGAGGTGCTTTTGACAACTGGAGCCTTTCCTAGACTTATGTAATTATAAGGAAAAAAAAAGGCTTTGAGATAAATTGCATAATTTACATTATCTTTAGATATCATCCTCAGAGAGCATAAATATATACAATGTGCATCCCAGTTCACGCCTTCTCTTGAAATAAATTAATGGCAGGTGATATTTAGAAATTTTCTTGGTGATTCTAGGTAGGCTGAACAAATCAATAGGGCTCTGAGGAAGTTACAAAATATCTTGTACTATCTCCATGAAACTGGTAGATTGCTATTATATTCAAAGGTAATAATGGAATCAGAAAGCTCCATTTTTGCCTTTATATATTTGTATATAATCTATGGTCAGTGTATCGAACATTATCTTCTCATTATTCTATGTTATTGAGAAATTATAAAAAAAGAGTTCAAAACCATTATAATATATTGATGCTGAAATGAGAGTTCAATATGCAGTACATTATGCAAGAGAGAAGAAATATGATGATATTTATTAGAAAAATTGCCATATAGCCAGTTGATAGAATATTCTAGGGAAACAAAACCTCTGAGAATTACACTTAGTAGTTTGTAATGAGGTATTAGACAAATAACTCTGAAGAATACGTGACTTTTTAAACATGAAAGACAGTGAGGCAAGCAAGTCCATCACTTAATGTCCTCAGCTCATTTTAAATTAAAACACTTTATTTTGATTCTTTCACCATACCTAAGCCATTTACTCTCCTATGCCCTTCTCCTCAGCTTTTTTTTTTCTTTTTTAATTTGCACAACCTGCTCCACTGCAGGTGGATATTCCCTGAGGGAACTGCAGCCCAAGGAGAGTCCATGCTGAAACACGTTTACCTTGAAGGGCTGCAACCCTTGGGAAGGTCCCACACTGAAGTGGGAGGAAAGTGTGAGGAAAAAACATCAGAATAGAGCTGTTATGGACTGCCCACAGTCGCCCATTCTCCATCCCTATGTGCTGCTCAGAGGAGAGGAGGTAGAAGAGTCAGGCCTGAGAGAGTGAAGTTGAGTCTGGGAAGGGCTGGGAGTGGGCCTTTCCTTCTTGTTTGCTTGTTAGTTCTTGTCTGTTCTTGTCTGTTTCTCATCAACCAAGTCTATTTTAATTGGAAATGAATTAAATTAATTTTCCTTGGACTGAATCTTATTTGTCTATGACACTAACTGGTAAGTGATCTCCCTGTCTTTATCTCAACTCATGAGCTTTTCCATCTTATTTTCTCCCCTGTTCTGTTGAGGAAGGGAGAGAGAGCAGCTGGTTGGGCATCTAGCAGCTGACTCTTTCATTTCGTGGAGCATAGAGCACATCTTGAAATCTAACAGATTTTTTCTAGTAGTCAAGTAACATTCTGTGTTTTAAAAGCTTGTATTTCAATGTGAAACTTAATGCATGTTTCTCTCCTTCAGGTAGAAAGACAAGGTCTGTAGGAAAATACTTAAAGAAAACAACCTGCCAGTTTCTCTAACATAGGGGAAATCAAAGTATATGCATAGTCCAATGTTATATATATAAGCTCTCTTAAATATATAGATACTAACTTGTGTGGATACATTCCTAAAAAAAAAATAAAATTCTCCCAGTTTTGGTAAGAGAGGGAATTTCAGTCCATAGGGCTCAGCCCCTTATGTATATGTGTCAGTGAAGCAGAATGTAAGGCCAACTTGAAAGCCAAAAAAAAAAAAGAAAAAAAAAAAAGAAAAAAATAAATCATTTGCGTAAGAATGAAAAATGCAAATCTAATTTGAGTAACAATGAATAACTGACCCCTTGGCCAGACACTTCACAGGAAATAAAAGTAAGCATTTTAAAATGTACTGACAAAATAATTGCTTCTAATAGGTTAATATAAAACAAAAGTCATATATGTTCCTCTCTTCTCCAAAGAGCAACACATAACAGGAAATAAGGAAACTCTCCTAAACCAGGCACATTTATAGATGAACAAAACTATTCAAAATGTTTGAGAGTAACACACAAAAGTGGTGACTTTCTGATGAGACAAAACCAATTAGTGAGCATACTTCTGCCAGGATGACTTGGGCTTTGCTCCCATTTCTCTTTCATTTCAGTTTCTCACTCTTCTGTTTGGAAATATTAAATGGCCTAAATTCGTTAACCAAGGGTGACATCTCCACAAGCAGCCAACCAAACCATCTGAACACTCTTATTTGTTCATTTGTTCTTTTATTTCTTTTACTGAATGCACTATGCAGCTCTGCTATTGAATGTATAGGTTTCAACATTATAAGTTCAAAGTAGTGACTGTTGTTTGTGTGAGTGTCAGAGAGAATTACATATCTATTTGTTATTCAGAGGCTTCTCTGAGGATTAACAACTCTGTATTGGCTCCAGTTCATACTCTTCTGCAGTAATATTTCCTGTCCATTTGGCTTCAGAAGAATGATTTCTTTCGTTGTTTTGGCCATCGTGTAATAGAGAAATCTGCACTCTTCTGCAGACCAGATTCAGACACACAAAGCCAGGCCCATTAGCACCTTTTTCCCCAGTATAATATGACTGAGAGGAAACATGATTCTAAGTAAATCTGTCACCATCAAACACTGGCTTATAAAATTTAAAAAACGCTTTATATTTAGAAAACAACATACTGAAGTACCAGAAATGAGAAAATTGTTTAGCTCTGAAGATTTAAATACCTTTGTGACTAGCAATTCCAGAAATAGGTGAAATGATTATGTAATTAAAAAAAAATACACAGAGAGAATTATATCTGACACTTTTTTTTTTTTTTTTTTTTAATTTTCCAGTTGCAATTATTGTAGGGACAAATTCCTAAGGAAGCTATCCAGTAGCTGTTAAACATTCATAGCCAAGTTGTAAACACAAGCACAGCCAGTACCTTGACAAAAAGAACTATGCTATTAAAGATGAAGTAGACAGCTAGTGTTTGACTATTTACCTGAGCTGTGTGAGCAAGTGATCATTCAGGTGAAAAATATAGGTAAAAGTAATGATTTATTCATTTTGGTGCCCCTGGCACATCAGCATTGTGAATATATAACCCAAATTATAAAGTGAGAAAATATTTTTCAAGCTGAGGAAAAAATGCTTATCAATAGCACTGCAAATATTTTTAGGAAAAAGCATTTACTATACCAAAGTGAGTACTTGGCAAAATGTATGAAACGATACTCAAGAGACATTGAATCTCAGGTGTAGAGTGCATCTATTTATGAGTTTAAAATGTGTATTTATGAGAAAATTTGCTATTAGTATACATTTACTGCTTAATAATCTAATATTTTTATTTATTTGCATGTCTATGAGGGGCAGAGTAAGCTTCTCTAGGACAGATCCTGTTGCTGACATTCAACTGGGTCTCCGGCCTTGTTAAGTCTCTGAATCAACACTCTTCAAGAGATTAAGAACCATGGTTTCTTAAAGAGGTAGATGAATGTGTTCACGCTATGAAGAGAATTTAGAGATGAAGTATGTACAAAACTTGCAGTTTCAGGTATTTGAACTTTCTCTTCATTCAGAAAAAGAATTTGAGCTCAGTGTACTATACTTCAAGAATTCCATGCTCACTGGTCTTTTCCAAGTAAAGTCTTTTCAGGTAAAATAAATATTAACATTTAGGATCTATCCTTTACACAATACAAAATTTTCATTTGCCTTCCAGTTGCCCTGTTTGATAGGTGAAGGTGAGTTTACTCAGTTTTCTTGCACAGAAATGAAACAGTCTGCTAACATTAGAAAGACTGAGGACTCCATTCCAGTGCTTTAGAGATAAACAGAGAAACACACTAGACTATTATTAGGAATATTAATTGTTATGTCACTTGGATGCATATCAAAGACTACCTTGTACATACATGTATTGATCAAAGATTTCAGATCATGTGTTTATAGAAGTATCTTAAGATATCAGTAACTGCATGGGTCTATCATCTTTCTTTTTTTTATATTACTTCATAGTTAGTTCTGTGAATATAATATAACTGAAGATGTTAATATAATAAAATATGTGCAAGGAATATGATTTTGTGAACCACTGAGATTCACTTGGCTTCTGTAGACCTTTAGATAATGGTTAAAGTGTAGAGCTAAATTCTATCTTTAGGCAGATATGGCTAAAGTATTTGAAATGAATACTCTGGGTATTGTTTCTTCCTTAGAGGGATTTGGGAATGAGTGCTTCAAACTTAATACTGCTGGAAATGAGAACCAAACATTTCTTCATCAGCTTATCTCTCTGTTACTAACAACAATGGGTGTCCTGGTTTTGTTAAAAACAAGACCAGTTCTCTTTGACAAGGGCAATGATACAAACATGATTTCTGAAAAGTAAGGAAGATGTTACAGAAAACCGAACTTGGATTGTGTATTGAGTAACTTAAATTAAAAATAAACACACAAAGTAGTAGAAAACTTATTTTCTTTTTGTTTGGATGAACCCTGATATAATAATGGAAATTATCGATATTTTCCTCCAAAGTTCTCCAAGTAATGCAGAAAAATCATTGAGGAAAGAATTCTAGAACTAACTAGACAAATAACTCCTTCAAAAAGACAGGAAGAATAAACATGGAGTCTACAAGGACTATAAAAAGAAAGATCAGCAAAGAAAACTCCATCAGGGAGGTGGTAGATTTTGCAAAGGATGTTTTAACAAGTAAAAGCTTCTCTGTCTTCAGAGGAAAAGAGCGAGGAAAGTAAAAGTAGGGTCAACATACAATGAGGATATGTTAGAGATAAAAAGTGACCTGGGAATTGCCCTCAAATACATAAACATTTTTCCCTCAGTTTTTAGCTAAATAATAGTGTTTGACAATGTCTGTCCCACAGAGATCATCCTCACTGACACAAAAGACTTTTTTTCCCTTCACTAAGCAAGAAAAATGAGTATGGCAATTATATCACAGTTTCTTATTCAAAGTAATACCTATTTATGACAACACATTAAACTAATTTACATTCAAGCAAATTCAGTTTCACCCATGGTTAACAGCCTGGGATTACTGGTTCTTTTTTTTGGTGGTAAGAATCTCCAAATTCACCCAATTTCTTTTGTGTGGATTATTCCTCACTTCTAAATCAGTGAAAGTATTAATCAGCTTTTCCAACTGCATGAGTTTGAATTCCTGTGTTTCCTGGCCCCTTAAAAGTCTAGTTGAAGAAAGACTAAGCAGGCTGCTAAATTGGTGATTTGACACTTTCCTTTCTTCCCCTTAGAGGAGTGAAAAGGTATATAGGTGGGCAGATCCTTCTCTTTGTGATCTGTATGTTCAGCAATATAAATGCAAAGCCTCCTGAGAGCTGGAGCCTACTCTCTCAAGCATACACCTCCTTTTGCCATAAATACTAGCTCATGTTGTATTAACAGAGGTCATTAGTTACTACCCAAAGTGCCTCTTTTGAAATAAATCTGAAACAAAGCAGAGAGAATTTACCGTAATCTTTTAAATCCAGATGCTTCTAAAATATGTGACATATACATGTACATGTACACTGTCTGTATGGAAGTTTGTGTCTTTGTTTAGCATATTATATGCTGTGTTATAATAACTTTTTGTGTTAGTTTTTGTTTGTTTGCTTGTTTCTTTTTCTGAAGACTGTAACAGTTGAAAGAATAACTAATGACCTCTGTTAATACAACATGAACTGGTATTTATGGCAAAAGGAGATGCACGTGATATTAAATTTCCAGAGTGCTTTTAAGGTGAAGCCTTTCTACTAGGACAAAAACATGCCATGACTCTTGTAGACATTGCAGTTTATCCCAGTTTTCTCAGACCAAATTTATTCTTCTTCTACAAGACTGTTTTCTATTTACTGCCGGGTTGCTCCTTTCAAGCCAAAAAGCAAATACATATTTACAAAGCTGTCTCTATGCAGTATTGTGAAAATTCTTTGGAAACTAAGTACTTATTGTTGTTGCTTTTATTACTATTAGCACGAGCATTAGAATTAGTATAATATTTGTGTTAGTATTTTCTTTGGGTTTGTGAAACACGTTTAAAAAAAATTATATCCAGCATATCCAGCATTCATTTCTCTGCTAAGGAAATCAGATAAACACATAGGTGGTGTATCATCTTGTGATAAGCCATAGTGATATGATCTTGTTCAAAAAAGGAGCAGAAAAGAAGAAAGTCCATAAAGTTCACCTACAAAGAAGATAACATTTACTGTTTGGTTCCCACTGTGCAGAAGGGAGCAGTGCGAGAAGGGAAGATGCTGAGATTCTTTCTGTTCCAAGAATCCTAGATCCCACCTAATGTTTTCATTCCAACGTAATTATTGTATTCATCAGAATTCAGAGTCCCTACAATGAGTGGAAAGCTGAGGTCCCTACCTACTGAGCAGTGGCGTGAGGAGAGAGGGGTCCCTTGGCTCCCTCCATGGGCAGCTCTTGCCCTGCTTTCACTACTGAGACAGGGATGGCTCCCTCTAAATTGCAGTTCCTGGAGTTAAGTGATCATCTATTTTAAAATATGAAAAAGATAGTAAGGTTCCAGACGTCCTGGTGTGGAAAATATTGGAAGATATAAGCCCTGAGGGTTCAATAAGTAAGGCAATTTTTAAAAAGAAAAGCAGCACTGTTTTTAAATGTCATTGGTTTTTTGTGGGGGGAGATGAGGGAAGATGGCAGAACTGAGGATGAGAAAGATTGGTTTTGGTTTTTGTTTTGTGGTTTTTGTTTTGATTTGCTTTTCTTTTCTTTGTTTTGTTTTGTTTTGTTTTAATCTGGGATTGGCACTCCTGCACTGTGCTCCAGGAGGACAAGCTGTATTCAGGAAGCTTCCTATCGTATGCCATGGTTTTTTATGTATAGGATGGAACTAGAAATAAAAATTATTTTCCCATCCTTAACAGTCTGTATAATGCAAAATAGAGGAATGGCTTTTCCTCCTGTCATGTGTGCAGAATCAGAGCCAGCTGATATTATTTTTCCCTTATATATCTAGAAAAGCTTCTCTGAAAGACAAGGCAAAAACATCATTTTAGCTGTCCCTTAATGTGCACTTAATAATTATCTGATAAGGTGGGTTTTTTTTCAGTGCTTTTAGTTTGTTTGAACACAGTATTTTGAGAACCCCAGACGTTCTTGTCTTTATTGACTCATTAACACCAAAATGCGATTTCTAAAAGGCCTTTTATGGAAGCCCAAGCAAAACAGAATTAGTTATCTGCAGACAGTGAAAGCAGATAATTAAGAGGGAATATGGATATGTCAAAGGAGATATTTGGTGGTTATGATAGATCTTAAAAAAATTCAGAATATGGCTAGAGAAGATCAGATTATTTCAGGTAACAGAGAAGAAAGACAAACAAACAAACAAACAAACAACAAATATCAAGCCCACCACTGAAAATATCAAAACCCATTAAGGTCATGCATTCTTGAGTGTAAGAAGAAAGTTGCCAGAATTTGTTCACCCATATTTCTTCTGAAAATTTCATTAAGCTTTCTTTTGGTCCTTGAATTCAAAAATTCACTAAAAATAATCTTGAAAGCAATGAGATTTTAAGCAAACAAAAAAAGATAGAGAAAAGAAATCCAGATTTTAGGATCTCATCCTCTGTAATACACAAGAAAACTTGTAGGATTGATGAACCTATGATGTTTTCCTGATGTCTTTGAAGTTCTGTGTCTTTTGCCAGGCAGAGGCTGAATGCTGGACATAGATAAACATAAATTACTGCAATAAAATGAATTTATTTTGGTTATGTGATATCCTCCCTAAGACAATCCCATGCTGGATAATACTTCACATTTATGTGTGTATCTTTCGGACATTTCTACCAATCAGCAGGCCTGACAATACTAACATATCAAGGCCAAGGCTCTGAAGAAAAAAAAAAGACAATGTCAGAAGCCTGTTCAGACACCTGATAGGCTTACTGGGACAAATGCTAACGTTTTAGGAGAACAATTAGCCATTTAGTGTCCATGACATACCACTATTCACTGTTCTGAAGTTACAGATTAGTATAAAATCTCATAGGTTCTTCAGATAAGCTCAGTAAAATGAACTGTTACTTGCAGAACAAGTCTCACATTGCATATCGAAGTGACTTCCTCCACTTTTTACTTCTCTGTGTTTATACATTTCAGAAGGCAAGGTAAAATAAAATATAACAATTAGTACCATTTCTTAAAAAAACCCACCTGTTTCTTTTTCCATTCTTGTGTATTTAAATATAACTTGGGAAGAGACTATTTTTTTTTATAATATATTTAATTTGCAATGAATCTTGACAATGCGATATACTCAACTGTAATAGGTCTCTGCATTTCTTGGATATTTGAGAGCTTTGGGTAACTCTATATAGCTATGACAACATATATAAATGAGTTTTAAATAAATTAATAATAGAATTCTTTGTCATGGAATCAAACAAAACAAAACCTTTAAGTCACAATATTTACCTGCATGTATGATCACATTTAGCCCTCAGAAGACAATAAGAAAAAAATAAGCACCTCCTCAGCCCTAAACAAAACATAAGATCACTCCTGTACTTTGGCTTTTTCTGGGGAAAACAATAAAGATTTTTATACTACAGTATAGCTGTACAAAAATATCAGAAAGTAGGATTTCTACAAGGTACCTTGCCTTTGACACTGAATAATTGATCTATCTGCTATTGGGTAATGCATGTCTAATTTTTCACTTGTCCTGTACCAGGTAAAATATGGCAGGTACAGTACATATGACCTAAAATAATATTCACATAGACACATAACTGCATAGTACACAACTATTATTACCTTGCAAGTGTTCTGCTGACACTTGCTCTTTTTAAATGTAGGTATGGCACAGAATGGCCATTTTATCTCTTGCACTCTTGAAGTTTCTTACAAGGCTGTTCTACAGGCTAATGAAGAAAGAAGCTGTGATCAGACCCTTTGCAACAGAACCTGAGCCAATAGCATTAAACATTTTGCAGTATTAACTTTCCAATGTAAAGGCAGACTTCCTTAGAAATTTAGGATATCTATCACAATTGCATCAAAACTTAAATATCTGAAATTGCTTTCTTAATTGACATTCTTGGACCTCATAGGAATCCATGAACCCTGCACGTCATAAGCTAAAACTTCTCTTCCCATTAATTACACTTACAAGTATGGATCTTTTTTGGAACTTATTAACCCCACTACAAAATTTAGCTAACAAACAGAAATAAGAAAAAGAATTAGTTCCTTCAGTCACTTCTATAAAAATACTCAACTATTAAAGACTTTTTGATTTAAAATTAATAAAAATTTTAAATTTAGAGAAAAACCCTCAAAGGCTCACCTGTGTTTGCTGGTACAGGACTATTTATATGAAGCAACTCCCATACTAAAATATTAATGTCTGTATGTGAAGTCTATTTGCAAAGATTATATCTGTTCCTAGTAGAAATGGTGACTTGTTCATGTTAGCAGTACTTGTCAGAAAATAGATATACATTAATATTTTAGAGACCGGCCTGTTCCAGAACATAACCCTGTTCCTCTTATTCCAATTAGAAAACAATGTTGTCTTATGTACTGTGATTTTATTGCCTTTCTTCTTGAACAAAACAAAACAAACAAACAAACAAAAAGAAACACAACAAAACTCAACACCCACGTATATAAGATAAGCATTTTAAGCATTTTATTTTTCCTCAACTTTGCTGAAAGTAACAGACTTGGTTCCTAGCCTGCACTGGTCAGCAAAAGACAATTTGAGACTCTAGGTATTCGTCATTGAGAGGATATTTTCCAACTAACACTGTAATTCCTGCAAGAGGTACAATTCTCAACTGTTCTTATGTGCTTAAGTTACTGTTGATGTAAAATCCTAAATCCATTCAAGTAAATATATTTTTCCAGCGGCTTTCCATACAAATCGCTCTTACTATAGCATTGTGTAAGGCAGATGAAATATTAGGTGTCAGAATTATGCTGTAAAGTAGATATTCTGCTTCCTAATCTGTTTTCCACAGATACATTGCAGAAGAAATGCTGTATATATTTTCCTAGGAGTTTGGCAAAGTGGTTGGTCTATATGAGAGTTTTAATCTAAATCTCAGATTACAACTGCTTTGATTTTTGAATACCTGAGCTGTTAGGAACTGTCATTCCAAGGTTTACTACTACGCTGTATTTTTTGTTAGTATGTCATGGTACCTTTTGTATCTAACAATGACTATTCCCTGAGATCAGATGCACAAATCAGATGATCACT
Organism: Nesoenas mayeri; assembly: GCF_963082525.1. Lineage (NCBI taxonomy): Eukaryota > Metazoa > Chordata > Aves > Columbiformes > Columbidae > Nesoenas > Nesoenas mayeri. The sequence goes on from NC_137543.1 coordinate 83,970,268, forward strand.
GAAAATGGGTTGAACCTAGGCTTTAATAGTAACCAACTGTCAAGGCCCCCAAAATGTCTCATTATTAGACCTTTTGCCTTCTTTAGTTCATTGTAATCAGTAACATTTGGAACCATAGAAATAATGTTGGATCAAAGTATAAGAAGAGTCCTCATCTCCTGCTTTTAAATAAAACACAGCACTTAGGCAAAATTCGCACATTATTTTCTTGTAATATTCCACACTCTTACATATTTTACTAATGAAAAAATAAGTATATCAACAACAGAAAATAGTTATTTGGACTGAAATGCACACAATAAGCTAAATACCCTGTGGCTAGATGTAGATTTGTGCATAAATACTGACCAGACTAGTACCTAGCACTCTTGAATTCTGGACATCAATAGCTGTTGCTATCCTGTAATGTGTTTGCATTTAAGAAGGTATGCAGGTGCGTGACAATCAGCTTGAAAATAGAAACATCAGAAACATTATTTCAGCTCCATATACACATCATAATCCTTGTTCCTTTTCATTTGCTCTGCCATTTCACTTCTCCTTCTCTTTTTTTTACTTTTTTTTTTTTTTTTTTTTTTTTTTTTTTTTTTTTGCTTGAGGGTATAAAGAGGTTTAGGGAAATGTTGACTGCACGTAAACACCAGGAAACTCACCTATAATTTCCTTCCTTCCTTCCTTCCTTCCTTTCATTGCAAGCAGCATTGGGCACATGCAGATAAGTGCACTTGTACTTATGATACTATTGAGCACATGGATGTCATTACAGAACAAGGATACAAACAGAAATAAGCTAAAATACTGTAAGCTTTGACTTGATGGTTTAAATGGCTTAAGAAGACAACATTCTAAACATTTTGATATCCATTTATAACAAGGGAAACAAAGGAACAGTGGTTCATGGAAAAATCTAGTTTGGAAGAGAACTCTGGAGATCATCTGACACAACTGTGTGTTGAAATAAAAGCCTTATTCAGGGTCTTACCAACCAGAGTCTTGAAAATTTGCAACAGGGAATTTGCTCCTTTGGGCAACCTATCCCAATTCTCAGTTGTTCTCATTCTGAAGATCTTTTTCTTATAGACAAACTGAATTTGCTTTGAAGCAATTTGTGTCTATTTTCTTTTCTGCTGTTGCTTTGCATCCTTATGAAGAGGGTATCTCCACCTTCTCTAGAAGCATCTTTTAGATATTGGGAAACTGATGAGCCTTCACTAACCCAACCTTTCTTCACATGTCAGGTTTCTAATCCTCTCAAAACTTTGCTGTTCCTCTGCTGGACGCTATCAAATTTTTCAGTGTCTCTTTTGAACGGAGGGAATCAAAACTAGACACAGTATTTCAGGTGAAGCTTAACAAGTACCTATATTGTCAACAAATAAAAAATGTTAGTAATTCTATCTAGAAGAACAAAAATAACAAGAATTAGTGATCTGGGCTTATAACTTTTAAATATCATACTAGTTTTCAAAACCCAAGGATTAGGGCAGCAACTTATAAGAAAGAGCAGATCCATCCCTAAACAGTACACAGTTAAAATGTCTCATTCATATAACAAATTTTGTACTGTTTTTGTTATTTTTTGTTTTACGTAGCTAAAACCAGAAAAGCTGTAAGAGACAAAAGGATACACTTCTTTTTCCAATAAATGCAATAGCTTTTTACTGGTAAATTTTTATTCATATCTTCTATTTCAGATGAAGTTACAATAGGCTTTTATTCAGCATTTTTACTCAAATCTGTAGAATAACAGCTTGGTCACAGAAATAAACCTCTAGTACAGATCCTGAAATACATGACTGGAATACAGCATGTAAAATATATGGTGTGGAACTGCTCAGCAATTATGTGTGATTGTGTACAGACATTTGTGTGTTCACACAACAGACCTAATAAATGAGGATGCAAACAATAAATTTATAGGTTGAAAATTTCAGATATGTGTTTAGCTGCTTTTGTGCCTGCAGAAATGATTAATTAACATGAACATGAAATGATTAATTAACATGAAATATGCATCTAAAAAAGGTACTCACTGACCATATCACTGCTTCTGCTTATGACTTTTTAATTTTTTTCAGTTTTTTTTTTTTTTTTTTTCTTTGCTGTCAGTGTGCATCTTCCACAGCCTACACCATAGAGATGGAAAGTTTGCCATAGAGAAAACAGAAGAGCAGGGTTTTCCGTTTTCCAGGAAAGCTTTATAAAAATAGCTTTGCTTCAGAAAGTTTAACATATTGTTAATCTGAAGGAGTAAGGAGGTAAAATTTGTACTGTTTATTTAGTTACATGTATCCTTTTTCTAAGCTGAACTTCTTGAGATATTTCCAGTTTAGATAGAGAGAAAAAAAAAAGGCAACTGAAAAATTATCTCTATGTGAAATTCTCTCTTCTTGCTATATTTTGATCATTTAGTTGGCAGTTGGCAGAGTTGTTATTTTATTTTCTTCATGAGATTGGCTACCTTGTTAAAGATCTCTCTGTCCAAGCGGCAGAGAGGGTTAATGGGCATGTTCCTATGCTCCTCTCTCCTATGTTCATTGATTTTTCAGCTGCTACAGTCCATTAAACCATTGGTATGTGTTCTTAGCAATGTTTGTGTGAAATAATCTTGTGTAGAGAACTCATATCTATTGGAAGACTACATTGATGATTGTCTGCTAATGACCTCCAAGAATTTCTTTCAGCCTTCCTGTTTGCAAAGCTAGTATGTTATGTCAAAAACTCCATTGTTTGTCCTAATATGAACTTTTTTAGAAAGGTATTTTCTACTGATTGTTTCTGGGTTGGATATTCAGTTTGGTTTCTAGATCCATATAAGGAAATGAGATTACATTGATACCAGAGACCAGTAAGTATTTCCCATTAGAGGAATCTTCTCCTTTCTAGCAGATGAGTTTGCATATGTTGGAATTTAATCTGGAAAACAGTCTGTGGAAAACATACAAAGAGAACAGATACCTGGCATATAAATGAATAACTTGTCCCAATGTAAGCAAGTGCTGTAAGTTTTGTGAAATTATATTACACCATCTCCCAATAAAGGAGTATATTTGCGGAGTACCAAAGCTTTCTGCTTTAAGATTTCTTCTGTAATTTCTGCTATCTGTTACCTAACTGAAAAGACAGAAAAAGGAAAACTATATTCACTGTTAGTTTAATGCTTTGGCTCAGGGATTCTTGTATTAGTGTTAACTGCCACTGAGAACAGCAGGTGGTAATTTCCAATGGAAACGAGCAGCTACCAAACCAGACTACCCTCCTTTATTTATACCCTGTGCAATACTTCTCAGGAATATTATAAACTGTAAGGTCTTTCTCATTTGTCTTTGTTTTAGCTGACATTGTCATTCATGACTATACTGCGAGTGTAAATGATGATCTAATGTCACTTCTATAATTACTTGGCACTGCGAATAAACCATTATCCCCCTGGGTCAATATCTGCTCTCAGTTTGACATTCAATAAACAAGTTTTTGAGAATTGCTGTAGTTTCACTTTTTTTTTTTTTTTTTTTTTCCCCTTGTGCTTTCAGTGAATGGTATTCAGGAGCAGTTCAGGATGATTAAGAAAAGAAAGGTAACAACTGTACACAATGCGAGACTGCTAAAGGGATGCCTTTGATTTTTAACACTTGCTTACAGAGGCCTCTCACCTGTAGGGCCCAATTTAGCTCAAATGGAAGTTTTTGAGAGTGACTTCACTGGGTGTGAGATCCCCAACCTGGGAGGCTGCTCTGTGCACAGTCATGAACTACAGTTTTAAGGGCACATATTAAAGGTATTGTGACTATGTCTGTTGCAGCTCTGCTCTATTGCTTCAAGGTTTTTGACAGAACTGGACTTTTGTTGCTGTAGCCTTGAATGTGGCTCCACATAATGCAGTCCTGCTAGGTGAAAGTAATCCTTTCAGTCACAAAATAAAACTGCCCCTGTTGTGCACAAGGATGACATTCAACAAGGACAAATCAACCATCATTGCAACACTGAGTTAGTTTCTGCTGTTCTTACAGTCATATAACAATTGCTGCTCAACAACTATTCAGAGGCTACTTCTACACTGTCTAAATGTCACAGTGACCATGAGTTCCCTTCTCAGCTTTCCTGTTTCTTTCATCTTCAATATTATGGAAATGACATGTCTTTACTTGTACATGTCTTTACTTGTACAGTATCATGTCCTAACTAAGTTTGTGTACTATTGTTTAAGAAGAAGAAAATAACTAGTCCTTCTATTTCTGTCAAACCCAAGAAAGACTTTATTGACAGGTAGGGCAACAACCTGTCATGGGGCAACTGCAGACACAGCAGTCACTTCAAACAATGATATAAATTAGAATTATGATGAGGCTGAGAAGCAAATTGGTAATAAATGGCAAAGGGAAAGAAATATGCCAAGCCTTCCATAAGCTGAGAGCTGAGAGAAGAAAATCCAGAACGGCTTAAGGGAGCTAAGATTTCAAAAGAGACTTGTATAAGACAGAAGGTCATAGTTACCTTGACTTCTGATTGGTACGTCTTGTTTTGAACAAAGAAGACTAACTGTATCTATTTACATGAAGACTAACTGTAACTATTTACATGAAAGATAAGGGAAAGGGAGAAACACTGAAGTGATCCACTCATTGTCTACAGAATTGAAAGGAACAGTGACAAAGTGATCATAGGAAAGATGGAGAAAAAAATTCTAACGAATGTAGTAGGGCCTTACATTTTCATGTCATGTGACAGACCTGAGACCAATATTCTGCCATTTTTTAAGAGCAGAAGGACTTCTTAAGGGACTTTAGAAAGAACTGTTTTATTTTATTTATATGATATTATTATATTTATGTTATTCAGATTTACTATTTATTATTTTCTTTATTATTTAGAGATATGTTTTGCATACAGTTCCAGACAACTTTGGAGTCACTGATGAATGTTGGTAATATAAATAATAATAAATCAGGTGCATCCCTTCCAGCAAAATTGTGCCTCACTGCTATGAACTAAAACATAAGAGCAAATTCATGTTTACCTAATTAAAAATCTGTGCTTTCATTGACCAGTCTTGTTCTCCTTCTAAAAAGAATCACACAGGTATATTACATTAAAATATTGGTCCCAGATAAAACATTCATGAACATGATGAGAAAGGATGGGGAAAGGGAGTTGCTTTTTTGGCTTGCATAGCTAGGCAGCAGAGACATCCCCATGTCCTATATTAGAGAACCTGTTGATCTATAGACAAATGTACTGGATAGACTAGCAAATACTCTCAGGATTTTTAGAAAAAAATGCATTTGATTCTTTTGCTCAGGATACTTTTCAATACCAACATGCAGTGAAATCCATGGAGATAATTCCTGTGTGCAGCTAGGTAGCAGAGGGGCAATAAAAACTCTTTTCAAGTTCTTGGGAGTAAAAATTGCAGTCATAGCCACATCACCTGTAATAAATTTCTTAAATTGTTCTCTATCAAAATACCTATTGCTTTGGATTCCTTTTACTCCTCAGCATCTCTCTCCCTGTGTCTGGAAACTACAATTACCTGACAGGCTACAATCACTGCAGCTTCACAATACTTCCAAAGTAAAAGGAAGAAAAGAACTTCGATCTTCTATGTATCAGTAAAAGAATCTTTATGGGGGACCAAGTATAGAGGGGGCATAGAAATGTAGATGGCTTTCATCTTTTTTTTTTTTATTGTCTCCTCAAACAATCATATTATCTTTCTCGATCAGTGTCTTTGGCAGGAAACTTTCACAGGCAAAGACTGACTCAGATCAGAAAGCGCAAAAAGAAAACTGAGTGAAAAATGAAGGGCTGGGAGGATCCTACACTGGAGATTAAAAGATCTACTGCAGAAGGAGCAGAGGACTGAAAGAAGCAGAGAGGACAGTGCCCTAGGACACCACACATGTGCAAAATGGTGCAGATATAGCTGCATAAAATGGCCAAAACTTCTCTCTATCAGGTTTAATTCACAACTGGTAATATTCACTCTTTGCGCTGTTGTACGTGTTTTCTAGGACAGTAAACAATATGACTGACCCATTTTTTTAACAACCACATGCTGGACAAGAGGAGAAGAAAATGAAGAACTGCAAATCTTTGAGGAATAAAGCCTCCATAAACAGCTTTCACTCTCCTCACACTTTTTTTTTTTTTATTTCAGTAAAATATTGTTCAATACTTTTCATAATTTTTAACTTATCAACAAAACTTTTTTAGCACAATGATAATTTTTTTAAAGGTCTTTCAGTAGGTTAATAGAGTATTTTTCAAATATTTTTGTCATCAGACTAATAAATTGCCTATTTTGATTTGTTTTGTTTTGTTTTGTTTTTTTCCCCATGGAATTTTTAAACTTCATTCCTTTTACTTGCCTTTTTTCATGCAATAAAAATGTTACAGATACAAAATGCATGCAATGTGTAATGGTATGTGTTAAAATATTATCCGGGATTTCTTCTCAAGGAACTGTCAACAGTACTTCATCTATAACTAATATTTATCATTCAGGATGCATAAATGATAAAAATATTTTTTTCATATTACAGCACTTAGTGATTTTTTTAAAGCATGTCTTAGTCTAACAGCTTGACAGCTGACTCTAATAAATGCCCTTATTGAAGATCACTCTGTCTATGTCAAACTGTCATCTCCCTGACCAGGCACCCCCCTAAAGACACTGCAGCATGGAGAAATGCTAAGAGTTTTGGTCTTCATGAGATCTAGACTACCACAAGGCCTTTCTCAAAGAAAGATCTTTCTGCACAAAAGCCATGCTAAAGATATACTGAGAAAAACTGTCAGGGACTGTGAACTCAAAACCCCACAAAACTTCAGGATCCAGAAAACATCTTTTCCTGAAAGCAATCAAGCAAGAATATGAGCATAAAAGCCAGATTTTCACTATGTAGTATGGAGAGCTATTTAAGGCAAGAAAAGTATAGTGGCAAAACTTGCTGTTGTAGAAATAGGCTTAGTGGACACAACCTAGGTGTTATTCTTTGGGACACCTGCAAATGTAACAGTTGTTTTATAAGTGAAGAGAATAGTACTAATATTCCTTCTGTCAATGTATTAACATGTGATGTGTAACACTGTGTTAGGAGATCCAAAGCAGTTCTCCACAAGCTTGTTCTCAAGTCAAGGTGGTTCAGAACTTTTCAGGTTCCATATTATTTATGCAGAAACTGGTACCTGTATGGGAATTATAAAATACTAGGGACTGTATATGGAGTGTCTTTCCACTGGATTGAAAAGCTCAGACCTTTCTTTACCTTGTGAGAATCTAACTAAACACTTCCAATTACAGTAATTTCAAAACACTCTGTTCAGGCCATATGGAACCAGAATATTGTGTCTTTGCAGTAGCACATTTTTAATTCTTACTTCAGTACTTTCCTTCCATTCAAGAAGGCAAATACAGCAATGTCCTCACACTATGCAATGTCAGGTTTCTGGTATGACTAAAATCCATAATATATCTGTAAGAAAATAACACCATTGGAGAAACAACTTTATATAGAAAGAACATCCATAGTTTTCGAAAAGTATCATACCGTGGCTGACAACGTGTATTTTTTAAGAGCTGATGGCTGGTTTTGGTCAGGAACCATCTGCTGGTCCTCATGATTTGGTAAAAATTGGCAGCCTCTGACTGAATACACTACTGTACATCATGGATACTGTTTACATACACTTATTTTGCAGTAAAAACCAGTTCACTCTAGTCCATAAAGATTTGCTTTCTGTGAAGTGGCCAAAAATTGACAGGAGTTCAAGTTTTTATTACTACTAAGGTATGAGCTTTAAAATAGGAATGGTTCTCTCCTGCTTGCATTTTACCTTACCTTAAGATTAAAAATGAGAAGCTTGAGGTATAGTCTGTGAGACATGTAATTTGTCTGGAAGTGTATTTGTACCGTGTATCTTCTTTTCAATATTTTTTGCCTTAAAATGAAAGATATATAGTACAAAAACAGAGATTAGTTCACATTTTAGATTTCATTTCCATTGATTAAACTCAAATTATATTTTTAAGAATGAGTAAGGAAAGACAGAATCAGACTGAGTATAAAGCATGGTAGAGAATAAAATTTTACAAATGGGAAAAAAAAAAAAAAAAAAAGAACAAGGTGAAATCTTAGTGTTACCAAACTTCATTATCAACATTCTTTAAAAAAAAAATAAAGAAGGATGTTGGGTTGTCTTCAGACTAACTGCATAGCTTTTCAGCTGCTGCTAAAGCTAAGTGAAGGTACCAAACACACAACGTCTACATTTCAAACAATAAAAAACACTATAAGAATTAGTAAAGCAAAATAGTTTGCAAATATAGCTGTAGGCCAGCTGATATCAATGACTTTGGTCATCAAGCAGTCTTTCTTCAGGACTCTATTCGCTTCTTTGCAACAAAGAAGAAAAGTTTATATCCAGTTATCACTGGATTTTCTACGAACACTCAGACTGTTTGCTTCTAGAAATTTTCTTCTGAATTATCACAAAAAAGTTTTCCCACAAGACTTGCAGTATTTACCAGTTTGTGTCAGATAATCCCCAGAACAGTCTCTTATTTCATTACTGAATTTTGGAATCTTGCACAGAAGCAAATCAGAAGAGAGATGAATGATATAATTCAGATGTACTCCAAAATGGAGGGCTGCAGGAAGTCCTGTATTTTGAATTATCCAGCAAGGTTTAGCCAAAATATATGAAATATGTCAGAAATGGTATAATTTTGCTTCAGTAGTTCTGAAACATTTGTTTTTCACACACTACTAATAAAAGCTAAGGAAATGAAAAATTAGCTACATCAAATTAATATCACTGATGACAAAGGGTAAAGAAGACATCTGCAGAAGTTCTCTAAGGAAATCAGTGGCAGAACCAGAAACTGAGGCCAACCCATAGTGTCACACTCCATTTGCTGTCAGTTAGACTATAGAAAAGGTCACTGAATTTCTTCAAGGCTTAAATGTTTCCTTAATATAGTCTGTAAGAAAAATATGCTTGATTCTTATTAGTAGAGGCCAGGGTTGTGACAAAACCCTAGCAAAAAGCACAGATATATACTGACCCATGTGCCATACAGGAACCAGGTATTATAGGTTTCCCTTTCTGTAAAAAATTATTTGAACTCAGTCTCAGAGAACCTGTTCAGAACTCAGGACATCCAAATCCATTGAGTGATTTTGCATGCATAAAGGTCCTGCAACTTTTTCATTTTTTTAATTTGTTAGGAACTCATCTTTATTTGACATCAGAATATGTAGCACCCTTGTAGCCCGTCACTAAATTTCTTTTAAAACCACTAACATGAGAAGAATGTTTTATAGAACTTGTGAGAATGACTTAAAACTTTTTCCTTTTCTATTAAAAAATGTCATGCTGGAACTACAGCTTTCCCAGAAGCATGCAGTTTTGATCAAAATTTCAGAAATAAGTACTTTATTTTAACTTTACCCACTTTCTAAATGTATTCAGGCATAATTTTTCATTAAAATGAAAGAAAGACAAGCCTGAGCAGTCAGTAGGGTTGTCATCTACATTGTTGTTTGTGAGATCCATGCTTAAGTTCATGCTGTTATTATTATTATTCAAATATTTTCCCAGTGTGGACAGAGCAGAAGCAGAAGGCCATCCTGTTCTTAACCACCAAATAATAGAGGTCAATACACTACATGATCATACAAAGTAGAACAGCTGTAGTAATCCAGATTGAAGAGAGAAGCTGAAGTCTCATTCTGTAACCAAGTTGGATGCTCAAGTGTTTAAAGTAAAACTGAAGCATCTTTATTATTCCTTATATTTCTTTCCACAAAGTTCATTTAAATGGAAATCAGACTAAAGTCAATGTTACAAACAAAGCATAATTTGGTGCACTATTATTTATCCCTACCCTCTTGATTTTATATGTTAGTGATAGTAAAATAGTGCTTTCAGAAACAGAGGTATGCACATATAAATTTGCTAATGCTTTTTGTTCAGTTTTTTCCATTTCTCCCAACAGTCCAAAGTGATCTTTCTCTTCTTTTCTTTGTTAAATTCTTTACATGCATTGGACCTACTGACATCCTAAGTCGTTGAACACACAAAATCCTCTCTGACTTTCCTGAAATATAGAAGTGACCACTGCTTTAAACAGAAAGATTCACCAACAAAAACAAACAAAAAACCAAAACTACAAACAAGCCAAAAAACAATACAAAGTTTAACATGATTCTCTGTGATTCATGCTAGGTATATTTCTTAGTATTTGTGCCATAGCTGGATCATTTCTCGAAAAAATTATTGAAATAAGTGATGATGTGTATAAGGAGGAATGTTTGTGTATCATGTCAGAAGGTTTCACGGACATAGAAATTTTGCAAGCTCTGACATGACGTACATGTTAATTTTTTGTTCAGTTTTCTCCATTTCTCTCAGCAGTCACAAAAAGATTTTTTGGCCCATGTAGCTCTTCCTACAATGCAAAGCATTTTCTAGAGGAAAATTAAGAATAGATCTACCTAAATGACTCAGAATATCTATATTTTTTATTATGTTTAGATTAGCTTATAATGCCTTAATTGATTAAATCATTTAACTACAACACATGCTATTTAGATTGCCAGCCAAACAGCCAAGAATGTGTTAAACAATAGATTAGAAAACATTCTTGTGATATTTCTGTCCTACTCAAAAAAAAGTCTTGCCATCAGTATAAAGAAACGCTTTGATCCTTTATTCAGTGTCACTGTGTGGCTTATTTTCTGTGACACACATTTCATTTTACTAGTTGCAACACTGCCTGTAAAGAAATCAATCTCATCAACTTAGAAGGGGCAATTTTTTCATCTGTAGTTTGACAGGAAAGGGCACTGCAAAATGAATTACTGGAGGAAAGATGTGAGGATTACTTCTAAGTACTGGCTGACATGTTGCTCCCAGGTATCTTTTGGCACAGCTTCACTGGGAACAGACTCAAGCTTTACAGAAAAAGTGTCTACAGAGGCCCAATGTTTAGTGTAATAGATTTTATAAGAGCAACCTGAACCAAATCTGTAGTAGTGTTGGTCCTTCCATATCTAAGAGTGTAATTTTCTTGTAGGTGCTTTGTGACTAATTGAGTCAGGAGAGTCTAATGCACTCACAAATGAAGACATTTAAAAACAGGATTTTCATCCCTTTTTGTTCATTTGAAGCAAAGAAAGTTCAGGACTGTTGTTAGGTGATTATCATGTTGAGATGAGCACGTGGAGGACAACTACAAAGGCCAATGAGCAACCTTAATTTGAAAAGGAGAACTCTGAACTACGGGGACTTCCAAAATTCCTAAAATCCATACACTTCATGTAAACTACATGCTACTCTCAATGGGACTAGCTTCTTTGCTCACACTGCAGTTGGAGAACAGGGTCTTCCGTAATTCTGTACTGCTATTTTGAAAATGATTGCTTCCTCAATATACAGGTTCCTTCTCTGTGCTATCAGAGAGAAAAGCAGCTTCCTTCTTTCCTGTATATGTACCTATAGATATATACATACATGTAGACATATACATATATCTATTTCTTATATTATTTAGCAAAAACTCTGCATCCTTTCTGAATCTGAAATATTCCAGTATAATGGATGAGGGCATTAGGGAAAGCCTTTAAGCTTGGTATCACTTAATAGAAATCTTTATATGTTCCATTTATATAGTTTTATCTAGTCTATTTCACTATTTCATGAGGGAGACTTCTGTTGTTAGGGTTGCTAACACAGAGAATGAGAGAGAAGTACCCCTGAGTAATAACCTTATTAACAGCTACTCAGTGAATTTAATTCTTTCTGGAATACTGCCACCAAATACTTTTTGGCATGCTGACTTACACAGTATTTTATACCAGCAGTTGTCATGTGTATGCACTCTCAGAATTACTCTAATTGGGTGAGAATTTTGGAAGTTTAAGCCTGGCCTGACCTAAGCTCACACGGGTCAGAGAGATGAGAAGGAAAAAAAAGAAAGGAAAACTTGATGTCAGTGTTACTGGTAAGAAGGGACACACAGTCTCTCCACGCTCTCCAAACTGTGAAGATTTTGGTTCCCTTCTCTCTCTGACAGTTTTTAAGTCTAGAGATTCTCATTTAAAATAAATAAGATTTAATTTCAAGGAAAATAAAAGGCTCATCATGGAATCTTCCCAATGGTCTTTTAGGGAATAATCCAACAAAAGCAACATGTGTAGAAGGACTGAGACATTAAAAACTTGTTTTATACATGAAGCAACCATGAACAGATATTTTCATAACTAGTGAAACCATTGAAGCTCAGACCATTTTCATTCAGGACGTGTCACTTCTGTAATAATTCTTAGTCCAAGCCAGCACGAAAACTGTTGAGTCCAGCCACCTGTTTTTCTGACAATAACCAATACCATATAAGGAAGAACAAATAATGTATGATTGTGGACTAAGACAGTGAGGAAGCTTTTCTTTATCTTAAATGTCTAAAGCCTGGAGTGTGGCCTAGTATTTATAGACTTAATTTACACTGACTTTCTGACTTTTGTATTGTAAGCATAGATACTCTTGTTCATGAAAATATTAGGGGTTACGTTTCAGTCTTACAGACTGTCACAGCAAGTTATTAGAGGGCCTGATTTTGTTTCCTGTCCATACATCATGCATAATTTTGAACACTTCTGTACTTTTCTTTTTATTGTCCTTTTTTCTCTTTAAATGTTGCTTGATTTTGTTAAGTATAAGTATACATAAGAATGTACAACATGAACATTCAAGAACAGATGAAACGTTGAGATCCATGTCAGTTGCATAACGTTATAAAAACAGGAACTTATTCTGTTTAATTAAAGGCAAAGGAATTTTCTTTCTCATTAAGATCATGATCAATTACTTTTATAAAAGTCATCGTTAGTCTTAATGTCTAGTTTATCAAAAAATGTTTACATGACTCTTAGGTCGAAGTGGTCAAACAGTGGTTACAAGCAAAAATATTTATCAAAAATTCTCTCTGAATTTTCATGATACATTGTTTCTGATGTGAATTGATTTTAACAACATAATTTGTCTTTCTTGTTTTCCAATGTTAAATTTAGCTAATTTTCCTAGGTACAAAAGCCATTACAAAAATTGAGTCTACAGAGGATTTTATGAAAATATAAATCAACTGCAATTGCTTATTTCAATGGTCAGTAGCCATAAATGAGAAAACTCTGTGCCTTTTTATGCTGGGTACCACAGAGTGCAGTAAAGTCTTCTGGTTAATTGGTTTCAGGTACCCAATTCTTAACTAAGCCATACTTTGTCTACAAATTTTTGGTCTCTTACTTAGCATTTAGAATACCATGGTTCTAAGTAAAAAAATATTATCTTAAGCACTGAGTAAATAGTAAAAAAAAAAGCACTTGCCCCAAAGTGCTCACAGATTGAAAGGACTCATGATCAAAAAGGTTTGGTTGAGAAACTGAAGTAAAAATACTGAAGTGTTAACAAAAAAAAAAATAATCTCATTCAATCAGCTGAAAGGAAAAGAATTTGAAAGAGGGCTCAGGGGGAAAAAAATGCTACAAAACAATATTGTCCAGAAGAAATTTGAAATTCTGACAAGACTATACAAACTATTCTCAGCGAGAGCTGACAGCCTATTGCAGAGAGTTCATCTTTAGCAACTTAGGCACAGCTCCTAATTGATACTTTGTACATTGTACAAAGCTTACATTATTCCTGGGTTGACAAAAATAACAGGCAAGATTCTCTACTACCCTCCTTGGCTTTTTGCCAATATACCCATTACTGAAACAGATTGTCCAATCCTCATTATAAGGATGAGGTCATGTCTTATGATGGAATTTTGAGGCTAATTTCCTGAGTGAATCGGGATTGTATAGCTCACTTAGGGCATGTTCCAAAGCCCAGTGAAATCAGAGGGACTATGTAATAAATGTTGGATTAAATCCTGTATCTCTTACCAGTTAGGAAGAAAGAGATACATTCTTTTAACCCCATAGTTGAAAGTATCATCAAATGCCTTATCCACTGAGCTATTTCAATCAGAGAATATAATACACAAGGACAACAGAAATCAGAGAACAGAAAATATTTGCTAATATCATGATAGGTACAACAGGATTAATTTTTACCTTCTATGAGGCTCTCAATTTTTGCTAAGATCCAAAATAATGAAACATTTGCAAATTAAGGATCAATTAGAAATAAAACATTCAGGAAGTAAAGTGTTGAATGTACAGGGAGAGTTGAAAGCCCTACTAAGCTCTCTGCAGTCAGCTGATAATATGTTCTTTGCTTTCAGTTTCAGTAAGAGGACAAGCTTTCTGTCCTAAAGAACTACTAAAATAAGCAGACATCAAGTAGGATGTAGTGTTTTATATGACAGTAAAATAATGTGGTAAGATTCAGGAATTTACCCTTTGTTTCTAACAAATGAAGAAATAATGGTAACAGTAACAAAATCGAAGAAGTGATCTGGGAGTGAGCTATTAAAAAAGTTTCTCAGAAAAACTTGGAAGATGGTTATTTAAACTGAGAACTTGAGAAATTAATCAGAAACTCAAACACAAATAAATATTTGCATTCCACTTCCAAGTTTTTCTATCCATGTTTCCACTGACAAATATAAAGTTCTCACTCAACAAATCATGACTGGTTTGTTGTGCCTGTGTATTTTATTTTCTATTTTAAAATGTTGCATCAAATAAACAACATATGACACTTACCTTCAGTGTAGATATAAGTCCAGCATTTTATAGAAAGAACAAATGTAGCTGGAAACACTGTCAGATATTTTGGTCATTACCAAAGCTGGCTGAAAGCTGTAAATATATTTTTAAGGAGGGGGGTGGGGAAAGGAAACAAAAGTGTCTTCACTTTAAATAGATGGAAATCACACTTTTTTTTTTTCCCCAAATGGTATGTAACATCATAAAAAATTAAGACACAACAAATATTTACAGTTAAAGTATATATGTGTGTATACATGTGTGTCCATACACATATCCATTAATAAGAGTGTATGCATCTATAGAAATTTTTTTCTCATTTTCATACTCACATTTGACATGACAGTGAGATAAACGGTACTGAGTGTAAATGAGACCGTATGTTTTGCAGTTGCAGTGAGTGGATCACTACCTTAATGTAGCATTTGATGTGCTGGAGAAACTGAAGTGCACAATAGCATATGGTTAAATTATTATTTTAGGAAAGAGAAGGCACAGGGATCAGATCTCAGGAAAGACCCTCAGGTCAAAATCCTTAGTCTACAAGGAGAATGTAAAGCTCTGCTGTTTCCTGTGATGCTACTTTGCACTCAGGGCAGGATTTCTAAGAAAATGACAGGGTCCTTCAAAGGTTCTGACTAGCTTTTTAGATTTCTTTCCTTTGGCATTGTCTCATAAAAACATAACACTGAAAAGACTTTCCCTTCTGACTAAACAGATGAAAGGCTTTTTTTTAGAGGAACGAGAGGTTTAAAAACAAAAAATAAAATCTATTCTTTTTAGAAAGAGCGAGTAAAAGGCTTGAAGTCCAGGGGCCTTAATTTCATCATTTTATCTGTAAATATTTTTTAACAAACTTTTGCATTTTGGTGATGATCAATATTGACTTCTGGTCTACAAACCACTTTACTAGATATGATAATGGACCTAGAAAATCTCAACTCCAAACTATTTTGAAATTTTCTATATTGTCACATTATGAATATAATCTGGCTGGGTACTTTCAGTTTATAGTCAGCTTAAGACTCAGGTGCACTCAATCTATACTCAGTACAGCCAAAAAAAGTGAAAGAGAATGAAATCTTTACATCATATATCTGCTTCTCTAACCTGGTGATATCCAACACTTGTAAATGCCATGCTATATAATCCAGAGCAGTCTAAAGACTCACCTACTTTCAGTTACAGAAACTTCAGGGTCTGCCTAGAAGGTGAGTAGTATCAAAAATCCTGACATCTTTCTTCTTGCCAAAATAGTTGATAGAGAGGATGAGAACCACATAAGAAAGGCCATGAAGAAAAAAGACAGAGTCAAACCTTTGAGTAAAAATCAGAAGGTTCAAGGGTTAGAAATGTACAATAAGGCTAAGTAGTATGCTTGCATCTCATAGTTCATTTGATAAACAGTAAGATACTACTAAAAATAAAGAATTATAAAGTATATTTGATGGCTGATTGGTGTAAGCAGTCAACAGGACTGAGGCTTTGAAAACCATCCTTTAAAATATTTCCCTTTCCCTTCTTCAAACTAACCAGACTCATACAGTCTGTCTGTTAAACAAAACAAATTATGTCAATGGATGAGGGTACACCACAGTATTGAACTATACTATTGATCATATTGATATAAATGTGATTCCTTAGAACAAGGGAGTATTTATATAGCACTGTACTTATGTGAAAAGAATTCTACAAAGAAAAGTTTGTGGAAAATCTGAGTGAACTGTAGTTTAAAAGTGAAAAAATAGAGAAGCAGCATGTAACTTTCATGAAACCTTTCTCACCTTGCTGTCTCCATTACCTGTAGCAGTAATCATATGCAAATTGAATGATCTTTTTGCCTCATATTATCCATTTTTCAAAGTAATACCGAGTGGTCCTTTGTATAATTTTCACCGTGAATATACCAGACTTCAAAGACTTGTACTCCATTCACAGTTGTGATCCCAGTCTAGGCAAACTGAGCAGATAATATCTAATACATATACTTTAACATTTTCTCTTTTTAAGGGGGAGGAGGAAGGAGGCTGGGGTGGTTTGTTGGTGTTGTTTGGGGTTTTTTTTTGGCTCTGTATGCTTGCTGTTAGCTCATTGTCCTACAGTGAATCTGACAACGAAACATTCTTTCATTGTTACTTCTCATGTGTCTCATTATTATGTGTTATTTATGATGTAACAGTGCACAATTTTTATGACAAGGGTACAGAACATTGTAATGTTATTAACACAAATGTCTTGATAACAAGACTTTGCTAAAAGTACAGAAAATAAAAGCAAATTTCAAATGTTCTAATATCAAGGTTTGCATCTATTTAAAAAGAGATGAAGAATGAAATTGATTTTGTCTGAAAGCTTTGCCAATTTTCTGGAATCCTAATGAGAACCTGGAATTAAAATTAGGTTAATCTACAATAAAGGTGTCATCTAAAGTTCAAAGCAAAAAAAGTGCATCTCTATATTGCCACAAGAGGCTGCCTTGAGAAAAAAATGTTGATGATCATCTCATATAAATAATTCCAGAAAAAAAGTAGAAAAGACTAGGTAAACTGCAGTCACTGTTGCTTTTGCTCCTACAGTCCACTACAACACTTGGCCCTCATCTCGCAAAAAAAAAAAAAAATGAAGGTGAAAGATGGCATTTCTTTAACTGAATAACTTGATTGTGAAGACAACGTAATGATTCTTTTCTGAATTGGGATACACATGCCACAGTTATCTATTTGTGCAATATCGCCCACATTACAATGATATCTTAATTTCTCCATGGTGTATGAGTAACTTATTTCCACTTCTGGTGTGAAATGAGAAAATACCCCGTACCACCTGTAATATCCACAATGCATTCCAGATATAGTCTGCCTGATTATGCCTACCCAGGTATAATGGAAAAACAATGTCATTTTCTTCAAAAGTTTTCATGCTAATCTATCCAGTTTCAATAAATTTCAAGGAATGTGTGGTCACAACAATCAGTAACTATACTTAAAATGATTAAAGCATTTAATAGCAACTCTCCCACTTGGGTATTCAGGAGCTACCTTCTGTAGTTTTAGGTTCCAGTCACAAAGTTCAAAGTAGCATTAACAATTACTCTCCTAGCTTAAACAGTAAATTGTTACACCCTTTCCATGAAGAAACTGAAGGACAATTTATGTTGTTAAATGTGATTGTGACTAATTCTAAGAGTAGTAATCTCCTGCCTTGCTAGCAAACAAACTGGTGTCTAACATAAAATTGTATCTGTATATATAAAGCAACACATTCAGAGTGTGTTCTCAAAAATACAAATACAAATATATTTTTGAATTTCAAATTTCCTTTAAAATTCAATTTATCATTCTACTGTCAACAATCTTAAATTCCAAATTTCACACTTCTGCAGTATTGAGCAAGTTTAATAACTAAGTTCTTTTTTATTCAATACTTCTTTTCTACATAACTTACCTTCGGGATTTAAGGAGAGCCATCACTTTAGACTACATTTTGTATTCTATATAGTTCAGCCATGGCCCTTTGTGTTTATCAGTAGCTGAATTCAAGTGAACATGTGAAGTGTAAATATGTGTGCATGTGTAGGATGTGTTCATTATGAACTAATGTTAGGAAATATGTGGCTGATCAATAAAACCTGCATTTATAACATTGTCCTTTATATTTTTCTTGTTTCCATACAGAAATGCACATTTTCTCAACCCATACTTAATGTCATAATTCTGACTATCTAGGAGTAATAACTGTCAGAGGATTATTTTAAAATTAATTTTCAGATTAATCCAGAAAGAATAATTTCTGCTATTAAATTGTTTGTTCATTCACATTTTGAACATACATGTGTTACAACAACATACCTCCAGACTGTCAGGAAAACATAATATCATAAAGAGTAACAGTCTATTTTTATTTAAGAAGATGATTTTATCATTTTTTTTTTATTTTTTTTTCGTAGATTTGAAGAGACTTGGAAGCATCACTAAGGCAATATTTCACCGTGGAAACAAAACCAAAAGCAATTTAAAGCTTTCTGAAGTTAAATCTATGATGGTATATCTAATTATTGGCATACAAATACTAATCGACTCCTCAATGAAAGGGAAGGTGAGACTGTTGAAGTCAGCTTTAAAATATACTCTGCTCATCTGTGCAGGTGCCATTTGAACATTCAGTATTAGTTCTGCTATTCAATTAAAAAAATTAGAATAATTACTATAGCAACCACAAAAATACATATGATATATAATTTGTTGCCTGAAAGATATAGAAAAGTTCCTTGCAGAAATTAATTATTATCAGTTGGATTCGAGTTGAGGCACAATATTCTTCTAAACGTAATAATAAAATCCACAGATTTTAATTTTCCTCAGCAGATACTGGTTATTATTTCTTACTGTATTTATATATTAACTGAGCTGGCTCCATTATACTTGTGACTGACTATTACATTTTATTGATGTGGAATTTGATAGAACTGTTAGTCTTACCCCTAAAAGAAGACAGGCAAAGATTAATTCATCTCCAAACTAATACAAGAGAGAAGAGAAACTTCCCTCAAAAAATTATGGGAATATTTATCAGAAAAAGTATTTTCCTGGTCTCTGATTATTAAAGTCTTCTTATACTCTGAAGCAAGAGGGTTTTCTATCCTTTCCAAAATTCTCTCCTTTTTTGACTGGATCTCACACTGTTGAAGTCACTGGAAACTCATTCAATTTGTGTAGAGTCAAACACTCAATCCTTACTACTATACATTGGTATATTCTTGTTAACTGTGTAAATGTTAAATCCTGTTTTCAAACTTGTTATGCTCTTTTCACCAGCAATACCTTGAGGCAGTGAGTTCCCAAAGCTACTTGTGTGAGAATGCACTTCTTTTTATCAGTCATAAAGTTCTTACATTTCAATTTTCCTGATTGTCTAGTATCACAAGCAAAGGGTGAACAGACATGCCTATTTTAATTTTGCTCTACACTACATTAATTTACCTCTTTCTACCATTTTCAGTCCTATTTTCCTCTTTCTTAAGTAAACAGTTCAAACCTTTTCGGTCATAGTGAGACAGAATTTTCTTTCTGCAGAAAGAATATTTAGTGACTTCGTTCTTGGTCTAATGGAATATTGGGTAGCAGGACTGCTATTTCTACATTCTGATCTAGTAATATGGCTTTTATTGATGTTACATTTAATTTGATTTTAAAATAATTTTTAATTTCATTATTTTGGGAAAAAAATCAAATTATTCCGACATACAAGAATTTTTTTCCACCAGCTGAGCTTCCTAAAATAAATGTGAGAAAAGTTTATGTAGACAAAAAACTTCAGAATATAGAAGCAGACAAATAAATAAGAAGTAGTTGTGGACTGATTTATACATTTTATGTATTTAAATTGCACTGGCAGTTTATTTTTTTTCTGTAATTGCAGTTTAATTGCATATATTTTTTTTTTCTGAATTAAAAAAGTAGTTAAAACAACATCGTACCAGATGAAATAATTTCAGGCACTTACTGCAGCTGTTATAAACAATTCATGTTTGGAAAAATTTCACAGTCTTATCAGATAAGGAATGTAAAAATTGAACTTGAGTAATTCTACCTGCAATCAGCCAAGATCCCATAATATTGGGTTTTAGTCATCAAAGAAAACAAAGCTGAAACCTGTGAACTAAAAATGCCTACTCCTTTTGCCATTTGGAACACCTCTTGAGGGTCTGTAATTTTGAATATCCTGTAACTTAAATGCCTTCTTTCGAATTTAGGACACTACCCAAAGAAATTTTGCTTTCAGATATGGCTCTTACTGTTTGTTACTTTCCAATCCGTTTTCATACGATACCAGTCTGAATTTTATGCCCTTGAAACCAGAATTTCTGCCAGGTTTCCATATGTGGCTAGTGCTTCAGATTCCCTTATGAGAAACACCTTACAACATTTAGTTTCTTGAAAATGTTGGACTTTCTTTGAGCACCACTCCCATATGTAACATGTGCCATACTTAGCAGTGACTACAGTTAATTTGTAGAATTCAAGATCACATATCATTTTAGAAAATTTAAGCCTTTGAGTATGACATTATTGTAACTATCTAGCAGGCTGCTAACACTGCAGCAATTAATATTACAATTGGTATTATTTTAGTGGCCAGAAGCCATATTGACAGTGAAAGCTTATTTTGTACAAGACATAACATATCCTACAATTATCCTTGAATTATTTGTTATTGAATTTAAAACTAGAGGTAAATGTAGCCATGACAGAAAAATGAAAAAGGCAGAAAGGTTGGAAAAAGCTAGTAGCATCTCTGACTGAAATCTATTGCTGTATACCTATGGGTTTCATTGTGTCATCAATGTTTAAGCTAAACCTCTCAGTTAATTTTGTAGGACTTCTGCTTAAAAGCAAGAAAATACAGAGAAAATACAGTATAGCTCTTCGTGTTTGACTTTTTTTTTTTTTTTTTTTTTTTTTTTTTTTTCCCCCGGTATGCATCTTGCTTTTCATAGTCCAAGATGCATTTAATAGTATGTAGGTTATTTCCTCTGGTCCCATAAACAGATGAACCATTGTTAATACAGATTCAGTATTGGTGAACCAATAAACTGTTTATAGGTCATTGCTAATGAGAAGCAATTATTTGTAATTTTAGATTTTGAGATGTTTATAGAGACAAGTCAGTGTAATAAGGTATATGAAACTATTAAGTTTCTCACAGCTCAGTGATGTGCACCATTAGTAACTGACACAAAGGTAGTGCAAAAAAAATAGCAGACAATTACAGCTGGATAAGTATGAAAACTAGAAAGTGAACTGAGACACAACCCTGATTCAATATGTACAACAGTGAAATGAATTTGCCATCTTCATTCTGCTTCTGCCCATGTAAGACTCTCCCTTGGCTTTAATAATGGAAATAGATGGTAGGGTGCAGAGCAAATATTTCAAATACCTACATTTTTAAATATGAGTTGTTTATACATTACCCTTTCCAAGCATAACCGTAAAAAAGCAATGTGCAGTTTACTCTAGCTTAATATATCATAAATAATAACAGCAACATCATTTAGAACTTTAATAGCACTTTTCATCTGAAAAACTCAAAGCAGCTTACACAAGGGAGAAAAGCAAAGTAGCTCTGGCATCAAAGAGCCTTTCAAACTCACACATCATCCATTTGATGAGTGTAAAGAACACAAAGTCTGACTACTATGTTCATCCCATAGGCAAAGTTACAACTAAATCTTGCATTAGTGCTATGTATTGAGTTTATTTTACCGACAGTCTAAAAGAAGGAAAATGGCAGCACTGAAGGTATGAAGATATGCAAAACTGAAGGCCTAAAGGTTAGCATTCAGACTTTTATCAAAAGCAAAAACTGAATTCTAGGCTGGTAAAACACATCACAATCCTTTGAATACCTGTCACAGAGGTATTTCCAGAGCTTCACTGGGGGGTGAGGAATGGCACTAGGACCTAAATTTTTCCAGTTCTAACCATACTTTGTGAAAGAATCAGGCAAAGAATACATAAACTAAATTGTGATTTTTAAGATAACCTGTTTTAATGTGAACAGTCAAAGAAAGAAGAAAGAAAGTTTAAAAAAAAATCAGCAGAAGTTTTTGCAATGCAAAGTCTTAGAAAAAGAAGCCACACTTTTAGCAAAAATGGATTACTATAGTCAACTTTGGGGAGGTAGTGCAGTTAAAAAGAGCATTCTTCATCTCCACATCTCTCCCTTTTCTCCATTTTTCCTTCTTCATCTCTTTTCCCAGCTGTTTGCACTAGAAATAATGGGTAGAATGAGGTTAAAGGTAAAAGACAGTAGGAAGTGTGCCCTTGTGGCCAAGAAGGCCAATGGAATCATAGGGAAGAGTGTGACTAACAGGTCAAGGGAGGTTATCCTCTTCCTCTCCTCTGCTCTGGTGCGGCTGCATCTGGAGTACTGCATCCAGTTCTGGGCTTCCCAGTTTAAGAAGAAGAAGGAACTACTGGAGGGAGTGCAGCAGAGGACTACAGAGCTGATTAGGAGTCTGGAGCACCTTTCTTATGAGGAGAGACTGCGAGAGCTGGGTCTGTTCAGCCCAGAGAAGAGAAGGTTGGGAGGGGATCTCATCAATGCTTGTAAATATCTTAAGGGTGGATGTCAAGAAGATGGGACCAGACTCTTTTCAGTGGTGCCCAACAATAGGATGAGTGGCAACGGGCACAGAGTGAAGCATAGGAAGTTTCATCTGAATATGAGGAGAAACTTCTTTACTTTGAGGGTGGCAGAGCACTGGAACAGGCTGCACAGAGAAGTTGTGGAGTCTCCTCTGGAGTGTTCAAAACCAGTCTGAACACAATTCCTTCGCAGTCTGCTCTAGGTGAACCTGCTTTAGCAGATGGGTTGGACTAGATGATCTCCAGAGGTCCCTTCCAACAGAAACCACTCTGTAATTCTGTGAAAAGAAAGGAAAACCAAGAAAATTCATACTGAAGACAAAGAGACTGCTCACATACACTACCTAGCATGTTGTTGTAGATGTTAGTGTAGACAAATAATAATTTGATATTCTGTCACAAATATTTCCTGAACAATTGCATTCTTGTTGTTTCTGCCTCATGTCATTTAATGCTCCATCTGATGTTTACATAATTGTTTGATAACAGAAAAGAGTCAGGAAAGATCACCTGCACTTTCACTCTTGTTTCTATTAAAAGAAAAAAAAAAAGCAAGCAAAAAAGCACTACATTCCAGCAACTTATGGCATATTTTCCTATAATTTTAGTTGAACTCTCTTTTGAAATACTGCTAGACAGACAGCAGGGTATATATCAATGCCTCTTTGATCTTCTACATTTAATTGGGGACACCAACAAGATCCTTCATGTTTAGACCCAGGAATGAGTAAAAAGTGATGTTTCATGTAAAGTGTGACAAATAGTCTTTTCTTCCTTTCTTTTTTTTCTTTTTCTTTTTCTTTTTCTTTTTCCTTTTCTTTTTCTTTTTCTTTTTCTTTTTCTTTTTCTTTTTCTTTTTCTTTTTCTTTTTCTTTTTCTTTTTCTTTTTCTTTTTCTTGTTCTTTTCTTTTTCTTTTTCTTTTTCTTTTTCTTTTTCTTTTTCTTTTTCTTTTTCTTTTTCTTTTTCTTTTTTTTTCTTTCTCTTTCTCTTTTTTTTCCTTTTTCTGATTCAGATTTAAAAAGCTGAGATTGATACGAAAAGGAGAACCTTCATTCCCACAGTAGAGCGACTAGCCTGAATGGTGCTTTTTCTGGTGGAAGCTGGCATATGTTCTAGTCTGTATATGCACTGAACCCACTCCAGCTAATATAAGCAATGTAAGCAATATTTCTTGTGGCTAAGAGAAAATGAAATTAATTCTAATTTCAGAAGGCTACCTCCTCTAAAACAAAACATTTTATGAAAATCCAATGCTTGAAAGGCTCAGTACGCCAAAGGTTTCCAAAGAACGAAAGCAAAGAGAAGGAAGACTTTTCCTGCACTAATCATCTGTAGAAAACTTGGTCTTTTAACATTGTTGTTTGTGCTTCAGTTAAAAATAAATTCAGAAGAGGCCTTCTGAGGTGAAAAAAAAAAAAAAAGTATGGATTTAAGTTTAATTCCATCTGACAAATTGTTACCAGACCTTTTAGGATTAGATTGTCTTGCATCCTCCAGACTAGTACAAAGGCATAGGAGAATTTAAGGAAATACTTTTCATTATCTCTATTTAGAGCTTGGCACTGGATATCTATGATGCTTTATACAGTGTAACATCTTAACACCTACAGAGTGAAGGAGATGGCATATATGAAAATTGAAATAGTCCTCATTTGCAGGAGATGGAATCTTGCCACATACAGAGGTACTGAGGAAAAACCCCACAAGTTATACTGTTTAAACACCTCTTTATTGTGACCTTTTCTCACTTGTGCAACTATTCTCAGCTTTTGCTCATACTTGAGAACTATTTTAAATTATTGCTGAAATGAATGGTATATGTTTAAAGTGAGTAACTGGTTGACTATATAATTAGCAATGTCTATTTTCCATTAAGCTGTGAGATATCATTATGCAGTCATTTGGGCTGCATTGTATCGCCCTTCTAGTGTGTAAACACAAACTACAGTATTAATTTTTTAGAATAACTTATTTAAATACAATAAAGGAACACCAGAAAAGTATCTGTAGTCTCCTTCTTTGGTATGAACTTTTGTTGAACAAGCCACATTCTACTAGAACGGAGTGGCCACATTCTGCTAGAACAGAATTTAACTCTCAAAGCTGAGTGTTGTTGATTAAGCAATTGTTCCTGCTAAAGCAAAAGACCTTAATGGTTATGTGGGCTATTTGGAAACTGATTTTTTTTTTTTCCTAGTAATCATCAAATCTGATTAAGGGATTGTATTTTCATCCTGCCTATTGTTAATAAGCTTCTTTGTATCTATCTATTTAGAATTGTTAAGTCTTTACAGCAGGTTAATTTAAAAGTTCACCTTATCAAACATTTTCCTTTTGTCTAAAATCTGTAGTCAGTGAATTATGCTTCATTTATGTGGCTGCTTACTTGCTGTCCAGTGATAGCCCATAAGATTTTGTCTGAAACGTCTGATAGCATTTCAAAACGTGGCAATATTTAAACATACAATCCTGAGTATCTTTCCTCTTTAGATCACATTGACTTCAGACAATAAGAAAGTGACAGAGGGATTGATTTAATATCAAACGTAATACGTGAGATCCTAGATTGAGTAAAGTAAACAAAGAAAAATTGAATGAAATCCAAAGAGGCCAAATGCTCACTCACATTTTCAATTTGTAGTAAGAAAACAGACAAACCACTACTTACAGCTATCTGATCTAGCACCAATGAAGTCAACTAGAAAAACTATCACTGTTTTTTTGCTGTTTGTTTGTTTGTTTTGTTTTTGTTGTTGTTGTTGGTTTTGGTTTTTTGTTTGTTTGTTTGGGATTTTGTTGTTTTGTTTGTTTTGGTTTTTTTAAAGCATGGATTAGTTCCAAAGAGATTTCTTTCTTTTAACTGTCTGAACACTCCCCAGCCTTTCAAATCACTTCAGGTAGAATGTAGGCCAAACCCAAAACACTCAGGAAGAAAAGAAAAAAAAAAAAAGTATAGAGGCAATGAAACTCATCTTTTTGTTTGTTTGTTTTTGTTTGTTTGTTTTTGTTTGTCCATTTGTTTTTTGCTCTGTAGCAAGATAGAGCTCACCAGATGAGCAGGAAAATGTGTGATCTAATGTTACCATGCCTACACTGCAAGATTTTCCTAACGGGTAAGTAATTCATGTGCACCAGATTAGCAGAAATTACAATTGTCTTACATTTCAGGCTTAAAATGAGAAGTCATTGGGCAACATAATAACCTAGTCAGTTACTATTTTTAAGGTTAGAAACCAGACCTGTGGATACTGAGATAAAGGTGAAGTATGGCTATTATATTGCTAGTATGCAAAGATCATCACCTTGCATATGACAGTGCTTTGTCATAATCTAGGAAAATAACAGGAGATGAGAAAAACATTTTGTGAGTGTCTTGCAAATGAAAGAGTTTCTCATGATGGATGAAAAACAAAGAAGCATTAGTTTACACTTGTTTAAAGCGTTTGATAGATTCAAAGTTCTTAAAGGAAAGAGATAGCTGCCTGGTTTCCTATGTTTCACAGTATATGAGACCTTCTTGTACTTCATCTCAGCCTGTCTATAGCAATTTACTAATGCTAAGCTTCAGCAGTGTGTTTGTGGACAAAATGTTAGAAACTGCTAGATGTATTTCACTTGTCGCGAAGGCAAGCATGGAAATAAAGAGGTCTGAGAAAGCACTGTAATATTGCGGTTAACATGAGGTATGAAGTAATGTAAAACTTCATCAGTAATCTAAATATGCAAATGTAATCACCTGAGTTGGATTTCTTGTGTGTTTGTTAACAGAACTGAAATCCAATTTCTTTCAATGGCTTCTTTAAGAATCTTTAAGATCTGAGAGCAGATCATCAGCCAGCAGCTTTGGACAACACAGTCCATAATTTTCAGTGACAGAAGAAGGCACAGCTGATGTACCAGAAATATTACCCCTCATAGACATTACCCACATTATTCCACAAACACAGGCAGTTCATCACCTTGAATGAAATTACAAGTTTCCAATATATTTATATGCTACCAAATCAAGAATAAAATCTGCAGTATGAAATTAAATTACAACATTAAATTTCCTTATTTCCTTTGACTTCACATTGTTAAGAAGATGAGGTTCTTTTATTATTATTATTATTATTATTAAAAGTATTCAGCAAGCTAATTTTAGCAATACAACCCAGCACATTCTCCTTGGGTACTGAAGAGCTCTGGTGCAAATTTACTGTAGATTTTATTGTAGTTCCAAAATTTAGAAAGCTGCCAATATCATTATGTCTTACAGTCGTTTTAAGGAAAGACTGAAATCTGCAAAGGAGTAGACAAAAACATGAGCCTCCACACACTCCCAATTCTGATTTCAATGGAAATCCCACAGTTTAATCTGTATCAATGTATGTTAGTGTCTTGCCCATCTTTCTAAAAAGAGTAGATGCAAAAAAAATTAACGATTGAAAATTTATTCTGATTTACTTTACTGCGACACAAAAGTAAATGTCAAAAGTTTTACATTATTTTTATCTTAAAATAGATTGTGTCATTTATCAGTTTCCTATATCACCTCTCTGATCAGACTTTTAACTGCCTCTAGATAAAAAAAAACAACCAACCAACCAAACAAATAATCCCTAATTAATTAATCAAACATTAGCAACATTAACTGCTGATCACAATTCTTGTTCTGAAGTGAAAGGGAAAAAAAAAAATTAATTCAGTTGGCAAAATTAATATATAAGAATGTTTGAGCAAGATTTGTCTTATACCTCAAAACTCCAATGTAATGTACAGATGGATTTCAAAAATAAACATTTTCTAATTGATTGTAATTATAATAAACAAGGAATTTAATTATTTCCTTCTGGAGGGATATTAACTCTATGTAGTTTACAGGATAAATTTAAAAATACTTTTCTTAATTGCTACCTTCATGGCATTATAAGTAAAGCTTATAAAATTTTAACTGCTGTTAGTGACTACTGCCAATAAACACTTCCAAGCAATATGAACAATTCTGAGGGCAGAGAAAAAGTCCAAGAGAAAGAAGCATATTATTGCATTTTGTCACACAAATTGAACACAGAGAAAAACTATACCTGTAAAGTAATTGGAGAGAAATTGATACTGAAGTAATTAAGAAAAATTAGAGACTTCCTGACAAATTCATTTTTTTATTCCCTATGTTCACATAAATAAATAAATAAATAAATTGATAAATAAATAAACAAACAAATAAAGGAACCTCAAACCCTGAGAGACTAATATCACTTTTTCCAAACACTTACAGAGTAAACTCTTTTCATATGATTTCCTACTTTTTCAATGAAACATCTGAAGCAACTATTCTTTCTCATGAGTTGTCTCAAAGAGATACAAATTAACCAAAAAACAATTTCACTAACATTCAAGCTAAAGAACAGAGCTCTGAATTACCTAAGACAATGATACAGAATTGCAAAATCCGTGGTAGACTTCCATTGTATCTCATTCTAGATACTGTAGTTTTTGTTGATGACACTGTGTTCTTAAATGAAAATCTGATATAACCTGAGAACAAATTTGGAAAACAAGCAAACAAACAAAGAAACAAAAACCTAGGTTACCTGATGCTTGAGTCTGTCATTCTTAGTTTGAAAAATCGACACCTACTGAATAAATTTTGAATTTAATTTCTGCTTTGCTTTAGTTTGTGCATTTTTTCTCCCTCACTTAGTAGATTTGTTATCTATTGCAATGGTAGATGTGATAACGAAGGAGACAATACCAGCTAAAGGTGAAGTCAAGTAGACCAGTGCAGGCACACTGCTGGTCCAATCCTGGAGGGAAGTTCTTACATTGTAGAGAATCAGAATTCCTAGTGTGGTTAGGCTTTTGAGCTCTCACATTAAATACCACCTGTTATTAGATCAGACATCCTTTCTGAAGTATAGTTGGTTGGTTTTTGCATATGTAGTTTATATAATCTCTTCTTATACGCTTCTGAAGTGTTAAACTTGATGAAACCCTCATTTTTTTGTGATGGAATCCAGATGTAGCTACTGGAAATGAAGTGGAAATTTTGATCCCTTTTGCTGTAAATAGACCTTAATAAATAAAAAGACACATTTATTTTGAGTCTCTCTGGCCAGTGTGCTGACAAAATGTGTTTAATGAGCAGACAGAAATCACTGGTTATGTTTAATACAAAGGACTAGTCTGAGGGCCGTCTCAAATGCAATATCTTGATGACCCTTTATAAGAACCTTAGAAAGAAAAATTTTTATCAGCTGTAGCTTGATTGTTCATTTATGTCTCAAACAGCAGGCCATGACACAGTCATTCTTCTAGAAACTTTGCAGATGGAGTAGTTTCACTTACAGTCGCCAATATATACATAGAAGTATATGCACACATACATTTACATATTAATTCATACTGTTAATACATTTCATTATAATACAGTGGTAGCAGGCTGGAAAGAAAGGATTCAGACCTGTTAACATCTGGGTGCTTTTTTAACCATTCTGAAATTTGAGAGAAATGTGAATAAGAAAACTTCTCTTTGCTTCCTCCTCATGTCTGCAACATACATCAGATGACCAAGGATGGAGCTGTCAGATGGGATGGATAGTGGAGACCCGAATTTAGGTCATCCATCCCTTATTACACTAATTCACATGATTGTGAAACCTAACATTTGAGGGTGTTTCATCTTCTTACCAGGAAATCCATCATGGGATTGAGAAAAGTTCATCAAAACAAACACTTGAACCTCTCACTCATAGTGTGCTAACATTTCATATTTAACATCATGGTGGTGCAATTGCACGAAGAAATTTTAGAATAACTAACCATGTAGATGCCTACCTACAAATTTAGACCTAATGCATCTTTTGCATATGCTTCCAGTACAAACACTGATATGGCCTGGGGACAGCATAGCAGCAGATCTAGCTGGATGCAGTATATTCAACCAGAAGCTACGGGTTTCATGAGGAAAATAACATGAAATTTTATGATCAGAGTTATGCAGGAGTTCATATTGAATGGTCTGATTTCATTATATGATGTATTGAATAACATGATTATAAGATTTAAAATGTAATGTTCAAATATCCCTCCACTAGAAAAATTTGTCACAAGGGAAAAATAGCATGAGTTGCTTACTTCCATAGAGTGAAACTATCACAAAGCTTAATTATACATTTGCATTTGCATTACTACCATCTTAATTAGGGCAGGTGCCAAAAGTAGCAACATTTAGAATTTTGTTATAGTGATGTTCACTACATACTTGCTCTCCTCTTGATTACTCTTCCTGCCTAGATCACATTAGTTCTCTCCATTGAAGTCTAGTATTGACACATTTAATAGCTACATGATGTAAAAGCAGAAGAGTTCACATAAATTTTTCTCATTACCTTGCTCTACCTGGTTGGTAGTCTTAGGTGTTAAGTTTTAGTCCATCTCTGCTTCTGACAAGTGTGATTTTTTTATCCCATTATATTAAATTCACTGTGGCTAGCTCAATAATAAATGGACAAGCTCTAAGCTGGGGACACAGGAGCTGGTTGTTGTCAACACTGGGATAAGGTAGTTCTTTATCATTGGAAACCAAAGTGCACTTAAATTATACTGGCTATAGTTACAGTCATAATTTATTGGCCGCAAGTGTCTACCTGCTGTATGGTGCCCTGCCTTTTCTCAGTTTCTGTTTTGCTGTAGTTGACAGTATAAAATCTCAGTTATCCTGTACAAAATCTTTATCTCTGTAATATAAGAGAAGATAAGAAAGCATATACAGCAGAGAGCTAGAGAGGTTAATAATACATTGCAAATTGTTATGTAATACCTTTATGGAAAAAGTACCAACATCTTCAGTTAAAATTGAATGAATGTGCCCATCTTTCCTGACATCTCTTCCCTCATAATGTACCTTTTTAAAAAAGGTTTTTACTTAAAGAAGACATTATACTGCATTTGTGTTTCAATTCTATGCTTTGAAAGGTAATGACGTGGTTTTCCTAAGCACTCCTAAAACTGGTCAAGAAATCAGTATTTTGCAAAGACAAAACTGTATTATTTTCATTTAGGTTTTCTTCCACTATTTTTTTTTTCTGTGAAAAAAACCAAGAAATACTTACAGTTTTAGAATTTTCTTTCCACAAAAGGTACATATTCTCAAAAAAATGACTGTTCTTTGGGCTCAAGTCAATGTCCAGGGATTAACTGAGCAAAGAGATCCATAGGCATTATGAATAAGATATGAACTACACAGTTCTGCCTGCAAAAAGATTAGCATGTAAGAGTAAAGATGGGATAAAGGCTGTCACAAATACATTCTGTTGCTGCTGAAATGTTTTCTGTTGTTTTGTCTTGGTCAGCTCTTGAGAACATAGATGAACACCAAATTTTTGTATCCATGACACTATTCCAATATCAAACTTACTGACAAGTGAGATCAAGGGACATCTTGGTAATTCATCTTTCACTACTGCCTTCACAGCTGTTAGAGAGAGGCAAGAAAGACAATATAATGAAAATGAGGTGATGAAACCTAGAGCTCTCCCACCTCCATTTAAATTAATGCATCATGCAGCTTGAAATTTAGCATAGAAACAGTGCTTTTTAAAGCCCAGTAAATGCGGTCTGGATAGGTTGTTCAGGCTAGTTACTGAGTTAGTTCTTATTAATTCTTTATTCTTAAGTTGTCTCACCATATTGGTCATGAAGCAGAGTCTTTACATGTATGCCATGGATCTCCACAGTATTTTGGTGGAGTTACACCATTCCTTCTGAGAGGATGTCCAGCATTCTTTGTGTCATAGCTGAACTGAGACCCATATCAAGCAGCTCATAGTATATGAGGGCCTGAATGGGGACCTGTCAGCTCCAGGGTGTCTATCTGCAGTGGGAGAATAGTGCTTAATTTACCCACATGTCTATGTCTAGCCAGTCACTTACCATGGTACTCCTCTTAGGTTATTATGTCTTGAGAAAAAAAAATACTTTTATCATTACCACTTTTATTTGTTTCTTACACCTGTTTATATTTTGTTAATGCAGTTTTCAGCACTGGAAATTACACCTTTTGCCCCTCTTTTTCATTCTGCTGACCCTTTCTGTCAGCCATTCTCAAACAATGGTCTGGGAAAGGAAAGAGAAAAATGCCATTTGCTTGGTTTAGCTTTCTGAATAATAGTCTTTAATTGTTTTGCCCCCAAAATTCAAGAAACACTGACCTGCCTCATTTTAATATTTCTTTTTAAATTTTCCTATCAGCTTGTTTTTTTCCAGGTGCTACTGATTCCTAATTTATTCTCATCCAGGTGTTATCATTCCAACACTCATGTACTGCTTTGGATACTGCAGCTATTGCTTAACCTCAAAACAGAAGTCACCGAAGCTCACCTGGTTCTACAATTGCATATCAGTATGTTGTCTGGATCAGGCACTGCCTATCACTTTTTTTTTTTTTTTTTTTCCCCTCATTATAGTCTTTCCTGGAATCAGCATTTTCAGATTCCAAGTTTCCTGGTAGGGTGAATCAAGAGACTTTGCAGAGTGTTCAGATATACAAGATACTTAAACCCTATATATGCCTCTAAAAATAAATTTCATAGTTATTTTCAGTTACTAGAAATTTTGAAAGGGATTCTTGTAGGTAAAGAAAAATAGTACTTGAATACCTCTGGAGGCTGGAAGATCAAGCCCTTAGTGTTAACATGCTATTTTATGTATATGGAATAAATTGCATACTTGGTGAACCTTGCAATTCTACAAGCTTTCCTAGCAAATGACTGATTGAAAACTTCACATGAAACTCTGGCCTTACCACAGTCAATAAGAATATTCCATTAGTCATGGCAAGGTGTCGAGGGTTTAGATTGTGGGGTGACAATAGAACCCTGGCAGATGTATTGTTAACCTCCTCTTCCTCCCCCTACTTCCGCCTTTTTGCCTCTCCCTCTCCCCAATTCCACTAAGGACAGGCAATCGGGAGGGAAAGAAGGACAGAGAGAAGAAAGTTGGAAAAAAATTAAAGATGTTTTACTAATGCTACTAATAAGAATAGAGAAAATAATACAAAATATACAAAACCAATCTTGAAAGTCTCAGCAACTGCAGAGCCGGCACTCAAAGTCCTGGATTGGACTCCACAGCCAACCGGGACTGGATTCAGTCTGTCACTAGGCCTCAGTTCGCAGGGATGACTAGCAAGGTCCTCTCCTAATGTCGGCCATAGGGAAAAAAAGGGACAAGATCCTCATGATCTCCCATTTTATATGAAGTATTCACATGAATGGAATGTTATACACAGTTGGTCAGTTTCTTGGTCACTTGTTTCTCGTCGCCCCTCTCGCGAGATGTCCATCCATGCCTATCAATAAGTTTGCATTCCATTGCTAGGTTTACCAAAACATGCGTCTGGTTCTCCACGAAAATGCAGTTAACATGAAGGCTTTAGCTGACAGGCAAAATTCACTGAAAGAGAAACTTGTTTTTAACAAAACCAGGACACAAGGAGAGATTCTAGCCATATCTAGAGATTAAGGCTTTCTGTTTGATAATTTCTATTCTTTTTCTCAGATTTCTTGCAGAATTCTACAACAAATGCAGAAACCCTGAGAAAATTCTGTCAGAAAAATGATAAAGTAGGGTACTTGTAATCTAGAAATGGTTCCTAGCTTTGTCACAGATTTAATGCATGATGTTAGAAAGGGCATGTAAATTCCATGGTTTTTTTTTTTTTCTCAAATGTAAAGTGTGGATTGATTATAATACTTGATGTTAATGAAACACTATTGTTCCTTTAGATTTTGCATTCCCTAGAACAGAAACTCTTTATTGCTATGTGCATTTAATTGGGTGCTGTTTTACACCAATAAATAACAAAATCCCACAGTTTTTTTCAAGAATCTAAATAAAGTTTTTATTTTCTTATTTAGATAATTCTATAGAATTAGAGCCGATAAAAAATCTGTTTCCCTGTCACCCACACATTCCAAGAAGAAGAAAAATAATAATTCTACATTTCAAGCCATTACAAATACTTCATAAAATATACAGGTAACGCTATGCAACTGCCTACTGCAAAAGTATAAAACATCTATTAAAAAACCCTGCTTCTGCAGAGATTGGGCTTTGAGTCTAAACATCAGATATAAAAAGTTCACACAGTGTTCTTATGATCACATTTTAATTTAGATAACCAGCATGGACCTGAAAAATCATAGATCTCTCTAGAAGAAAGAAAAGTCAGAACAGATGTCCATGAGAAGACTAGCTACTAAAGAAAGTATGTCATTATTCTTTAATGTAATTAAAGATAAAAAGATAAAATGCAGAGTTTCTCTTCTTTTCTAGAAAGTGTCAAGGCTATCTCATATTTGAACAAACATTAAATTACTCAAAATATTTTCAAGATAAATGAAGAAGACCTGAATATTCCCAGTTCTAGAACTTAATGAATTAAGTGCTTCAGCCTTCCTTACTCAATTGTCTGATGGCTTGCGTATGAAAACTTCCATTTAAAGTCATGCAGTTTCACCAAGTGTAGACTACACTATCTGCTAACCCCCACCTAGAAATTCATAAGAAAATATAACATATCAATGCATTGTAAGGCGAATGCAGTTCCCTGGGCCACAGTTAAGCTCATGTAAGGTCTAACTCAAGTTACTTCTGCAAGATGGCTTGGCTAGATAATTTCTTCTCTGTATTCTCATTCACAAACTGGGCTTCGGTGTTTACTAATGAAAGAGGCTGTATAAAATTTGTCCAGTTATTACAAAGGTGACAATTACTTGATACTTAGTAATAGATCTTTTTCTAATTATGTGTTTAAATTAAATGTTGATATTAAATCTCTTACTTTGATTTCCAAACTAGATAGGAAGAGAGGACATAGTATTTCACTTTCTATTTATACAATCCATACATAGACATAAGGTTTTTTTACTGTATGCCTGTGGCTCAACAATAAATATTTTGAGCAGGTGG
Source organism: Nesoenas mayeri (assembly GCF_963082525.1). Lineage (NCBI taxonomy): Eukaryota > Metazoa > Chordata > Aves > Columbiformes > Columbidae > Nesoenas > Nesoenas mayeri. Next base: position 84,005,085 of record NC_137543.1, read on the forward strand.
TAAGTCTGTGTAGTAATGTTTATTAAAATGTTATATTTAAAACTTAAGCTCTGACCTGGACATACCTACTGCATTTCCTTTTTAGATCAAGAAGGTTACATACTCAACTAATGAAAATTCACTCACTTGAAAGCCAAAGCATGCCCGGTTACCTCTAATCAGTTCTTCATCTTTTAGTGACATAAAATAGGCAAACATTCCTAATCAGTTCAGTGTGGAACCAGGGTTACCACAGACAAAGACAGAAAAAAGCAAAAACATTCTTGGCTCACCAGCTGTTGTCTGTTTACTAATCTAGCTAAGATATATTTTAGATTTTACATACACAACTTCTAGTGACAATAGTTTATGATTTACAGCACATTTTCAGCATCTGTCCAACATACCCAGATTTCTTCAGAATTCAAGAGGCTGAGAAATGAAATAACAGCAAGAAAAATCATGCCAGCTTTTTCTTGTGGCAGTCCTAGAGCTCAAGCACAGGATGTATATTCTGGCATGTTCTTCTTGAAGGCTGGTGATTACATGTCCAAGATGAAAAGCTCCCCTGCATTATGAACCTTTTAGTTACAAATGAGTGTTTCTTGATGCGTATTAAATTTGACACATTAACTCCTGGATGAATTACTTACAAAGGGAGCTGCTTAAGTCTATTAAGATATATACAGTGAAATCCTAGGTGCTAAGTAGAGTTAACATTATTCCAAAGAGTATTTGTTTTTAAAGTGTCTGGTTTAGCTTAAGTTTCTCTCTTTAATCATGCACACTGCCCCAGGCTGCCAAAAAGGCAGCCATCAGCGTTGCTTAGTGAAGGCAGCTTAGTTCTGCCAGCCATCTTATCTCCCCTGCTGCATGGGCGATAGCTTTCATCTGTGAGTATAAACATCAAAATGGAACTGTAATCGTATCTTAGTCCTACAGAAGATTGCTAGCTGTTTCTCAGATATGAAGAAACTCCTTCTGTTATAGAAAGGCGTATGTGTCTGTTTGTGTGCTTATTTGTGCATGTATGTGTTTGAACAGAAAAAATCACGATGAGTAGGAATTTATCTGGAAAAAGAAATTCTAACTTAGGAACCTTGTGGAAATAGCTACCTAATCCAGGGAGCCAGTTTTATACAACAATCTTGATCTAACATATAGAATACTATTTAAAATGTCTAAGCATATTAATAACATGGAATCACAGCATAATGTGCTTTAAAGATTGTTTCTCTTTAATGCACTATTCATTTTTTTTTTCCCAAGGCTTTTTATGCACAGCACCTCAGAGTATTATTTTAAATAAGGAAACAAAAGAGAGCAAAGGCACTAGTATATGAAATCCTAAAAGTAAGTTTGTTTCAGCATTATTTAGGAAGCAGAAATTAAGGATCTTTAATAAATGGGGTAAGATAATTTCATCATTTCAGTATAGGAACAGGAAGTTTTCTCCTTCTAGATCATCGGCTGAATACAATAACATTTTAAAGCATGTTAAGATAAAGTATGCAGATGTATAAAACATTATTTTTTTCTAAAATTTGAAAAACATTCAGGATAGTTTAGAGATATATTAGAGATATATTGTTTCATCATCCCTTTAACAGCTCCTTCTGTCCTCTTGTCACTGGCCCTGCCTGAAGTCTCATCATTATTACATCCTTTGTGCTATAGAAACTACCATTTGGAATAATGTAAGTACTTGTACATCTTTTTACTGCAACAATACTTCCTTTTCCTGACCTTCAATTATTCGGTTTCTTATTGGTCTCCTCCCCTGTAAATGTTGTATGTTGTATGCAACTTAACTTTGGGAATAAAAGGAATGTTATTTGTTGAGATGAGGTTGGCAGAAAATAAGATGGATGGTACTGGGCTGTCTCTCTTTCACTGTTGCCCTGTGTGGCAGATGCAGACTCCAGAGCCAGTTGGTCAGGGTCGTTAAGAGAGAGGACGAGGTTACGCAGTGGCGCCAAGGAGCTGCTGGGAGCCCACAGTCAGAGTCGGGGTGCCTAGAAGCTTCAGGACACCCCACAGCCAGGGTAGGCGTGCAGAGAAGCTTCTGGAATGCCCACAATCAGATCTGACAAGGCTATATATACCGGACCCCCGCTGAGGTTTGGCCACTGATTGTGCGGACCTCTTCGAGAACGGGTCAAAGGCTGTGGCTGAGAGCCCTCCCTCTTAGGCAGGATGGCTGCCTAAGTTAATCTCCTGGGACCGGGATTCCCCCACCGAGCCACGTGGGTGAGTGATAAAACTTCTTTAATAATTCCTCACAGGATCACGAGTGCTTATTCCGTGCTTAAATATACGCACATGTATTTTCTTTAATAATTCCTTGCCAGATTCAGGCAAGTTTATACTTTTACCGGAGTCAGGGATGACTCTGGCATTGTTTTTGGTGAGTCATGTGTATGCACACTGTGGATCTCCATTGTTATTATTTGCTGCACCTCAATAATTACCTTGACTGATACTCGAACCTATATTTATGTCACTATTGGAGAGCTAAAACCCCGTCTTCCACTGGTTAATCTGCCACACCTTCTTTACCGAATAAAAGTTTGTTTTGGACCCTATTGTCCGTCTAAACTAACTTCGGGGTGCCTCCATGATACCCTGTTACCTCAAAATGGAGCATGAATCAGAGCAGAGAATAGAAAGCGTGAAGATCTAATTCCATCAAGACACAAAATTCCGATTTTCCCAGTTGACCACTGACTTCCACTGAAGCTTTTGACAGATTCCTACTTCATTCAGAAACTCTGAATTAAACCCCAAATTGGATGCAAGTAAGAAGCGATTGAACAACACCCTCGGACACATGGTGTGAATTTTGGGGTTGTCATCTGAAAGGACAGGAGTTGGACTTGATGATCCGTCCAACTCAGAACATTTTATGATTCTGTGAAATTATGAAAAAGATGGTTATGAAACCACAGTTTACATAGAAAAGCACACAGAGAGGTCACCTCTTCAAAGGAGCGCCCCTCCAACTGGCTGAGGGGGAAGCTTGAAGTACACATAACACAGGAACCAGGCATTATTCTGTGACCATCTGTACAGGTCATAGACCCTTTTCCTACCTGATCCTCAGGCAGATTTGTGGCACTCATCTGAGATCTCCACCTGGGAGTTCTGCACCATCTACTTCAGTGGTGACCAATGCCTCCATGCAGACAAAGCTATTGAAGGAGAAGTTGCAGTGCACACCTCAGACTGCAGGATGTGCCTAGACTTTTCTCCTGAGGCAGGGACAGGCGTCAGACCTGCCTGCAAAAGGTGTGCCCAGGTGGAGCAACCTCACGTTCACAAGCCCTGGTCCTCATGGGGGACTTCAGCTACCCCAATATCTGTTGAAGGGGCAACGCAGCAGCACATAAGCTATCCAGGAGGTTCCTGGCATGCATCGATGATAACTTCCTTCTTCAAGTGACAGGGAAGCCAAGGAGGAGAGGTATTATGCTGGACCTTGCTCTTACTAACAAGGAGGGGCTGGTGGGGAATGTGAAGTTCAAGGGCAGCCTTGGATTCTGTGACTGTGAAATCCTTAGGGCAGCAAGGAGGCTGCACAGCAAGCTCAATATCCTGGACTTCAGGAGAGAAGAATTTGGTCTCTTCAGGATCTGTTTGGTAGAGTAATACAAGTTAAAGCCCTGGAGGAAAGAGGTGCCCAAGAAAGCTGATTAATATTCAAGGGTCATCTCCTCCAAGTTTAGAAGTGATGTATCTCAACAAAGAGGAAGTTGGGCAAAAATGCCAAGAGGTCTGCATGGATGAACAGTAAGGTCCTGGACAAACTCATACACAAAAAGATATAGAGGGCAAAAGCAAGGACAGGCGGCCTGTGAGGAATACAGAGAAGTTGTCCAAACAGTCAGTTATCAGGTTAGCAAGGCAAAAGCCCCAACAGAATTAAATCTGGCCAGGGACATAAGGGCAACAAGAAAAACTTCTATTGGTACACTGTTAGAGAAAAAGGAAGACTAGGGAAAATGTGGGCCCTCTCTGGAAGGAAAGGGGAGACCTGAGTGCACAGGAACAGGCTATACCAGTGTGCCGAAAGGCAAGCTGGCAGGGAAGACAACCAGCTTGGCTAACCAGGGAGATTCTGAAGGAAATCAGAAATAAAAAGAGAGTTTACTGACTGTGGAAAAAAGGGCTGGCTACTTCTGAAGAATTTATGAAAATAGCTAGATCAAGCAGAAAAAGAATCTGGGAAACAAAAGTGCAATTTGAAGTTATTTTGGCCAATTCTGTTACAGATAGTAAAAAGTTCTTTAAATACGTTAGTAACAAAAGGAGGTGCAAGGAAAACCTCCATTCTCTGTTGGACTTTGAGGGAAATATAGTTAACAAAGACGAGGAGAAATCTGAGGTACTTAATACCTACTTTGCCTCAGTTTTTACCAGCAAGAAAGGTGGCCCTCAGGACAACTGGCCTCTGGAGGTGGTTGACAGAGATAGGAAGCCAAATAGCCCCATTGTATTCCAGGAGGAAATAGTTGGTGATTTACTGAGCCATCTGGATCCTCACAAGTCTATGGGACCAGACAGGATCCATCCTAGGGTGATGAGGGCGCTAGCAGAAGAGCTCGCCAAGCCGCCCTCCATCATCTTCCAACACTCCTGGCTCACTGAGGAGGTCCCATATGATTAGAAATTGGCGAATGTTACCCCAAACCACAAAAAGGGCTGCAAAGCTCACCCTGGCAACTACAGGCCTGTCAGCATGACCTCGGTGCCTGGCAGGGTTATGGAGAAGATCATCCTGAAGGCAATTACACAGCATCTTCAGGATGGACAAGGGATCAGACCCAGCCAGCATGGATTTAGGAGGGGCAGGTCCTGTCTGACCAACCTGATCTCCTTTTATGATCAGGTGACCCATCTGGTGGATGAGGGGAAAGCCGTGGATGTGGTCTATCTAGACTTCAGCAAAGCCTTTGACACTGTCTCCCATAATATACTCCTGCCAAAGCTGGTAGCCCGTGGCTTGGACAAGTGTACTCTCTGCTGGGTTAGGAACTGGCTGAAGGGCCGGGCCCAGAGAGTGCTGGTGAATGGGGCTGCATCTAGCTGGCGGCCAGTCACTCGTGGTGTCCCCCAGGGGTCAGTGTTGGGTCCAGTCCTGTTTAACATCTTCATTGACGATTTAGATGAGGGGATTGAGACCATCATCAGCAAATTTGCTGATGACACCAAGTTGAGAGGGAGTGTCGACCTGCTGGAAGGCAGGAGGGCTCTGCAGAGGGATCTGGATAGATTGGAAAAATGGGCTGATTCCAGTGGGATGAAGTTCAACAAGGCCAAGTGCTGGCTCCTGCAGTTCAGCCACAACAACCCCCTGCAGCGCTACATGCTGGGCACAGAGTGGCTGGAGAGCAGTCAGGCAGAAAAGGACCTGAGGGTACTAATTGACAGGAAGCTCAACGTGAGCTAACAGTGTACCAAAATGGCCAAGAAGGCCAATGGTATGCTGTCCTGTATCAAAAATAGCATGGTCAGCAGGACAAGAGAAGTGATCCTTCCCCTGTACTCTGCATTGGTGAGACCACACCTGGAGTATTGTGTTCAGTTCTGGGCCCCTCACTTCAGGAAAGACATTGAAGTGCTGGAGCAGGTCCAGAGAAGAGCAACACGACTGGTGAAGGGACTTGAACACAAGACCTATGGGGAGAGGCTGAGGGAGCTGGGGTTGTTTATTCTGGAGAAGAGAAGGCTTAGAGGTGAGCTCAGCACTCTCTAGAACTACTTGAAGGGAAGTTATAGCCAGGTGGGGATTGGTCTCTTCTCCCAGGCAATTAGGAATAGGACAAGGGGGCATGGGCTTAAACTCTGCCAGGGGAAATTTAGGCTGGATATTAGAAAGAAATTCTTTACAGAGAGAGTGGTCAGACATTGGAATGACCTGCCCAGGGAGGTGGTGGACTCACTGTCCCTGGAGGTTTTTAAACTGAGATTGGACATGGCACTCAGTGCCATGATCTAGTAAATGGAATGGAGTTGGACCAAGGGTTGGACTTGATGATCTCTGAGGTCTTTTCCAACCCAGTCGATTCTGTGATTCTGTGATTCTGTGGTTACCCAGGATATGGAGAAGGCTGAGGTACTTACAAGCCAGTCAGTCTCATCTCTGTGCCTGGCAAGATCATGGAGCAGATCCTCCTGGAAACTATGTTAAGGTATGTGGAAAATAAGGAGGTGAATGGCAACAGTGTCCTGGTTTTGTTAAAAACAAGACCAGTTTCTCTTTTAGTGAATTTTCCTTTCAGCTAAGTTCTTCTAAGTAACTGTACTTTTCTGAATTTGGTTATGTATTTTTGTAAATAGAAGCGATGGAAGGCAAGGTCACTGTTAAACCCACACCCTGTAAGTGAGAGGGGCATATTTGCAAGGAGAGGTAAACAGAACAGGTAACTAAAATTGACCAACTAAGTATCCCATCCCATCCATGTCATACACCCTATAAAAGCAGGAGATCAAGAGGGTCTCACTCTCTTCGACTATGGTCGGCATCTGAAGAGAACCCTGCTTGCTATCCCTGTGATCCGAATCCTGAATCCAGTTCTGGTTTGCTACAGAGGCCAGCCCGGGACTTCTGGGTGCCTGCCATGCAGCTGCTGGAGCAGTGAGGAGCCTGGAAATTCAAGATTGGTTTTGTGTATTTTGTATTCTCTATTTTTTCCAACTGATCTCTCTTACTCTCTTTTCCTCCTATTGCTTTTTCCTTGGTGGGGAGGCTGGGGGGAGGGGAAGGAGAGGGGTTGATAGAGAGCATCTGCCATGGTTTATTGTTGCCCTGCAATTAAACAGTGACAAACAGCCAACATGGTTTCACTAAGGGTAAATCATGTCTGACCAATTTGATGGCCTTCCACTATGAGGTTACAGCATTGCTGGATAAGGGAAGTGCAAGTATTGTCATCTACCTGGGCTTGTGAAAAGCATTTGACACTATCCCACATGACATCCTTGTCTCTGAATTGTAGGGACATAGATTGGATGGGTGGACCACTTCATGGATAAGGAACTGTCTGGATGGTCACACTTAAAGAATTGTGGTCATGGGCTCTACGTCCAAGTAGAGACTAGTGATGACTGGCATATCTCAGGGGTCTGTTGGTATTGGGACTGGCACTGTTTAATATCTTTTTTGGCAACACGAATGGTGGGACTGAGTGCACCCTAAGCACGTTTGCAGACAACACCAAGCTCTGTGGTGCAGTTGACACCGTACAGACCACAACAGAAGGGATGCCATCCAGAGGGACTTTGATGGGCTTGAAAGGTGGGCCTCTCCAAATATAATGAAGTTCAACAAGGCCAAGTCCAAGGGTCAGGGCAATTCCAAGCACAAATACAGCTGGGTGAGGAATGCATTGAGAGCAGCTGTGAGAAGGACTTGGAGGTGCTGTTTGATAAGAAGATCAGCATGACCTGGCAATGTACACTTACAGCCCAGAAAGCCAACTGTATCCTGGGCTGCATCAAAAGAACCATGAGAAGTAGGTCAAGGGAGGTGATTCTCTCCCTCTGCTCCACTCTCATGAGACTCCACATGGAGTATGTGTGCAGCTCTGGGGCCCCCAAGATAAAAAGGATATGAACCTGTTGGAGTAAGTCCAGAGGAGGGCCATGAAGATGTTTAGATGACTGGAGCACATCTCCTATGAAGACAGGCTGAGAGAGTTGGGTTTGTTCAGCCTGGAGAAGGCTCCAGGTAGACTTTACAGCAGTCTTCCAGTACCTAAAGGTACAAGAAAGATGGAGAAGGACACTTTACAAGGGATTGTATTGATAGAACAAGGGGTATAAGCTTTAAACTGAAAGAGGGAAGATTTAGATCACATATAAGGAAGAAATTCTTCCCTATGAAGGTGGTGAGGCACTGGAATAGGCTGACCAGAGAAGTTGTAGGTGCCCCATCTCTGGAAGTATTCAAGTAGAGGTTGAATGGGGCTTTGAGCAACCTGTTGTAGTGGAAGGTGTCCCTGCCCATGGAAGGGGGGTTGGAATCTTTAAGGTCCCTTCCAACCAAAACCAGTTTATGATTCTATGATTCTATGTTTCTATGTTTAATTCAGAGCATAAGTAGTTGTGTTAATGTCAACACAAATGCTTGAAGTAGAGTTCTTCTCTAAATGTTTATAGAAGTCCTTAAAATATTTCTGCTGGGTTATCAAAATTATACAAAGGGTTTTGATTCCCAATTATAATTAGAAATTAATTGAAACAGGGTATTGAAATCCCTTATGTACAGTTCTGTATATGGAATTCACATAATGTGGATAAGCAGAAATTAATAGGAAATGGATGCTCCCAATGCCCTGGCTTTCACTTATATTGAAAATAAAATAATATTTCTGAAGATTCTAAAAGTTCTGAAGTTATTCCATAGCTTTAAAATGACAATGAATAGCACAGCAACAAATATTAGAAACAAACTGTCACATTTTTAAGTATCAAATGTATATTTATATAGCAGATTGAGACGGCTACAACAGGGATAACCTCTGCTAGTTTAACAAAAAAAAAAAGTACTTAGAAATATATTATTATGTTTAATAGAATCTCTTCGCATTTTCTTTCTTCTGAATTAATACCTTCCAATGAGCTCGAATTCTAAGTCTTTAAGTCTTTTTTTTTTTTTGTAGAAGCATGTGACATTATTACCCTTATATTTGATCCCATCAAGACAAGTATCATCAGACTAGGATTGTTACTGTCCTCCCTCACTAAAATCAATAGTTTGTACTAACTAGATTAATTCAGGTTAGATATATGAACTCCTCCTGGTGTCATTGTTAACTGCATAAAAGCAATTATATTAAAATAAATAAATAATAATTAAAAAAAAAAACCAAAAAAACCACAAACCTGACCATTTCTATTTGTAATATGTTCTCTTGATTAAAAAAAAAAAAAAAACAAAAAACAAACAAAAAACAAAAAAACAAAAACAAACACCAATCCATTTTAGTTTCACTGAATATTTATATATATTTGAACACAAACACATAATTATGCTATTATTCTAACCACTTTTAAAATCAGAAGAAAACGATCCTTTTTCTCCTTCTGTAGACCTTGGATCAAGCCCCTTAGAAGCAGATCCAGTGAAAACAATGGAATCACTCATGACAGAATTTGGACAAAACTTTTAATAATTATTCTAATAAAATCTGAAGCAAAAATAATATGGGGGAAATTAAAAAGAGGAAGGTGCTATTTTTAATCAAACTCAGGGTTTTTTTAATGTAAGTTTTTGTCTTGTATAAAGATAATTAAAATGGAACAAACTGCTGAAATAGCTTCTAACTTCCTAGTAATACTGAATGAGGGAGAAATTTTTCACTGAAAAGATAATTGGCATATTTAGCTGAACTTTTATTAATGTAGCACAGTTGTAGCACACGCCTTGTCTCAGAAAAGTCAACATGGAAGTTTTTATGTCTTTATGCTCTGATTCTACTTTTTAATGATTCTCTGTAGATTCAGTTTTTTGTAACATATATGAGCACACATTTTTATGTGTGCTGTATACTACACAGTTCTATTCAGTGAAGAGCAGGTTCCTTTCAGTACTAAATCTTTATGCAACACACTCCTATTGTGGGAAATATGCAGAACGTTCACTGACACATTTAATATAAAGAAAAATAATAATAATTACACTTTATGTTCTTGATATATAACATTTTATATAAAATCATGTTTTATGGACTGTGTAAAACAATACATTCTCAATTGCAAAAAGTCACTAAATTAGGAGGAGGTTTGTAGTATCTCAAAAAACTATACAAAAAGGTGATCAATTATAATGTTCCAGTAGATTAATATAAAAAATTATACTCCTAATTTTTCAAAGCATATTTCAGAATAACAGGTCTCTCCAAGACTGCAGTAGTGCATGCTGTAAGTTAATGATAGATACATACTTGACAAACCGTCGCTGGACATAAAGAATAGGTAAGGATTCCTTATTTATAGAAAGACAAAGAAAAATTACTCCTTCACACAACTTTAAAGAGGGAAAGATTATGTAAGTCTTCAAGTGTCCATTCCAAAAGCTTAGTAGGACTAAAAACAATCAACAGTGAAATACTGCTACAGAATCCATTTCGTATTTTAAATGTAGCAATCTAGGACAGGATTTGGAGGATCTGATTTGTGCTACATGAATACTCACACTGGAAAGATATGATAGAAAACAAAGTCACAGAATTACAGAATGTCTGGGGTTAGAAGGAAGCTCTGGAGATCATCTTGTCCAATCCACCTGCTAAAGCAGGTTCATCTAGAGCAGATTGCACAGGAATGCATCCAGATGGGTTTTGAGTGTCTCCAGAGAAGGAGACTCCATAACCTCTCTGGGTAGCCTGTTCCAGTGCTCTGGCACCCTCCAAGTAAAGAAGTTTCTCCTCGTATTCAGATGGAACCTTCTATGCTTCATTCTATACCCATTGCCCCTCATTCTATCGTTGGGCACCACTGAAAAGAGTCTGGTCCCATCCTCTTGACACCCACCCTTCAGATTTTATAAGCATAAATAAGATTCCCTCTCAGCACCTTCTTCTTTATGCTGAACAGACCCAGCTCTCTCAGTCTCTCCTCATAAGAAAGATGCTCCAGACCCCTAATCATCTTCATAGCTTTCCGCTGGACACTCTCCAGTAATTTCTTGTTCTTCTTAAACTGAGGAGCCCGGAACTGGATGTAGTACTCCAGGCATGGCCTCATCAGAGCAGAATAGAGGGAGAGGATAATCTCCCTTGACCTGCTGGTCACACTTTTCCTAATGGACCCCAGGATACCATTGGCCTTCTTGGTCACAAAGGTACATTCCTGGTTGATGTTCAACCTGTTGTCCACCAGGACTCCCAAGTCCTTCTCCACAGAGCTGCTTTCCAGCATGTCAACCTATAACCTGTACTGGTGCTTGGTGTTATTCCTCCCTAGGTGCAGGATTCTACACTTGCTTTTGTTGAATTTCATTAGGTTCTTCTCTTCCCAGTCCTCCAGCCTATCCAGATCTTGCTGAATGGCAGTACAGCCTTCTGGTGTGTCAACCAATCCTCCCAGTTTTGTATCATCAACAAACTTGCCAACGCCAGTGCCTTTGAGCTTCTGCACTGATATTTACTGTCATGTGGATTGCAGTCATCTCATTAATTTGGAATCCAGTTCTCCACATGTCTGAGCATCCAGAAAGGACACATAATCTAGGAACCTGAAAACATAGTGTAGCATATCGTTGGTCTTAATAATTAGATATTACGTGTGTGAAATTGCTTTTAGAATCATGGAATGCTTAAGGCTGGAAAAGGACCCCTGAGGTCATCTAGTCCAATCACCTGCTCAAAGCAAGGTCATGATACTCCAGATGCAGTTACACAAATGCTGAGTAGAGGGGAAGGGTCACCTCCCATGGCCTGATTGCTACGCTCTTGCTATCGTAACCCAGTATGCTGTTGACTTCCCTTTCTGCAAGGCAAATTGCTGACTCTTCTTCAATTTACTGTTCAGCATGTCCCTTCAGTTCTCCCCTGCAAAACTGTTATTTAATCAGTTAACCCCGATCTTGTACTGTTGTATGAAATTATTCTACCTTAGACGAATGTAATTACATTTGCCTTTGTTCAGTTCCATTAAATCTCCATCAACTCATCTTTCCCAGCTTCTCTAGATCACACTAGAAGCCTTGCCCTCCAAAATTTTGACCATGATCCACAATTCAGTATTTACTGTGAACTTTCTGAGGGTATATTTCATTTAATATTCTGGTTCATTAATAAAATCATTCAACAGTTTTGGTGTTAGGATCAGTCCCTGAGGAATATCACCAAGACCAGCTGCCAAAAGTCCTTCTGAACTTCCATGCATTTTATAGTCCTCTTATCTCTTCCATATCTCATTGATTTGCTTATTATGACAGTAAGGTAGATGGGATCATGAGCCTTCCTAAAATCAAAGAAAACAACCT